>NW_011888939.1:1589469-1603328 GCF_000151845.1 Pteropus vampyrus
GGACCAGCCCCAGAGAACGAGCAGAGTCTGAGGCAACCCGGGAGGGGCTGTGTGGAGTGGGCTCAGGCCCCAGTGTCAGACGACTGACCAGTGCCGACCCCGGAGCCTTGGACCGCCCCCTCGGAGGTGCGGCTTTGTCATCTGTCAGTGGGGATCCAGACAGAACTCCCTGGGGGTTGCCGAGGATCCGGCGAGGGGTGGCGCGGATAGCCCTGTAGCTGAAATGCTGTGTTGGAAGCGATCTGGCCTGTCATTAACCAACAAAACCATGTTCCGAAGCTGAGTGACCGAATGGCGCGGCACAGTTGCTCGTGGTATTATTCCCTCCCGTCCTCGGGCAGAGCCCCGTATTCAGCCGCTGTCCCCAGAAACGGGAGGGCTCGTTCAGAAAAGGCCTGGAAGGTAAACGGAGATGCACGTAAATGAATGTGACGTCAAAGACGCTTCCTATCTTCCCCACCCCAGACTACTTTTTTTTTTCGTATTTTTCAGCCCCGTGACATGAAAGTAGGGAGTGATAAGCCAAGAGGACTGACTGGAGAGGCCTCCGGCTGCCCAGAACTGTCCCCTAGCTGTGCCCGGACCTGAGGCTGTCCTGTGCCTTGTAGGATAGTGAGCAGCATCCCCGGTCTCTACCCACTCAATGCCACAGCAGCCCCCCAGCTCCCTGTCGCGACGACCAAAAATGTCTCCAGTTGCCTCTGGGACAGTGTGAAGCCACCCCTGGTTGAGGACCGTTGGACTAGATCCAGACCATTTGAATCATTAAAATGAAACCCACACACTGGGCTTTAGTGGACCGGGCAGGGGACAGCCAGGTGGCAAAGGTTAGGGCTTCCGTTACAAATGGGCTTGTATTCAAAATATTAATTCCAGATACTTAACGGAAACCCATAATACCCCTAAGCGTTTTCCCTGCTCGAAATTAATCTCTAATCCGGGAGGAGAACTTTTTAGAATGACGTTCCGGGTTTGAAATATTTGAAGTGGAACCATAGTACCCGACTCTTACAGCTATAAAATGGTTTCTCTCTGCCAGCTTGAGAGGATTCTATATGGTTTTGGGTCCAACCCACATTGCTTTAAAAGCCACCGCCCCCCAAACTGTTGCAGACACCTGCCTCCACAACCCCATCCTCCGCAATTCCTCAACCGCCACCTGTCAGTTGGCACAGTCTTCTAAGTGACAAGTCGCAATTTCTCTCCTGTGTGGGAGATGCTTCACGTCCCTAGTTGGCCCTTCTCTGAAGCCCCCCAGGGAACCTGGCCCAGGTCAGTGTGCGGCTCAGGTTTCTGCCAAAGGGCAGACTTGGGGGTGAGGGTAGCTCGAGGGGAGAGGGCTTGTCTGGGTTGACAGTGCCACCTTCCCGTGCCCTTGTCCGGCAGGGTGTGGATCCCAGCAGGGTGTGCATCTCAGCTCCCCCAGGCACGACGAGAAGCTAGCACAGGCCCTGGTGCATCCTAGGACTCGACGTGTGGCAGCTATCGATATCATAACTACTCATAATTCATTATTAATTACACCGCACCCAGCAGAAAGTCGGCATAAGGACTGCTACGTTATAGCTGTCACTGCTGCCATCTCTTCTCCTGAGTTGGGTTTCATGTACCTATGTACAGTGTGAGGGCCTCGTCTGGTGAGACTTCTCAGGGTCTTTCCAGCCGAATCATCCTGTCCCAGGATGATTTGGCTGGTGGGAAGGGGGCTAGGCAGGGGTGGAGGGACCTGAGGCCTCAGACTGGAGCTGGGGTCATATGCCGAGCTGCCCCCTCTGCACTCTGTTTTCCCCAAGGACCTCGTCCTGATGAGGAAACAGTCTGAGGTCTGAAGCCACTTGCCCAAGGAGGCTTGCTCTGCGCGAGCAGGTCTGGGGACAGGCCAGGAAGGAATGTCCCTGGTGACCACGTGGCCTCTTCCTGCAGCCGGGCCTGAGCTGTGGGCCCCGCACAGAACAACTGAGTTCGTTGCTTCCTCTCTCTGCCCGGAAGGCGCCCCCCGCCCCCCATCTGCTGGGCCCTGGCAGAGGCGAGGGCTGCGTGGGTGGGAGAGGGAAGTCCTCGCCTCCAGGCTTCGGGGTGGGAGGAAGTGCCGGGGGCGGGGGACTGCCTGGCTCCAAGAGAACTGCTCCAGGACGGGCCCCGGCCAAGGGATCGCCCCAACCCTCACCTTCCGAGGGCCCGAAACAAAAGCTGGCGGCTCCTGGAGACGTGGGAGAAGGCGCCCGCCCGCCGTAACCATCAGGGCAATAACGAATTCAGTACAGAGATCCTGCCTCTTGCTGATTGAATCTGGGTAAAATGAAAAAAAAATCAGTAATGCCTGGCTGGGGTGTGGGCGGGGGGCAGGTAGACAGCATCACATGCTATTTGTCGGGGTACCATTCGGGCAGCTTCTGGAAGGTGCGTTTGGCCGTATCCACTACAGTTTCCAATGTTCGCGCCCTTTGACTCGTCCTGCTGCTAGAGTCTGCCTCACTAACGTGAGCGCCTGGCCCGGGGCTTGGCATGTAATGGGCACACAAAAACCATCGGCCGGACCAACGCGTGCACGAGCCAGGACGTGAGGGTGCAGACGCCGGCACGGTTCATGATGGCCAAACGCCCTGAACGACTCAAGTGGCCATCAGTAGGGGGTGGCGTTAGGGTCTGTCTGCAGTGAGAATGTGACGAGGCTGCTCCAGATGAGTAGCTGGAGCTGCTCTCGCGGGGGAACACGGTCAGATTATACGTCGCGTTACAAATAAAGCTGTAAAGTATGTAGGGTAGGAGCCCATTTTGGTCAGAAAGAAAACTCTGACAGCAGGAACGTATACTGTGTGTGTGCAGAGGGAAAGGTCTAGAAGGATGTTTACGGGAGCAGTGTGGTGGGTGACTGTGAGGGCGGGGAGGGCAGGCAAGGAAGAGGTGGCTTTCGTTTCTCACTTTGTAACTTCTCTACTGCCTTTTAAAAAAAGAAAACAAAAAGCATAGCTTTTATCACTAAAAACTAAAATTAAACAGTCACCATTGGTCTTTTCCCCCTCCCGTGAGGCCCCGGGGGCCAGGGCTGTGTGTGGCCTGGGTGAGGAGGGGTGAGGTGTGTGGAAGAGTGGAGTGTGTTGTTTGGGGGAACCCAGGCGGGGACACCCCAGCCCCTCCTGGGTGACCCGTTTTGTGGGAGGGGGCCAGCCTGGGGGGCAGCCCGACCAGGCAGAAGTCAGGAAACTGGGGTTCCAGCCTGGTTTGGGAGGGGGGGCTCTTGGGCCTCAGTTTTCATAAAATTGCAAAACCTGACAGAGTTTGAACTTCTGGCAAATTGCACAAAGCTGTGCAGTGGCAGAGCGGGTGAGGCCATCCCTGAGTGTCAGCGTGGGTGGCAGAGGAGCCTGAGCCGAGGGCCCGGGGCAGCCCCCGAGCTCAACCCCTGACCTGTGACAGGTTCCTGGAGCACCCCGGGGTGCCACTTGGGGAACAGGAGATGATGTGGATTCATTTAAGCTTAAGTGTAATGTGGAAGCACCATACTTTAATGTACGTTAGAAAAAAAATATTCACATCTAGCATATTTAACCTGTTATTTCAAAGGTGTTTCCTAGGAAATACTAAATTTAGTTGCGTTTTTAAAAAAGTGATTAATTTTAAGGGAAAAAAATAATGTAGGAGATATGCAGACCAGACCAAGGAGAAGAAAGGGAAGCCACGTTTGGTAGCTCTGCTCTGAGACCAGGCGGGCTGGGACGGATGGTCTGGTTCTGGGGTCCGAAACTTAAAAGTGCCCCAACTCACAGCTCTGACGCTCACTGGGAGCGGGGAGCCCCCGGGGCTTTGAAGGAGAGCGCTCAGGCCGAGGCTCGCCACCCCTGCCTGGCACACCTCCGGGCCCCTGGCCAGCCTTGCTTTCCTTCCTCTACGAGAGGCCTTCGCACTGGGCCAGCTGGGCCTGGTGGCTGGGCCTGGAGCCACAGGGCCACCATCCCCAGCCCCATGGGTGGCCCTCAGCACAGCCTCAACCCCTTCCAGCCTCCAGGGAATGCCTTTCTGTGACCCCTGCAGACTCACACTCACAGTCAGGCATGCTGCTCAGGGTCTGTGTGTGTGTGTGTGTGCGCGCGCGCGCATGTGCACGTGTCTGTGTGCATGTGTATGTGTGTGTAGTCTGTGTGTATGTGTGTGTGTGCATGCATGTGTGTTGGGCAAGGGTCTGTTGGAAGACAGTGGGTCACACTTGCACAAGCTGTGGATTTCGCCTGGGGGCTTCCTGGTTGTGTGACCTTGGGCCAGGCCCCTAATGTCTCCAGGCTCCCTCTGTGAAACATGCCGCTGGGCCCTGGCCGGGGTAGCTGAGGAGCCCATGGGTGGATGCGCTTCCGCAGGGGGCCGGCCAGCGATGTGCTCAGGGAGCATGACCGCCATTGCCATGGGGACGACCCATGCTGTGAGTGGCGGGTCCAGCTGCAGCAGCTCCAGGTGAGGAGATGCACAGACAGAGGCAGCTCTGGGCGAGGGTCCACTGAGTGGACCTCAACTCGTTATTCAGACCCCTTTGTGGGGCTCCGGCCCCGAAGGGGAGACCGCAGGCTGCCCGCGGTCTCTGACCCAGGCCACTGCCATTCACTGTGCCTGATTCTAGGCCAGCACCAGGGTAAGTCCTGGAGGTCTGGCCCCTGCCCTCGAGATCAACGAACGACCGTATGATTAATTCATCACCGTGCGTGAGCCAGGAAGCAGCAGGATGCGGACCCAGGGCAGAGAGTACGCAGGCACCAGCTTCCCTGGGGGCGCCAGAGCTGAGCCCCAGGTGCTACTTACTGACTAGGACTGGAGCAGGAGGGGGTGCTGCTCCTGGCAGAGGCCCTGGAACGGAGCGGGACATGTCCCAGTAGGGAAACTGAGGATGGCTGCTGGGTCTGCAGCCTGGGGAGGGCGCGTGCGCGCGTGTGTGCGTGCACGTGTGCATGCGTGCACATGGGCCCCGGGCTTCAGCTGCATCCGGCTGTGAGAACCGTGGGCAGTCGTGGCAGGTTTAACCGGGTTGGAGGGGGAGCAGTGCCATGGGATTTGTGTCTTTACAAGGTTGCTCGGGCTTCTGGCTGGAGAACACTGCGGGAGGCAGGAGTGGAGGCTGGGGGACCTGGAAGGGGTGAGGGGTCCTGGCTGGGGGCAGCTTTGGGCTGAGGAGGAGAGTCAGGGGTGGTGCTGGCTTGCTGGGAGGGTGCGGGGCTCCCCGCCATCCCTGCTGACCAGGGTGGTACCCCTGTCCATCTCCTTCGCGGCTTTGTGGCCAGCGTCAACGGCAGGTGCTCTGCACACTCCTGCTGAGCGGATGACGCATGGGGACTGCAGCAGGAGCCGAGGGAGGCTGAGCAGTCGGTGTGAGACACGATGCACGGGGCCCGGAAAGCACTCTGAGGTCCAGCTTCAAGCCCGGACTTGCCGGCTGCCCCCTGGGTTCCCACATCTGCGAGGATGAGGGCAGAAGTGTGACAAGTGGCCAGAGGACGTGCTCAGAAAGCTCCTCACGCAGTTCAATGCTCCGTCGCCACGTTGAAATTCTTCATTTTTGAACGAGAGGTCTCAGCTTTTCACTTTGTCCTGGGTCCCACGAAATCCGTAGCTGGCCTCACCCGGGCCAGTGAAGCCATCGAGCAGATGGAGAGGGGAATGTGAGGGAGACTCAGTGCCTTCTGCTTGCCCGTCCGAGGACAGACACGGCACAGCCTGGGGTCTGCAGAGACAGCGGTGGGGCGGGTGGGCCCGAATCTGTGAACGCGGGGCAGGAACAGGCACGTTGACACGTATTCACAAAGGCCCCATCTCTAGACGGATCCGTCGGTTGAGCACTTGTGTGCAGACAGGGTGCTGGGAGCCTTTTTGGTGGCATCTGCGAATCAGAGCCTGTATTGTCCCCTCTGTGCAAACAAGGAGAAGACTCAGTGTGTGCGAGGCAGGGCTCTGAGCTCTCCCTTCCACCCCATGGAGCGAAGAACTGAGGGTCTGCCTCGAAGTCCAAGGTCATTCAGAACAAACAGGAAACCTCAGAGGACGAGTAACTGCATGGAATCTATTCTTTTCAGAGTCTGAAACTACGTGAGGTCAAAAAGTCTTTAGATCACGTCAGGGCTGGCACCTAACTGCTGACACCTCCCTCAGATGCTTCTAGAAGTCTCCACATATTGCTGTTCACTGCGTACCAAGTAGTAGACGTCAACACATCTACTCACCACAGAAACCTTGCAGGGTGGGTGGGGTTATCCGCAGTGAACTGACAAGACAATGGAGGCTCAGGGATTTGTGACTTGATCAGAATCAGCAGCCAGACTGAGGCCGGATCCAGGGCTGGTCTGTGTCCCCCGGAAGCTGTGCCCTTAACCTCTCTCCCTCCTACCTGCTCGATAGGGACACCGAGACCATGGGGACCAGAGCCAGCCCATGCTGGGTCATGATGATCTCCTTGGCCCTGCTTCTGAGTAATACCCCACATGAGACGTGGCTGTCTGCCAGCTCACGAGGCTCGTCACCTGTCTGTGACCGAGCTGGGGCTTGGGCATTTAGGGGCTGAGGGAATAAAGGGTACCAGCTTGAAGTTAGAGGCCGAGAGAGAGGGAAGGTCATTCTGGTGCTGAGCCCACAGCTTCTGAGGAATTCGGGGCGGGGACCCTGACCCCCTTCTTGGGTCCATGCCCGCGCCCCCCCCCGCCACGTGGGGAGCTGAATCAGCAGGCTCACTGCTGTGCCACGCCTCCCACTGCTGCTGGGGGGCGGGGTGGCTCCGGCAGGGCTGAGGGACTGGCCGGCACGTCGGAAACGTGAGGTCATTGGAGCTGCTGCCCGGGGTCCTGCCAAGTTTGATGAGCTCGAGGACCTGGGCAGGAGATGGCCTGCTGGACAGCAGTCACCCGAGTCTGGGAGCTTTTCGGTGAAATAAATGGAAAATAACGCCTGAAATAAACAGAAGCTGGCAAAACCACGTACATCATCGTCCCTCCTGTCGTGGCCCCAGCTTTGCTAACCGCTAACGTTGAATGACGCATTCCAGTAGAGGAACACGGTTTTCTAATTGTGATAAGCTATATGTAAAGTTTGTCATCCTAACCACTTTGAAGTTCCGTGGCATTACGTCCATGCTCATTGTGCTGCCATCGTCCCCCTCCATCTCCAGAACTGTCCCCATGAAACACCCACTCCCCATCCCTGCCCCTGGCCCCCAGATTCTACTTCCTGTCTCTATGAATGCGACAGCTCCAGGGACTTCACGTACGTGCACTCATGCAGTATTCGTCCTTTCGTGGCTGGCTTATGTCACTTAATGTGATGACCTCCAGGTTCATCCACGTTGTAGCGTGTGTCAGAATGTCCTTCCTTTTTAAGGCTGAATAATATTCCGCCTTAAAATGTGGGTGAGCCACGTTCGGTTTATCCATCACCTGTCCGTAGACACCTGGGTCATGTCCCCCTTGTGGACGCTGTGACTGACCCTTCTGTGAACAGGAATGCGTCTTGTGTAGTAGGCCGTGCAGAGCACGGCTGGTGTACACAGGTACGCACAATTCTGAGCGCCAAGCGTCCCGATGGTTGGCGTTTTCGGCGCCCAGGTGGAACCGGCACCGGATGAAGTCAGGCTGCCTGTGTCCCAGCCCCACTGCCTAGCCACATCACCTTGGGAGAAGCCCCTGAGCCCAGCTTCGCTTTGCACTTGTGTGCAGTGCAGTCCAGTGGGGTAGACGGGATTGCTGAGGGGTCTCTAAGGGGTAGGCTCCCCAGATGCTGCTGCACCCCCAGCCACATGGGAGCATGTGTCCTCACAGCAACTTGGGACAGGCTGGCGGCCCCTTCTGTCCGAGAGTTATTACGGCAGTGATCGTGACCACGATGGTGCTAGCAGCTGCCAACGACCGGCATTTGCTTTGTGCCCTGCCCTGCGCTGGCACACTCCTGTCATCACTCTCTGGTGACCCCAGGAGGGATGTGTGTGCCGTGTCTGGGGTTGAGGGAGGACTGGGACCTTGCCCCGGGTTTCACACGCATCAGGCGGTGGCTGAGACTTGCAGCAAGGCCTGGGGTTCCTGAGTCAGAGCTCTGCTCAGCCTGGCTGCCCGCTCCTGCCCCAGGAGGCTGAGCCCCCTGGGGCCTCCAGCAAGTGAAAGTGAAGTTCTCGGCACAGTGTGGGGGCCATCACGAAGGTGGCCTGTGGCCCGGACTGTGGGCGGTGCCTGGAGACGGGGCCTGGTGAGGTTTTCTGGCTCTACTACTTCACAGACGGGCCGACCAGGTGGGGGCAGTTCCGGCCGCAAGGTGCTTCCTCCTCTAGGTAGGCGTGAGCAGGAAGAAGGGGGAGGGTGGAGGAGGGGGGAAGGGGCATCTTGGCCCCCCCGGAAGCCTCAGGTTCTGGCTGCAGCCTGGTGGGGGGCTGGGGAGCCCAGGCCCCTGTGCCATGGAGGAGACATGGGGGTGAGGGGCCAGACCCTAGGTGGAGGGCTCCAGGGGTGCTGGTTCCTACGCCCCAGGTCCCACTGCCGGGAGGGAGAGACCGGAAGCACCCCGTTTCACAGGCGAAAGCACTGAGGCTCGGAGGAGGCAGGTGTTCGCCCCAGGTCACACAGCGGGCAATGGGGGGCCGGGAATCGTTCCCAGATGTGCTGACCCCATGGCCACCGGTCTCTGAAGCCTCCCGTTGGCCTGTAAAGTGAGAGAGACGCTCACTGCCACCCGGGCCAGAGGCGCTAGGCCTACCTGCACTTCCATCCAGGCCCCCCCCTGACATCCTGTGTGGCCCCAGCCTCTCAGAGCCCATGGCCTCCGCCCTAACCGAGGTCTGACTGACAGGGCACAGCATACTTCAGAGCGATCCATTACCGTTCATCACGCTCGGGCCCCTCCAAGGGCAGAGGGCAGGTCGGGCCTCCTGAAGCTCAGCGGGATCCAGCCCCCTCCACTGTGGTTTCAGGGGGAGCCCGATCTGGCAGGACGTGAGAGAACGGGACGGCTTTTGAGGGGGGCCATGTCTGAGGGAGCCCCCGTTTGTCTGCCACGACGTTGGATGTGTTTACTGTCTGGCCCCTTGGGGGGTGAGCCCGTGGACAGAGGGGACACAGGAAGGCCTTGTGGGTGGCTGGCTGAGCAAACCGGCCTTTCTGTCCTCAGGTCCAGCTGGGAGCTCCCGGACCTCCAGGAGGGCAAGATCGAGGCCATCAGTGACTCGGACGGCGTGAACTACCCCTGGTACGGCAACACCACAGAGACGTGCACCATCGTGGGTCCCACCAAGAGAGACTCCAAGTTCATCATCAGTATGAACGACAACTTCTACCCCAGCGTCACGTGGGCCGTGCCCGTCAGCGAGAGCAATGTGGCCAAGCTGACCAACATCTACCGGGACCAGAGCTTCACCACGTGGCTGGTGGCCACCAACACCTCGACCAACGACATGATCATTCTGCAGACGCTGCACTGGCGCATGCAGCTCAGCATCGAGGTGAACCCCAACCGGCCACTGGGCCAGCGCGCCCGGCTGCGGGAGCCCATCGCCCAGGACCAGCCCAAAATCCTGAGCAAGAACGAGCCCATCCCGCCCAGCGCCCTGGTCAAGCCCAACGCCAACGACGCGCAGGTCCTCATGTGGCGGCCCACGCACGGGCCGCCGCTGGTGGTCATCCCGCCCAAGCGCCGCTAGCGGCCGGGGCGCCCGCGAGGTCGGACTCGAGGATGGACTCCGCTCCCACGAACCCCACGCGGACGCTAGCCGTTCGCAAAATACAACCTTTCTACCTTCTCCGCGGGGCCCTCACTGTGCGATGCCCCCGCAGGGCCCCCCCCGGGCCCTCTCGGAACCTGCTCCCCCCGGGGCGGGGGGTGGGGGAACCCAGCGAGACAGACCAGCCCCTGTGCGCCCTCCGTTGTCACCGTGGGTCCCCTTTCCTCACAGTTTCAGTCACTTGCAGCAGACTCCCTGACACACTGCTTTTCCAGTCCGTCTGTCTGTCTTTTTTTTTTTTTTAATTTAAACACCTCTTTACGAGGTTCAGGGGCGGGAGGAGGAGCTGATATGGGATTGACCCGCGTCCTTGCCGACTCGCGAGAGCCGGGCCACCCGTGGCAGCTCCCCCTTGTCCTCCGTCACGCGGCCTTATGTAGACTTGCTTTGCCAAACTTTTGCCTTAAGCTAAATTTAAAGGAAAAAAAAAAAAAACCAACCCGAAACAGACAAAGAAAGCAGGATCTCTTTTCTACTGGACTTTTCACCTCCCAGAGGTGAGGGAGGGGGTGGGGTCAGGGATGAGAGAAGGAGCCCCTCGTCCCGTCCCTGTCCCCCGGGGCGGCCTGGGGGAGGGGCAGGGGCACAGTTAGACCTAAAACCAGCTGCTCATTCTTTAGTTTCAGCAGAAACGAAACCACAGACAGATGCTGCCTAAGGAGCCCCTTCCCTCGGCCCAGGTAGAACCCCCGCCCTTCCTGTCGCACCTGCAGAGAAGGGCCGAGGGCTGCTCCTTGCCTCTTGTCCTGGCCGCCTTAACTTGCCATGGTGAGTCTAGGAGAGACGGAGGCGGGTCCTGTGAGTTACGGGTTGAGCCCAGGGAATTTCTGACACCTGTCCTCAGCACCCATCCACACTGATCCCAGACAGCTGGGGGGCCAGCCGCCTTGACTCAGCTTTAGTTCAGAGGTGAGACGAAAGCCCCTCTCCCCCATCCCTCCAGGCTCCTCCTCAGAGGTCCACCTCCCAGGGGCGCTGGGAGAGGGCTGCAGACGGTGCTGGAGGTGGGCGAAGCTATGGAGGGAGCACCCGAGGGTGGAGGGGCCCCCAGAGGATATGCGTTCTTGGACGTGGGGAGGCAGTTGGCACGCCCACCCTACTGCCTGTCCTCAAGGAAGTAAACCAGGGCCCGGGGCTGGGGGACTAAGTGAGCCCCAGGTTGCAAGGTATCAGAGCCACTTTGGAGGCAGGTCTAGGACAGAGTGGCTAGCCCTTGACGGCCACCCTCCTTCAGGTCCTGGGCCCTCTGGAGCCCTAGGCCTCGGTCCTGAGTGACGCCAAGCTTTCTTAGCAACGTCTGCCCTGAAGGCTGCTCGCGGGAGCTGTGGGGGACACCCCACTGAAGCCCCCCTCCTCCAAGCTTGCCAAACCCACAGCTACATCACCTGGGCCCTGCATTTGAATAATAATCAAGCACAGAAAACAGATAAGAAAAATAATCCATTTCTGCTACACATGAGCCAGTTGTAGGAGTCCCAGTGACATGGGAGGGCACGGGTCACCCAGTCCTTGCTCTGCTCCTTCATCCACGTGACATTGTATGTATTCAGGGGTGCTTACCGTCCACTTCGTCTCCCGAGCCCCACTCCTGACAGGAGGCACAGCCATCCTGGGGCAACTGGACTGGAAGCGGCTTTGGGCCGCTGGCCATCGCTGTGGTGCTTGGGAAATCCCTGTCAGGCCTGGGACAGTCCCCCTGGACACTGCCAGTTTCTCTCAGTGTGCGCAGAGGCCCTCGTAGCCTCGAGTGAGGGGAACGACGGGTCCCAGCTCCACCTCGGGCTGGGCTGGCGGGGGAACGGGGTGACGCGCCAGCTGCTGTGGACAGGGCCTGGCCTCCCGATGGAGTGGCCCTTCTCTGCACTCAGGTTTTTCTTGCACTAAAAAGGAGAAAGGGCCCTGGGCTGGGGGTCAGGAGGCCACAGGGCTGGTTCTGGGTCATGGCTGCGGGATTGTTACTGGGGAGGGAGTGGCAGTGGGAACGAACAGTCGGGGAGGGTCCTGAGCCGTCTGGGGGCAGAGTCCCCCAAACGCGTGCTGAGTGTGAGTCAGCCCTCTCTGCGGGGTCAGCACTGTGCCCACGCTCCAGCTGCCTCCGCCTGCGCCTACAGCATGTCTGGCCCCAGCTTCCCTCCCCCCAGGCCCCCTTCTCTGCCCATCCGGCTTTCTGAAGACCCTGGAGAGCTGCAGACCAGGCCAAGGACGCTAGGCTTAGCTTGGGTCTGGTCCCTTGGCCTCCCCCCTCACGTCAGGAGCACAGACCTCAGGCTTTTCGCCTGGGTCCCCGATCCCTCTGGTGTCCCCCTCCCTCGGTGTGGACACACTCCTCCAGCAATAAGGACCGTCTGTGGTCATGGAGAGTACTGTGAAAACAAACCAGTGCACTTACCAGGAGGCACAAGACTCTTGAAGAAAATGTCAAATGAACCTTAAAAAAAAAAAATTCACAAAGAAATAAAATGTAATTTTAAAGGAGGCCTGGCTAGGATCTGGATGTTTCTCAAGTGGTGGTTCATTTTGCGATGGACGGCTCCGTGTTTCTGGCTGTGGGAACGAATGTGTTTGGGGGTCTGGGGGTTCTGGTGCTCAGGGCCCAGGAAGGACCTGGGAGGGGGCAGGCCACTCTGTAGGTGCCTCCTCTGCTGTCCAGAGCCCTGAGACCTCAGTCCCCACACAAAGGGCCCCTGGCTGGTGCCCTTCGTGGAGGAGGCGCAGCAGGTTGGGGGCAGAGCTAGGACCAGGGGTGCAGCTAGGACCGGGGGTGGGCAGCTTGGCTTTTTGGGAGTGAGAAACCCGTATCGAGGGGCTTAGTGTTCAGACTGAGCCCTCACCCACGGACCTGCAGATCTGTATCCTCAAGGACAGATAGCTGCGCGGACAGTGACAATCCGGAGCGTGGCTCTGCACGCTGCCCGCGGTCAGCGGCGGAGGGAAGGGGACGTGTGGGTGCCGAGCACGGGTGCTGCACACTGTCTTCTAACCACTTTCTTAGCAAAGGACGGGCGGTGGGGGCGCCTGGAGGTCCCGGGGTGGGTGTGGGCTCTGAGGGTGGGCCGTGGACTCAAGGCCATTCGCGTGGGTTTGGACGAGGCCCTGAGCCCCTCTGAACCCCACTTACCTTGTGTGGAAAATGGAGTTTCTCCAAGGGCCCTCCTCCTAGCTGACGTGGTGAGGACACTTGGCTTCCAGGTGTTAGCTCACTGAATCCTCACGACAACCCGGGTGTTATCGGGGTCCCCATTTCACAGATGAGGAAACTGAGGGAGAGCGGAAGTTGAGTAGCTGCCCAAGGTTGTGCATCTGGGAAGAGGCAGATGCAGGACTTGAACCCCGGCCCCAGAGCCCCACCTCTTGGCACTGTGTGCTCTCGACCTCAGCATGTCACTGTGGAGTATGCGTTTGGTGCCGAGTCCTGGTGACTATTAATAATAAGGCGCTATGCCTCTGGCTCACTCCATCCTGGGTTCCCTGGGCAGGAAATGCCTTTTGCACCCATCTACCCCGCCCTGCCCCCAGAAGTTGGTAGTTTGTGCAGTCAGTTCTTCTGCTGCCTGCAGTGAGCCTGGCTCATTCCCTTTGAGGAGGGGCTTCCTGGTCAGCTGCAGACCCCAGGATCATCTGCCAGGTTGGGCAGTGGCCTCTTGGCATTGCCACGGAGGACAAGGGGCTCTCACTCGCTCTGGGCATAGGGGATTGGGTTTCTTCTCTGGGTTTTCCACATTGCAGCAACCCAACGGCATTCTGCATCCTGTCTCCTGGGTCTGAGACACCACAGCAGGAAATTGCATAATAGGCTCCACTGGCCGCCCTCCACCCAGATGGCTTATGGGTGGTGCAGTTCACTGTCGTGGTTTGGCTTTCGGTTGCGGAGTCGGCTCCTGCGCTCTGCCCATGAGACCACGGGGTGTGTGTGTACGTGCACGCGTGCGTACAAGCGTGAACGAAGGACGGGTGCAGGCCTAGCCAACAGCCGGAGAAAGCTGAGCTGGATCGTATCAGGATAAAGCCTGAGTTGCTCGGACATTTAAACCTTCACGCAGCCACGCGGCTGAGCGAAGACGCCCGGAGGACAGCCTGCGTTCGGGGGAGCGTTTGGGAGGGGCGCAGGCAGTGAAGGTGGTTCCGAGTA
>NW_011888939.1:1604548-1618036 GCF_000151845.1 Pteropus vampyrus
TAGCCAACAGCCGGAGAAAGCTGAGCTGGATCGTATCAGGATAAAGCCTGAGTTGCTCGGACATTTAAACCTTCACGCAGCCACGCGGCTGAGCGGAGACGCCCGGAGGACAGCCTGCGTTCGGGGGAGCGTTTGGGAGGGGCACAGGCAGTGAAGCTGGTTCCGAGTAGACTCTAAGTGGCATTTAGTCACAGTGGAGGCCCTCCGGCCTCTCAAGCTGATAGCAGGTTAAATTTAGACGTCCCAGACTGGGATGAAACACAGACACTAGACTCGAGCCAGCTGTCACAGGAGCCCGGACCTGGGAGGGCTGCCTGTCCGGGCTGGGCCCGGCCCACCTGCCCCAAGCCATCTGGGCGAAGCAGGAGCACCCCGACCCCAGCCTCAGCCTGCCTTCCACCTCTGAAGTCACTATGGGTAGAGCCTGACCTCCGCTCTGAATGGACGGACTCACTGTAGGTCAGGATCTGAGGCCAAAGAAGAGATAGCTTGTCGGGAAAGGCAGAAAGATGGGTGGTGGCACTTGCAGGCCCTTGGCCATTTCTAACAGCCCAGGGGCTCTGTCACCTTCGGCTTGATTTGTCTCTTGGTCATCATCTTTCCTGCCTGGGTGGCCCCACAGGATCTGTTTCCTACCTGGCTAGTGTCTGGGCATCTGAAGAAGACAAACATTGCAGGCCACTGTACACGCACTATTCAAAACCGGCCCGCCCAAACTGTCAGCACACGACTCACTCCCGCAAAGACGCACGTCCCAGTGGTGGTGACCAGTGCTGCCAGGCCCTTTCCTGTCACCGTCCAGCACATCGAGTGTGTGCTTTCCCCTTTTACAGAGGAGGAAACTGGCCCTTAGAAAGGGTCGAGAGACTCGCTAAGGTCAGTCAGCTGGGAAGCTGCAGAGCGTGGCTGGTTTCGCACGGCCGTCTTTGGACCCCGCTCTGTCACTGTGTTTTTGGCTACGTCACCCAGCCCTTCTACACCCCAGTTCTCCCAGACTGCCCCTAACCATTCTCGGGCTGACGGGAGCAGAAGGTCCCGAGCGCGATGCTGAATATGAGCCATCGGCAGCCCCACTGGCACCGGACGACGGAAATTATTGTAAGAAAACACATCGGAGCACTGAGGCCCATTCTTGCCCAGAGAGGCAAACCCACACAAGTGACATTAGTCCTGGCAGCAGCCAGCCCAGCTCTGGACAAGGCAGGGCCCCCCTCGTCCCTACAGACAGAAACGCAGAGGACAGGGTTAGGTCCTTCACCAGCCTGAGCCCAACTCAGGTTTAAGGGCCCCGGCCCTGGTTCATAGTTTATGGTCTCTTTTTAAATCAGACAGATGATGGATGGCGTGGCCAGCCGTGCACAGCGAGCGAGACGCAGTTAGAAGCCCCACGCTATTCTTGGCGGCCACTCGCCTTGGTGAGTGAGGTCGGGCTGGCTGCCTGGCCTCGCATCCTGCCATTGCCTAATCTGCCCGCCGGGACACGCACACCTAGCCTGTCCTCCCATCGGACCCAGCAAAGTGCAGCGGTGGTGCTCGGAGTCAAACTTGCACATGGGGCTCCCCAAGAACCATGGCACTGGGTCAGGGTTTATGTCAGGGACCAGAGATTCCTCTTTCAATGAGGCGAAAAGCAATGTGACATCCAGACAACAGGAGTTGGTTATCCAGGATTCTAAACACCAACAAACACACACTGAGCGCCAACCAGCCAGCCAGACGAGCGTATTTTAATTTTTTTCACAGCTGTATCGAGACATAGTCCACCTGCCATACAACTCACCCGCGTAGGGCGAGCGAGTCCATGGTTTCTAGCAAATTCAGAGTCGTGCGGCCAACCCAATTCGCGGGTATCTTCATCATCTCCCTGTGTTAGTTGTCACCCCCTGGCCCCAGCCCTAAGCAACCACTCGTCTGCTTTGTCTCTGTACGTCGCCTTCTGGGCAGTTCCTGTGAATGGGGTCGCAGCGCGTGTGGCCTTCGCGTCCGTCTTCCGTCTTTCACTCACGTCGCAGTGTCTTCCGGGTTGGCCCGTGTCGTAGCAGGTGGCAGCGCTCCCTCTGTGACAAGCATCCTCTGATCATCTCCTGTGCCCTCTGCCAGGTGTTGGAGAAGCGGCAGCTTGGAGCGCAATGTCCCGAGGAGACAAATAAAACGTCACACAGAGCCAACGCGATGGCGATGTCTGCAGAGGGCTGCGGAGGGAAGTATAGTTGGACTGGCCCAGTTTGGAGGGTCGTTAAGTCTTCCCTGAGGAAGCGGCCGTCCGTGGAGACGAGGAGAGTGGCCTGGAGTGTCTTGGCCTCATATTGGGGAGAGGAAGGGCGACTTAGAGAGGGAGTGGCACCCACTGGGACAGTCTCTGGGGTGAGAGCCCCGGTGGGGACGCAGTACCTGGGTGCACAGACGAGCACTTAAGAATTTCAAATGCCACCGAAGGAGCAATGCGGGAAGGGCAGGCGGGCCCCCCGCGCCGGCTCCGGGCCCCTGAGGACACGGTGAAGCGCGACACAGCGGTGCCTCGGTGTGGGGCTCTGGCCACCCCTCTGGGGGCGGGCGGCTGTGGACGCCTCTCTGCCCAGGTTAGCTGTGGGGCAGCAGCTCTCCCGAGGTGCCCGTCACGGGAGACGATGCCGTGAAGGGGAGAACAGAGTCCACGTGCAGTCACTGCATGTCAGGAGGGCGTTCTCGGGGGTCCGTGGATTGCATTTCCCGTCACTGTGGCTACAACCGGCCGAGGAGGTAGGAGACGGTGGTGGTGGGAGCCCGTCTGGGTTTGCACGCCAGCTTGCTCCCCTCCCTGGCTGTGTGACCTGAGCAGGTAATCTGTGCTCTCAGGTCTTGGTGTCTTCAAACATGGAAGGGGACTAAAAATGGCTGCTTACCTCACAGGACTGTGCCGCGCGTTCACAAGTCTATACAAAGCACCCGGAAGGGTACCTGGCACGTAGTAAGTGCTCAGGAAACTTGAGCCATTAATACCGGCAAGCCCCAGCTTCCTCATGTGCAAGACGGAGCTGTGGCAGCCTCCTCGTAGGGCCCAGCAACTCGGCCCTTGCCACAGGGCCTTGTGGGCGCTCCGGAGGTGTAAGCTGCTGCTGACCTTGTAAGCAGATGTTAAATGGTTTTCTTGGCCGCAAAGGGGATTCACTCCCTACCTGGGGCTGCCTCACAGGCCACCTGTGCTGGATGTGCCGAGGGACCCAGCTGTCCAATCCGTGCTCAGGGTGTAAACGAGGTGACAAGTGGGAGAAAGGCCACCCTGGAGAGCTGTGTGCAACCTGGCCTGTGTGTTCCTCCGCGGTGGGGTACTGCACATCAGCTCCTTTCCCTCCCTATAAAAACAAAACGAAAAGCCTGCTGGGGTTTTCAGGAGATAGCATTGAGTCTATAGATCAATTTGCAGAGAACTGACATCTTAACAAATCTCAAGTCTTCTGGTTCACAAGTATATATTCCTCCATTTAGTTAGGTGTCCTTTAATTTTAAATTTCAGTTGGCAATATTCTGTAGTTTTCAGTGTACAGGTCTCGTACATCTTTTGTCGGGTTTATATCCAAGTAATTTATATATTTGATGCTGCTGTAAATGGTAATGGCTTTTTAAAATTTCTATTTCTGATTATTTGCTCCTAATGTGTGGAAATACAATTTTGGGGGGCATATTAAGCATATATCCTACAACCTTGGTTGCTAAAGTCATTTAGCAGTTTTTAAAATAGATTTCATAGGATTTTCTATATAGACGATCATGTCATCTGTGAACAAAGCTTGACTTTTTCCTCTCTAATCTGGATGCCCTTTTCTTACCTTAGTGCATTGGCTAGCTCTTCCTGTGGGATGCTGGACGGAAGTGGCGAGATTCTCGCTTTGTTCCTGATCTGAGGTGAAGGCATTCTTTCAATTTTCTGGAAGAATCTGTGTATAATTGGTATTATTTCTTCTTTTAAATATTTGGTAGAACTCACCAGGGAAGACGTTTGGACCTGGAATTTTATGAGAAAGTTCTGAATGATAAATTTCTTTGCTAGCTATAGGGCTAATTCAGGTTATTTCTTTCTTCATGAGTTTTGATAGCTTGTGTTTTTCAAGGAATTTGTCTATTTCGCCTAAGTTGTTGAACTTATTGGCATAAAGATATTCATAATACCCCAACTCTCCTTTGAATATCTGAAGAATCTTTAGTGATGTCACATTTCTCATTTCTGTTATTGGTAATTTGTGTCTTTTTTTCCCCCGACCAGTCTGGCTAAAGGTTTATCAATTTGATTTTCTTAAATAAAGTTTTTGGTTTCACTGATTTTTTCCTCTTTGTCTTATTTTGTTTTCTATTTTATTCATTTCTGCTCTGATCTTTATTATTTCCTTTCTTCTGCCTATCATGGGTATCATTACTTTTCTTTTTCTAGTTTCTTGGGTAGCTTTTTTTTTTTTTTTTAATATAGGCATTTTTAGTGCTATAAATTTCCCTCTAAGTACTGCTTTAGTACCACAAATTGTGATTGGCTGTTTTCATTTTCATTCAGTTAAAAATATTTTCCAATTCCTTTTCAAATGTCTTCTTTGAATCATGGGTCATATAGATACATGTTACTTAGCTTCCAAGTAGTTGGGGCATTTTCCAGATATCTTTCTATTATCGATTTCTAATTTAATTCCATTGTGGTCAGAAAATGTATCTTGTTTAACTTGACTGCTTTCAAATTTCTCGAGGCTTGTTTCATGTCTCTCAGAATATGGTCTCCCTTGGTATCTGTGTACACTTGAAAAGAACATATATTCCACTATGTCGAGTGGTGTTCTATAAACGCCAATTAGGTCCAGTTTGGTTGATGATGTTGTTCAGTCTTCTCTAGCTTTACTGATTTTCTGTTTACAACGTCTATTAATTATTGATTTTTATAGCAAGGCTTCCATGTGAAGATAAAACATTTACCACAAGCTTGACTGTGGATATTTTTCTTAACCGGTGGACATTTATTGCACAAACTGAGCCATCATGCAAATCTTTTTAAGTTGTAACGCTCTGAGAAAAGATTTTACCTCTGGGCAGTCATCTCATTTGTTTTGGAATATAAACAGCGAACACAGCAAGTGTCTCAGATCTTGCGACAGAATCATTTGACCTGCTCGATTATAGCCATATAGTAATGAGTGCAAAGGTCACTCACTGTGCAGTAAAAGAGAAAATGGACAGGAATGGGGAACAATTGTCTGCTCTCACTCTGATCACTGATGACGATGATGGTAATATCGCCAGCTTTATATATGATATCGCATTCCACCCTCAACAAATCTAGATGCACGACAGATGATGAAACTGAGATTAAGTACCTTGCCTGAAATCGCACAGCTAAAAGGAGATTTGAGCCTAGGTACGGTCTTGACCAATAAACTATTGGCTGGATTGAGTCATTTTCTTCCCCTCTTTGGGTCTCAATTCCCTTCTGTAGTCAAGGAGGGGATCGAACAGAATAATGTTCAGCCCTGAAACGTGGGCTTCCTTGATTCCCGCGTGGGCCAGCTTTGCTGTGTGCCAGGGCCACAGAAGGCACCGCCCCCTCCCTGAGCACACCTCACAGTCAGCATCGCACCGGTGGGAAGAGGGCTGGGTGATGAGTGTGTGGCTGGAGCGGCCAGACCCACCGCCCACTAGGGGAAAGCAGGATGTGCACGGGGGCGACACGCAGGAAGTCCGACACGTCGATAAATGCTTCTGGATGACGACGCTGTTCCCACCGCCTGCGATGCTGACGACCACACAGCAGAGTCTGAGTACCACTTGGCTTGAATGTCTCAGAGATGACGTTTCTTCATGTCCAGGATGGCTGAAGATGAAAAAAGAAGCCGCTACAGACAAGAGTCAGGAGCCGGCCAGGTCAGAGATGCCTGGCGCCTCTGAGTGGGGAAGAGGACCCAGGCCCGAGTTTGACTCAGCAACTGCTGCTACTGGACAAACACGGGAGCTTGGCTCCCTCGGGCCCTGGGGGAGGGTCTGCAGGAAGAACTCAGGCTGCAGTGTAAAACCTTGTAACATAATTATAACAGTTTCATTTCCCTCGGAAGACTGGGGCAAATCTCTGTTCCCTAAAACACAGTGAACGAAACTGATTTAAAAGCAAACACCCCAAGACTTGAGAATTCTAAATGTTCCTGGAAATGTTGGCTGGTGAAAATTAAGCTGTTCCATCAGCTCATACAGACCCTTCTGTCAGCTGAAGCCAGTGACTCAAAATTCGCCATGCCAACCCTTCCTGCTCCTCCTGCTCCCCTGTACCCCCCTGGCCAGCTGGAGAGCTCGGGAATGTAACATTAGAAAGGGGAGGGGCTGCAGAGGGGCTCCGGTGGGGCGTGAGCCATGCGTGTGGCTGTTTTGCCTGCAGGGGAAGAAACTTGTATATGGGGCGGGGGGTGCTGGTGGCCCCTCCCTTGGCGCTAGCCCTGCACTTTCTTGGGCCAGGATGAGGCCAAGGGGGAAATGAAGGCGAGATACCTTTCAGAGTGAGGTCCTGTCTCCCATTTTAGCTCGGGCCAGGTGACACGACTTATTCCCCTAAGCATCAATCTCGTACGCAGGTCTCTGTGTCTAGATTTTGCTCTTTGTCATTCACTGTGTGCCACCGACAGCTGCTCAGGCCCCAAGCGAGCATCTCCCGGGGCTGATGGGAACCAGAGGAGCACTGCAGTGATGGCTGGAGGGCGGGGAGGGCTCTGGCCAGCTCTAGCAGAGCACCCGAGCCAGCCCTTGGGTCTGGCTCTGATGCTGGCCTTGCTGTGTGGCCCTGGTGTGATCAGCTGGCTCCACGCCCTTGAACTGTCTGTAATAGCGCCCTCCCCCTCATCCCCTTTGTCATCTCCTGCTGGGGTTTGGCTTTTGAGGAAGTCCTGGTTTCTTTCTGGGAAGTCATTCTGGTGGCATTTATCCCACAGTTCCTGACTCTTGCTGTCCTGGTACTGTCAGGGGCCAACATGGTCCCTGTTCTCATGGAGCTGTTTGGGGGGCAGGGGACAGGCTAGGTAAATCAAACAATGAATCACACGAATAACTTAATTGCGATGCATGTCTCAAAATTGCAATGCACAACAGAACACAGAAGTGGGAGCTGCTGGCCCTGAGGACACGCAGCCCAGGAAGGCGCTAGGGGAAGTGGCATCATTTAAACTGAGACCTGCGGGGTGAGCAGGAGTGGTGAGAGGGAGCACTGCAGCTGAGACCGTGCTGGAGGGCGCTGAGAGGGGAGGAACGGGCCCTGTGAGGAAACGGAGCGGTGCGGAGGGGTGGGGGACTGAGGCAGGAAGAGCGGGCAGGTGGGGTGGGAGGGACCAGACGCATGCGGATTCCCAGGTGGAAGGCCCAGCCTAGGCGTGGCTGTGAAAACCAGCCTCAGGAGAGTTAGGGAGCAACGCCTCTTCTGCACCCTCACAGTCCGAGTCTGGGTGCCAAGGGGAGCCCGGGCAGGAACAGGACTGGAGGGACGCTTTGAAAGGTGAGCCCCACTTGCCACTTGCTGCGACTGTGCCGCTGTGCCTCCGGCCTGCCACCCCGCCCCCTCCCGTACTGTGACTCTTACTGTGCAGCTGGCGATCTCAGGCTAAAAACAATGTGGAGAATCTCCGGCCAGGGTTCTATTTATAAGCAGAGGGGGGCCGAACAATGGGGCAACTGCCGCCTCAGTGGGCCTCTGGCCTGACCTCCTGCGGCATTCTGGAAAACCTCAAAGCCAGACCCCCGAAGAGACAGCTGAGGAAGGAGGGGATCAGAGAGCCGGAGGGCGTGCAGCCGGCTGCTTCCTCCAGGTCCTGATCACCTGCATCGGGAAGTGGCTAGCAGGTCCGCACCTGTGTATAGTGCGTGATAGCATGGGATAGACAGCCTCTGCCCCCCTCTACGGGGCTGTGGTTTACACAGACGATGACTGTGTACAAGGTTGGAGCCAGCAGAATGGGGGCAGATAACTACACATTGTGCAGAACATTTGCTGTAGTTCATGTCCAAGGTCAGCTCATTTACCAGGATAGACAGGACAGGTGCATGATAAGCGGCTCAGCAGTGTCCCTGACCCAAGAAGCCAAGTATTTCTTCTAAAATGACTATCTTGGGGAATGGTGGCTGGTCCAGAGTGTGACGCAGGACAGGGTGGGAAACACATCCCGGGTCTCTTCTGGCTCCACCGCTACGTGGCTTGAGACTCGGCAAACAGCCGACTCTCGGCCTCACGTTCTCATCTGGAAGACGTGGGTTATGGTAACTAGCTTGTAAGTTAAACGTGAAAACGTCCATAAGCACTCAGCACGGACAGTCCCGGGCACAGAGTGGGCGTTCGATGGATTATCACTGCTACTATAATCGAATACAGTTGACCTTGAATAGCAGGGGTTAGGGGCATGGACCACTTGCTTGTAACTAAAGTCAGCCCTCCAAATCCACGATTCCTGAGGACCGAGGGTACAGCTGACCCTTACACAGGTTTGACAGGGTGGTCGTGGACGCGTGGTGTTCAGGGCCGATTCTTCAAGGGAGGGATGGGCGTTCTAAACAGCGTGCAGGAAGTGAGCTGTGCTTTTGTCCAGCGACGCCAAAGGTGAAGCAGTTCCCAGGATGAGTTCCAAGGAGTCTGGCTTCAGCAGAAAGGTTCCAAGGTCAAACAGATCTGGAAATGGCAGCTTATTTCACTTTATTGATTTACGAAGCAAATATAAATATTGAAGGCTCAAGAGTCCTTCGATAAAAAGAGCTATTAGATTTGTTCTGTCCACAGGAAGCAGCTGAACACAGCAGGAGTTTGCGGGCTAAACGACTTCGAAGTCCAACTGCTTCGGAGTGATGGAGGAACAGACAAATCGGGGGAACGAGAGTAGGAGGAAGACACCCCACCCCTGCTTCCCACCCGGGGGGTGACGCCTAGAAGGGATGAGGAGTGTGAGAACCAGCAAACACTTAGAAGCACCGGTCAGGCGTTCCTTGAGAAACTGGGTGGGAACTCACGAGTCGATGAAAAAGACAAGCCTGAGAGCCACGCTGAAGACGCAGGGACATTGCTCCTTCTCCTACAGTATTTTGTCACAAAGGACCACTCGGTGACCAGGAAGCAGGAGTGAGCCGCATCGAGAGGAAGGATGAGGTCGAGGAAGGTTCAGTCACTGGGAAAGACTTCTTCACAGAGGTGGCGTGCAGAAGCTGGATGGGAAGGAGGCGACAGCCCACCTGTGCTTTCTTCTTCTTTGAGCAGGTGCCCAGAGAGCAGCTGACATTTAAACTCGGTGTCTGTCGTTCCCAATTTCACAAAGATCACTAACCCTGGGTTAGTGGCAAAATAAACATGTCCACGGGAGTTAGGCTCTCTTTCAGATGTTGGTTGGGGGGATTGTTTATAGTTATCGCGGTTAAAGGGTTTCTCAGAATGTAGCCCACGGACCACCTGCACTGGAATCACCTGCGAAGCTTATCAAACGCAGATCTGAGGGCCCAGCCCAGCCAGCTGTGCTGACTCCGACACTCAGGACTGAGCGCTCCTGCGTGAGAGCTCCATTAAGTGAGGGCCGACCCACGGTGGTCCTGCGTTTGATAAAGGGCCCCACAGCCACGTGGAAGATGCCCCCCGAAGACTGTTTACCCCGGATGTAGGGCAAGGCCCAGTAAGGCGAGAACAGTTACCGTTCAGTGAGAACCTTTGTGCCAGGTGCTCCACGTGCATCTCCTCATTTAAACCTCACAACCGCCCTGCGAGATCGGCATTCAAATCATTCAAATCTCTTTTACGACTGAGGGAAAAGCCCTCCCCGCCAGAGGCCAAGTGCCTGCCAGAGGCCAAGTGCCTGCTTCCGGTCCCATCCCAGAGCCGGAGGGCTGGGGTCCGTGGCCTGCACGGTCCACGCCCTTCCCGGAGTGCCTGACCTAGAAACTTCTCTGGAGGCTGCCAGAGGGTGGGACGGCACCAAGGCGTGTCAGCATGCGAGGGGACTTGTACACATGCCCATTTTGTCATGTGGGCTCTTCCAGTCCCCGAGAAGCTCGATTCACAGTCTCTATCACCGTGCTGCCATCTGAAGCACTACTATGTAACCACAACATTTACATCTGGAAAAGCCAACCAAAACAGCCCTCATTTGCCGCCTGCCCCCTTTTCCTTCCTGCCCTTCCTGAGTTCCACAAGCAGAGACAAATGGAGCCAACTGTGACGGCCTCCCTGGCGCTGTGGCCACCTCCACGGACGTGGGGTGGGGCAGCCTCCCGGCCTAGGAGCAGCTGCGGTCCCTCCCTTTCACTGGACACGATCCACATCTCACCCGGCTCCCCGCCTGCCCTACCCCGAGAGGCTCACACCCGGCGACCCCTCCCTGGGCGGGCTGGAGCCACCGTGCATCCCCCGCCCGGCATCCTGGGCACCTGGGTTTCAGGGGACGCATGCTGGCTGCACTCCGAGATGACCCCCGTCACCCATCCGGGTAATCGACCCCAAAGAAGCTCAGCGGGGCTCACACGCCAGCAGCGTGTTCCCCAGTGCCGCCTCCCAGCAGTGAGTGGTGGGGGTGTTATCTGGCTGAGCACAGCTGATATGGCCTTATGTAGAGATGTCACATGCCACCTCAATGGAGGATTAACATAGAATTTGAGGTCAAGGGTTTAGGCTGAAACAGTTTCTATTTATAGAAAAAGAGCCTCTGGGAGAAACAGACGGGCAGGAGACGGGCTTGGTCTGGGTGCTGGTTGACAGGATGACATGCTAAGGCAGAAGTCACCTAGTCACATTGCTCTCTTTAAAGCGAGGCCCTCTGCCATGAGCTCTCTCCATTGAAATTCGAGTTCCCTTGTCTCAAGATGGCCCCTGTGTACAACTAAGGAGCTCACGTGTGGGAGGAATGAGCCCTGTGCCCGTGTGGACGTCCTGGGGACTGTCCCCTACTCCATGGCTGAGGGGCTTTGTGTGAGAACTGGTGGAGACAGGCTCTTCAATTCTGCACGGATCAAAAAGGCACACACATTAGACGAGTGAAGTCCCGGCTCTTCCAAAGAGGCAGACACTCCAATGAACGGGAGCACGGGCAGACCCCACTGTTCTCTCACGAAACGCACGGAGAGCGGAGCAAGTCGTCCGGAAACCTGGGGATCCAGTTCTGGTTTGGGGTCCCCAGAATCCGACGGTGCTGCGCCATGGGACGCACCTTCTGACGAGCGGAGGAAACCACGGAGCTCAGTGCGCGAGGGCGCCCAGGCCCAACCCCAGCCCTGACGAGGGCGACCCTTCCCAACTAGCCAACAGAACCAAGAAGGCCATAATGGCTACAAGGTGACAAATTAAATGACATGGAAAGATTTTATTAAACCATTTCAAAACACAACTTCCCACTATGTAAAACTCTAAAAAAATTCTGTCCAACCCTACCTACTAATGCCCCACTGTCACGTTCTGGACCAGAAAGATAACACATTCTTGCACCTACTTTGGACGTGAGGCAGCCCGTTTGTCAGCAACTGTGATATCGCAGGCCTAAGAGACAAAGTATGCCCAGCCCGAGATAGCGCCTTGCCGGCCGGCGCTGCAGACCCGGAGTCTGCTCCCCGGGCCACGCTGGCAAACACTGCGCTATCGGGCAGAGCCACGTCTGCGCGACTCCTGGTCTACCCAAGGGCTGCCTGCATCATTACCAAGGTCACTGGCACCCCCGGAAATAACGGCTGTCTTCTCCATCAACTGCCTACCTCCCCTGCAGCGGGGAAGAAATCAGCTGTGGAACACAGTGCCTGACAGCCGACTCAGAAGGCAGACTGGTGGCCCTGTTCTAAGGACAGCATACCTGTCATCAGCACTCACCGGCCCGTGTGCCAGGCGTGCCTCCCAGCAACCTGCACCCCCCAGGGGCCACCACCTCTTCTGAAACTCCACTGAGGCCGTCAGGGAGCTTCTTCCCCTCCACTCGGTCAAAAAGTGGCACCTGGAGGGTCCCGATACCCAACAGCAAAAGGGACACGACGAGGAGACACTAGGTTACGGCCTCAAAAAGGTGACTGGCCAGTACTCAACCTCTTCCCTCGGTGGAGAGAACCAGGTCTGAGAAGGCCGGGGAGAAGCTCCCGCCCACTGCGCTCGTCCGTCGCTACCCGACGCTGGTCCTTGGGGTACATCTTTGAGGGCACACGCTACCGGCCACCGTATAGGCTTCTCAGAGCCATAGAAACGAGGGAACCTCTCTCTTTGGCTGGGACCCGAAAAAACCCATATACATTTTGTATGGAAACAAACCAAACAGTTTAATGGTGGGCGAGGCGGAGCGGGGGAGGGGGTATGACAACCGACACGAAGTATAAAACAAAAAGCATCTCTAGAGTTCTGGTCTCTGCTGTTTCTTTCTGGGGATGGGTTTCAATGAAAATGTCCACTTTAAAGAACTGCTTCAGTGTTTCTCAGAGGAGCTGAGAATGCAGTTGGCCACGGGAACTGAAAGAACACCGACACCCGCTCAGCTTCTCCAGCCGCCGAAGCCCTGGACGGACCTGCAAGGAAGCGCCGGGAGAGGCGGGTCACTCCCGCTGACCGAGGGAAGGCTTCCGCTGTTCAGAGTTAAGACTCTGAATTTTTACTGTCATGCAATTCTACACAGAAGCATAGCAGGAGGATCAAAACACACAACTGGCTAGGCTTACGGGCCTGGAACCCACGGTCAGCACGAAGCTGCTGAGACGCTAACAGGGAGATGAGGAAAAGCCTCTCTCGGGTCCCGCCTTGCAGCCTCTGCCCGCCGGGAGGCTCCCCCTCCCCCTCACGCCTGGCTGTGGAGAAGGCCTGTCCTGGCCCCTCCTGCCATGTTTCTGCTGGGATCGGCAGGCCCACGGAACCCAAAACCCGCCACTGAACCCCTAGGCTTCCAGGACAAGCTTTTAAAACAGGAAAAACATACAACAGAGCAAAAATTAGTAGCCGAATATTGTCACATACCACACACTCTTCCACCCTGATTTAATGACAAAACTGGAAACAGATACTTACGAGTTAGAGGTTCCAAAGTTGAATCCTGGAAAAGATGAAAAGGGTGACGTTAAAACGCATACGCCTGAAAGACAATGGCGGCCTCCAGGCCCAGTCCTTCCTTGTGTCCCCTGCCTCCTGCAGGCCAGGCGGGAGGGTGACCATCCTTCGTTACCTCAGGGTTCTTCCCTCCTCCCGCTGCCAGGTGCGGGCAGAGGGGGTCTGGCACAGCCCCTTCAACTTAGCTACACCACGCCACGCAGATCCATTTCGTTAGGAAAACATATTTTTTCTACTTTCCCATCCATTCATTGCCTCTTCTTCTTGAGGCCACAGAAGCAGGACCCTTGGGTCCTAGGCCTGGCTCACCGTTTGGCCCTCTGGGTAAACTGACCCCTTGCAGCTTCTCTATCTCCACTGTAAAACAGTAATGATGCCTGACTCCTGGGCCTCCCAAGTGTGTTGCAAACATAAAAACAGAAACCCCCACTGCACTGTCTGTAGGAGCAGCGTGTTAAACAATCGAA
>NW_011888939.1:1623261-1625484 GCF_000151845.1 Pteropus vampyrus
GGACCGGGAAAGAGCTGTGAGCTGAATTCTCTCGTTAGCTGTTATTTTGTGATTCAATCATGTGCTTATTTACCATTACTAATAGCTGCACGACTGAGAAGATGTTTTTTTTTTTGTTTTTTGCTAAGGTTCATGTTTGGGTTAATGTCCTGTATTTTAAAACCTTGAGTGAAATTCCAAGCCACGATAATGGAGACAGTTGGGTTACAAATATAACAGACTGGAAAAAAAAAAAGTGCTAAAAAAGCCTTGCAGCTGAATTATTTAAGACCGATCACAGATCTAGTTACACTTTCTTCCTAGACACACAGGGCTTTATCTAGTGCCTTGTACTCCATATTATTCAGACTTCTCAGTGGAAGGTGAGTGGAAAACGAGAAGCCACAATGACACAGGAAGTGAACTGGACAGGGGAAGGGAGATTAAAACTAGACACGCGCAAACACGGGCACACGCAACGTCCTCAGACAACAAACCTGGGCCATGGCTAAGGGAAACGGAGGAGAATGCTCATTTTGGTCTTATTTTTGGAGACGGGCGACTCACTCCTGATACGAGGAGGGGTTCGATTTTATTAGGTGCAAATTTTCATGATTTTTTTCTCCAGGATAATCAGAAATTTACTAATAATCAACGATAATAAGAACTCTGATTTACTGAGGGCTCTTCGCAGGCCAGGTGTACCGCCAGGTGCTGTACGGGGAACGATGTGCTCTGACCCAGCCAACACCTGGGGTCCCTACGTCACAGGGAGGAAACGGAGGCCTGGAGAATGTGCCATCGCTTGTCTGAGTTTAGCGGGCTGGTAAAAGGGACTGGAATAAGGTCTGAGGGACTCCAAAGACCACCTATCACGTAAACGTCACGTCACCCTTTTTCCTCCACTGGCACTAAATCCAGCAAGCCCAGCGACAGGACAGTGAGGAAAAGTCAATGGACTGGGGACAGCACGAGGTCGTTTTCGGTCTGTCTCTCCTCAAATACTCTCCAGCAGTATTCTTTTCTGATGCAATTATGCTGGGGGGTGGGTGGGGGCGGGGACACTTGGAATTTTTCAAAGACCCGTCCAAACAATCCATCTAAAGCCCCTCTTAAAGCAAAAAGCGATATTCCTGGTGCTGCAGGCCTTTGAGCTGCCTTGGCAGGAAGGTGAATTTTATTTAAAGCTTAGGCCTTCCCTTGTACTTTGAGGCACCACTTTCTACAGAAGGAGCTCTACGAGACCTGAAACAACTCTGCAGCAGAGAGGAGCTTCCGGAAGCACAGGGAGAGCAGGCTTCCCCCCAACTCTCGCTTTCCCCTTTTCGGTTATACGTTCATTCATCTTATGTATGTGCCCCATAGCTTTCTCGGTTAGAGCCCTCGATCTAGGTGGTTTCACGGGGCAAATCATCAAACGGGAAACCTATTCTCAAAGGTGAGAGGATACATTTTCTCTAAGGCTGAAAAAGTAAAAGCATCAGATTCTCAAGTCGATTGGGATCTGATCCCAGGATAAGAACATATAAGAAAAACACACGAGTCAAAGAAAATATTATCAGGTTCCTTAAAAAAACAGATTACGTCTTGATGGTCAATGAACTAAAATTCTTTAGTCAAATAATATTTGCCTTGTTAGCTAGGAATGAGAGCTCTTTCTTTTTTAAATCATTCACTGCAGGGAAGGTTGGGGACAAAATAAAGCTGTAACGCTCATTTCCAGTCCATTTTAATTCTAGAAAAAGAGTATCACAAACTGGCCACCACACACTAACTCGCCCGAGTCGTGGGTCTGAGGGAAGGAACGCAGTGCATCTGGAGGCCACAGCCATCTGGGCTTACAAGGTGGGGCTCCACACACTACCTGGAGCAGCCCTTGGCCAGAGCCGCCGAAGCGCCTGGGCCACAGAGGACCCTTCCTCTGGCATTCGCAGAATTTCAGTCTCCCACACATCTGAGGGAGAAGTGTCCCGCCCGCTTGCCCATGAAGACTTAGCTTTAGAGAACAGCTTTCCCAGCAAACATCCTCCCCCTTGGCCCGACTTTAAAAAAAATCCTTTCACACAATTTTCCATGCGACAGGGGCAGGATGGCAGACCCTCTGCAGATCTCAGAGACAGAAATAGGGTAGAGAGACAGGTGACAGAAATGAAGTATGTTTTCTGTGTCCGAACACATATTGTTCTTTAAAGGTCTTACTTATAAATGTAACACGTGATTGTAAAAAGTCACGCGACATAAAAA
>NW_011888939.1:1626779-1640909 GCF_000151845.1 Pteropus vampyrus
TGAAGTATGTTTTCTGTGTCCGAACACATATTGTTCTTTAAAGGTCTTACTTATAAATGTAACACGTGATTGTAAAAAGTCACGCGACATAAAAACGTATGCTTTCAAAGAAGTGTTGGTAATGTTCTTATTCTTGATTACGTGGGTATATGCCAACTGTAAAAATTAACTGAGCTGTATTCTTATATGGGAATATTTGGATATTGAATATGTACATGTGCATCTAATATAAAGAAGTGTTGATAATGTTCTTATTCTTGATTACGGGGGTATATGCCAACTGTAAAAATTAACTGAGCTGTATTCTTATATGGGAATATTTGGATATTGAATATGTACATGTGCATCTAATATATTTAAGTGTATTATACGCAATTAAAAGCAAAAAAAAAAAAAAAAAATTCATGTGGAAAAGAAGTCAAAATAGTGACAAAAGAAATTTTTTTGCCCATGACAGGTAACGGGCACCCAAGTAAATGTGTGACTAGGGATGTTTTCTTGTTTATGTTTCAGTTATCACTCTCTTATAGGTTCCCTTACTTTGGGTGCTCTGCACTTGTTAAATATTTAGCGTTTTCTCCCGTAAGAAGGCTCCAAGTTCTCTTAAGGGTGACAGTATATGCATTCTGTGGTTTTTAACATCTCAGGAGACCAAACTAGTGTTATGAACACAGTAGATGCTCAATAAATATGAAAAAAAAATGGGGGGGGGTCACTTTATCTGTATTCCCTTGAGACCACCCTAGTGAGACCGCCTCCCAGACACCTGCGCGTGCGTGAAGGAAATCACCGCGGCCCACGAGTGCGCGAGTACCTGCTTTATTTGGGGTGGCGAACCCGAATCCCTGGGACGCCACACTGCCTCCTCCGGAGCTGAACGTGCCAGTGGGCTTCTGCTCTCCGAACGACGAGCTGGCGAAGCCGCCGAACGTCTTGGCCCCGCTGTTTCCGAACAGGTTAGAGGTATCTGGAGATGAAAGACATGGGTGAAGAATGTTAGGGGGAGAACAGTGTCCTTATTTACTTCTTGGAAGAGAAGGAAGAAACCTCAGCTGGGTGTTTTGGGAGCAGGGAGTGACAAGGGAGGCTAAGATTCAAGGGCACCGAGCTGAAGAGACACAGACACCGTCTCTGATTTGCATGTGTCTTGATGACTGGTTTTTAATCATTTTGGTACCCAGGCTCAGGATTTTCCCGGCACGATGCTACAGGCGCACGACAAACAAGCAGCAGCAGCTCCAACGAGGCACCTCTGCAGAAACGCATCTGCTCCCATGGGCATCAGGCCTATCCGCCACCGAGAGGCCAACACGGCGGCTTCACAGCGGACTGTTTGCTTCTGAACAATAAGGCTTGTTTTCGTCAATCACCTCGCATGAAGTACCACTGCAAATTTTGTCAAACTAGAGAAAATAAAGTTAGAGCAAATCCAAACCAAGCATCGTGGCTTCCAGCGCTCTGCTTTCATGGCCACGTCAGGCGAGCTCGCTGTCGCCTGTTCTGCTCAGAGAATGGCAGGTGCAATGAGAGAAAGCACGCTGCTCCCACCGCCATCCGATGGGTCCGCGGCTGTTCCGAGAACACGGAAGAGGCCGGCGAGGCTTCCGGTCTGATTCCTCTTTCTAAAAGCCCCTGACCTTTTGGATGCTTACCTAGCGGGTCACTCCTTGGAATACGCACTGAATCCACTCCGAGAATTAAAGGAAAAAAGGAAACTAACCACTAAAAAACGAGACAGGTGAGAAGTATTTGCTTCCCAGCCATGTACGGATGGGTATTTTATTAAAATGAGTTTGTACTCACATGAAGGCAGGGAGAAGCTATCCTGAAATGGGGTCGATGGCCAAAGACAGAGGCTCTATGTAAACAGGAGGCTGAAATGACGGGCTCTGGGTGGGTAATGGGAGCTGGCTCTGTGCCATCAAGCAAGAAGTACAAACATTTGCACAGTCAAACGTCTGCACAGTCTTCCCCGCTCCGGGGCTCCCCGTGAAGGTGATGGCAGGGAGAGCAGTGGAGGGAGTACCTCTCAAAGCCGAGTGTTTGAAGACGGGGTCCCCACTATCCTGTCAATCCCAAAGTCTCTCTGTCTGCTGCCAGTCCCACCCCAGTGAGACAGGCCACTCTGCTAATGCTTCCAGCTACAGCTCTTGATCTGCACTCCAGGTGGGCAGCCTTATCCTGGGGATGTGACCACCTTGAACTTCTAGGCACCAATAACACAGAGCCTCAGACAAGACACCGCATGGTCGCCTGCCCTGTGAAACTGTGGCTGACAGGCGGAGCCCAGCCATGAGCACGTCGGGCAGTGGCAGCGGGAGTGGTTACCAAGCGCCTTCTCCTTGCCCCATTTAGGGTGCCGCGCCCTGGGGGAGGCCTCTTCGACAGGATCTTTCCCTTAACGAGCTGGTTGAAGGCCACACCTGACAGTGCATTTGTCACTGCAGATGAAAACAGGCTCCTCGGTCATTCCTCTAACTTGGAATTTCAAGGACAGAGGGTCGCAATTTTCTGACTGCGTCGGTGCTCACAGTGCAAAATTTCAAACGGCAAACAAATTCGAGTGCAAGATTAGGGGCCAGATTTCCCCTTGGAATCTCTCGTCTTTTAAGCTGTTCATAGAATATTATGGTGGAACCAGCATGAGTCTTGCAGTCAGACCTGGCTTAGAATACCTCATAAGTATGATGCCTCGGTCCCGGTTGCCTCGCACGTGACACGGGGACAGCCGCTGTGACCATGCTAAGCTGCCGTGAAGATTAAATACGATAATATACGTGGGGCGCCTAGTCGGGCACATGGTAGGTCCTCAGGAAATGTAACTGTCCCTCTCTGTTTCTTTAACTCTTCCCCCTGCCATATCTCAATCACGTTCAGAATAACAAAACACAGAGTAGGTCAGCTGCAGAAAATCAAATCCTTTTCATTTTGCGAAGATCATGAGAATTCAACCATTCAAGTTGTAATAGCTGTCATTTGCAATCTCAAAAGGAGCCCAGGATATTAAAATGCTTTAGGATTTATTTAAGCTGCTCTGAAACCAAGTGGCACAAAACGATGTCTGCTGTTTCTATGGGAAATAACGTGTTTCGCGGGTCTCTCCTAATGGCTCCAAAGTAACAGTCTCTCTAGTTCTTGAAAACATGGTAAATAAGAGAATATCTCAGTTGTTGGAACAGTATTGCACTGTAGAGGAGTTTTCACTCGTGAACACACAAGCCACTAAGAAAACCGTCTGTGCAGAGCCGCCTGATGCTTCTACTCTAAGGGGATGACAAGTACAGGTGAATCTGGCATCTGCTCTGGGCTTCCACCTGCTGGCACAAGGATCCTCTCTGGTCTTTTATTTGGCAAAAATAACATCATCAGCATCCAACACCCGGGTCTGACTCAATTTTAATGATGTTATAGCTGATATAAACTTAATGTAAGTATCATCGAGACTAAGTCCCACGTCATTCTGCAGGTCTAAAGTCACTAAACAAGAATTCAACATGTACTGAGAAAGATTCTCGACAAGCTCTTGTCCAGGACGCTTTTCAAGAGATTTTCTTACAAAATGGCTGTAAGGGAGCCTTGTGAGCCCCAAAGATTCTCATCAAATGGCTTCTTCACCCTCACAAAAATGTCTTTTCAGGCCCCTGGACAGTAAAAACGTGCTGAGCATGGTTCTAACCAGTGTCCCCGGACAAGGAGACCGTAGGTCCTCACAGGTACCGATCCGCGGCGGTGCCTGGTTTTAAACGGCCTCAGCGGTTAATAGCGTATCTTCGAGTCTCTGGGGAAGACAGAAAGCTTCACAGAGTGTGAGGCTCTGGAGACAGAGCATGCCAACTCTAAGCAACAGTGTTCACAGCTTGTCTTTCTTGGTGGTTGTGTAGTTCCCATTAGTGCTCAGGGCGGGAAGCCTGGGGTCTAACTGTCACAAAGGGAACTGCCGGTTGCTCAACTTGTGCTCAGATCTCTCTCTGCGAGGACACATGTGTGATGCCTGAGGAACAAGCACAAGGGCTGTCACATGAGGCGCACTGGGAGGAGTTACGTCACATCGTGAGGCGAGGAAAATCCCAGGAGCCCACCGGGTGGGCAGACTCTAGACACAAACTTGATTAAACCCTGGCTCCGCCACTTGATGGCCGCTACCTCCACAAGTCCATGTGCCTTCCCTGAACCCGTGTCCTTGCTGGTAAAATGGGGACGGCCACAAGTAAGAGGACTGTTTTAGAAGAGTCAGACCACATACACTGAGCATCTGGCACACAGTAGGTGATCAATAAAGGTGAGTTCCCTTTTGTTTGCTGTCTTAGCCAGGCATAGAATATGAGGCTGCAGGACTCCCGACTGGGAGAGATCCCTGGGCGGGGAGGGGGGGTCCGCGTGACCCTCAGGCCAAGGTGCACAGAGGGAGAGACACTCATCCCTAAGGAAAGGCAGGTTCAGCTGGTGGAGGGGGGAGCAGTGTGAGCCCCAGGAGGGGTGTCGTCCGTGCATGAAGGACGACAAGCAGACACGCTGGCTGGAGCGGAGGCAAAGTCAGAAGAGTATGTGGGGGCCGGCTGTGTGGGCCCTGAACTTCAGCCCCGGGACTTGGTTTGGACTGTACCACAGTCAGTGAGACGCTGCCCCAGGGTACTGAGTAGGGACAGTGGCAAAATAAAAGCAGACTTTTAAGACAGTTTGGTGTGGATTCCCAGACCGCAGTGGAGGCGACCAGAGGCAGGAGCGGAGTCTGGGGTCTGCTGCGATAACCTGGGGGACGGTGGGGAACATACGCACAATGACAGAGAGAAGAGAAGCAGGGAGGACTGTTTGCCAGGCAAGAACAGAACCGGGAGAGCCAACCCATACCATCCAGCAAAGAACCCATCGAATGCTGCAGCCGCCCGAGGAGCGAGAGGCCGCCTCTGGCGGTTCGCAGGGGCATCCTCAGTTCTCTCCCCAGATGACCTCTAGCTCCTCCCTCTCTACTGTTCCTTCTTCTCACCCTGTGCTTGGTCCTTCAGGCGATAGGGATTCCTGTTGCTTTCGCTAGCAAATCATACATTTAAGTTTTTAAGAATAAAAAAATGTTAAGTCTTTCCTGTACCCTTTCAAATCCACTTAAAGTTCCCTTAAGCATAAACATGAACTACTGAATTACAATAGCCAGCGTTTAGGAGATGAAGACCAGTGGGTGCGTGGTATCAAGAACAGATGTGTTTACTTTAAACCAGAATAATTAGAGAAGATAATGTGCCAGTGAACAACAGGCTGGGGAGCGGGGATGATATGCAGCGTTGTCCAGTTTCCCTGGCGTAAATCAATGTTTCCTGATGCCACTGTACCTGAAGCTGGGGAGGGATGTGCACAGCTGGCTCCCGTGAGCCCGTGCACACCGGCTCCGGCCGGTGAGAGAAGGCAATCCTTTGACCGGTAAGAGACGTGGCATTAGGATGACTCGGCCAGGAGGAAGGGAATTTATATAAGGACGGAACACCTATGTTTTAACAAAATAGGCTAGTAACACAATCTCGCAGATGATAACCTACCTATGGGATAAACCCACATTTCTAACTAGCATGTTATTAAGTGCCTATTCTGTGCCAGACGCGGTGTTTGGCACATTATGTAAGATGTGGCTAATTCTAGATCTGCCACTTTCTGGCTTTGTGACTTAAAAAAAAAAACAAAAACAAACACACATCATCTAACCATTTGGGGCTTGCTCCTTCCTGGAAAATGGAGGGTGCCATCTGAGGGTCATGTTTCCGCAGTGTGTGTGTGAGGCCCTGCGGTTCTGGGCTGACAGCTGGGGAAGAGATGGGGGAGCACCCAAGGGTACACTTCTGTCCGCTTCCCAGGAACCTATTTTTATCTGTTTTGCAAATCAGGATTCTGCTTCAGAGTTCATCTGCGAAACAGTTTTTGAAAACGACTAGACTCAATTTCTAAGATCCCTTCATTCTAGGATTCTAAACTTTTCCTGGCAGACTGAAAGCTGAACAACAAACATTTCTGATTACATAATTTCACAAGTTAAGAGGTATGTGTCTCTTGATTATAATCTATTACCAGATGGGCAGTGACATCAAAATAACAGATCTGTGAATCCGGGAGACACAGGACAGTTTTGCTTTTAACTACATGAGCCTTAATATTAAGGAATATTAATATTCCTTAATATTAAGGCTCTCTGTAGGGCATCAGCCCTCAATGCGTTAAGACCCTGTAGGGCACGAGAGAACAGCGAAGTGTCTCGCACAGCACACTAAATGAGAGAAGTGAAGACAAAGGTGACAGGTCCCCGACTTCCCATCTCAGTCCCCGTCAGCAACAGGATATATTTTTTAAAGATTTAAACAAATTTTCATTTCTAACCATGAAGAGAAAGAGCAACAAAGAATTTTAAGAATTAGCTGGGAAAGAAAGTGCCAACGGAAAAATACATCTTTATTTATAAATAAGACAAAAATGTTAAGATATGAGGAATAACGAAGGCTTCAATGTTGGGGTGACATTTCTCAGCAGTAGCTGAATTTTAAAGCAAATTCAAAGCGAGTACTTCACAAATGAAAACCCGGATGCGCCTTCCCCAAGCAAACACAGCCTGCTCCGCTGCTCTCTCGTTTATGCCTGTCTGCCTGCATTCGTTTCAAGTCATTTCAATCCTAATTCATTTCAACCCTTTCCTGCAGCTCTGATGTCTTTTCATGATTATATAGGACATCTCATTAAAAAAACAAAAATAAAAAACAAAACCAAAACAGATCACAGTGCTTTGGGGTGGATATTTTAAATGGCCCTTCTAGACCCTTCCTTTACTTTCTGCACTTGTCACCAAAGCTCTGATAAGCCCACGAGGACGACCGTGGCATGAGGGAATGGGGGCGGGGACGGGTTGGGAAAACTCTTTTTCACAACTTACTCGGGGTGGTTGTGGATCCGAAGCCCCCGCTGGCTGAGCTGAATGGGTTTTTGTTGGCCGCATCCTGGCTGGGTTTCCCTCCGAGGCCGCTGAAGAACCCTCCCCCTCTGCCGGTGCTTCCAGACCCAAACACGCTTCCACTGGAAGACGGTGGCTGCTGAAAGACAAAGGGGGCCGGAAGCGAGATAGGATGAGAGGTCACGGTGACAGGGCAGGCCACATCCGCGGAAAGGAGGCGCGCGCAGCTGGGACGAGTGGAAAGAAAGAGAAGTCTGATGAGTTCTGGTAGGTGCTCCGGCCACCACGGCAGCAGCTGGATGCCGGACAGCGACTTCCTACCGACCCGGAGCGCTCCGGCCAGCGCATGTCCATGGCTGTCTGCAAACCTGACTTATGCTACGTGGGGACTTTCCATGTCTCTCTGCCCTGCCGCCTGCAGTCTCTGTTGGCGTGATGCCAGGGACGAGACAACCAACCCCTCAAGAGTTCCCCCAAATGAAAAAGTTGAAAAACATTTTAGGCTGTTAGGAAGCACTACTTATTTGGACTCCTCTAGTGTTTGGCTGAACTCATCGCCAACTGATGATCAGTTATTTACACTGTCTTTCCTCCCAATTTGTGCACTTTGATTTCATAATGACTTTCCCAGTGCCGCAGAAATAAGCTTAAATTAGCTCCACGGTCGAAATGATGACCGTAGCTGAATTCTGGCCAAGTTTGCAGATCTTATGCTCAGAGGACGTGGCTAACTTGGGGCGCGTGCTGCCTTGAAGCTGTGTCAGGCACCACGCACTTTACTTCTGTTTGGAAACTGGCTCGTGAAGGAAGGCCAGTGCTAGATCTGAGGGACCGTTAACACCAGTGAAGCATGAGACACCCGTGGCTGACAACAGAATAAGATGAGCTTTTAGAACTGAGTCGCCGCGTCCAGGAGCCCTTCAGGGGCCTCCTTGGAAGGGGGGCAGAGTGGTGCAGCAGTTTCTCTCCCGTAAAACGGGGATAAAAAACTCCTCGCCTCGAAGCACTGAGTGAATGAAACGAGCTACAAAGAGCAGGGCACACTGGATGCCGCCTGAAATCACACGCTCCCAAAATGGCTTCTGTTTGGTATTTTAACAATGATAACAGACCAATGATTGAGCACTTTCTATGTGCTGGGCACTCTCCTAAGCACTTTAATAGGTAATTATTTAATCCCCACCAAAGTCAAACCTATAGTGCGTCCCCTCCTCTGCGGGGCACAGCCTCATCCTGATCTGAGCCTGCGACCCTGACTTTCTGGCAGGACTTTCTACACATAACTGATGCTCGGCTTCCATGACAACCTATATTCAACAGCGCGAGGATGATACTTTAAAACGGCAGTGAGGTCACTGCACTCCGGCTTAAAAACTCTCTACAAGTCCCTGCGTGATTTGGCCCCTGTCCATCTCTCGTCTTTATCTTTTATCTTCCCCCCATTTGGTACAGCCACGCTGGTCTTTGTACCTTGAACATGACAGGCTAATTTTTACCTGACGGCGATGAACTTAATGTACTTGCTTGCTTCTCTCACGGTTTTTTTTTCTTCTTAAAACGGTAACAGTTTACTATAACCATTTAATGATGAGTAACAGCTTTTTAAAACTTAGAATCCGATCCAATCTTAAAAACATAGGCTTTGATAACTAGTAAACTGGCTTTGAAAGGAAGGAAACCATGACAACTAGTGCATGGATGCAGAAACATCTGATTTTTTAGCAGACTTCCATGCATCACACTGAAACACAGTAAACTGCCAACATTTCTGCCCTACGAAAAAAGCAGTCATTTCAGATGGTTCAACCAAATTTTTAAAATGTAATTTTTAAATGTAACTTAAATATAAAATGTAACTTAAAAATGATGGGTATCTGTAGAGATGAACAGAAGTGGACAGCATTTCGCTGACGTGGATGTGAATGGACAGTTACCACATCCTCATAACTGGATTAGAGAGAGTCCCACTCATCTTAATCGCTACAAATAACAACTGTTTTTAAAACTTTAAATTAGTACCTCTCAAATGTGTACATTAAGTAGACGGAAGAGTATAATGAACCCTCTGTAGACCCATCTCTCAACTCAACAATTAACTCACAACCAGTTGAGTTTTCCCTACGCTTCCATTTACCACCCCTCCTCCCTTATTAGTACGAAGCAAATCCCGGACTTCTTATTTCTTCCACTGATTTTCCAACATAAATCTCTAAAACAGAAACTGTAACCATAATACTATTATCATGTCTAAAAATTAACAATTCCTTAATATCATTAAATAGGGAGTTGGTGTTCAAGATCCAGGCTTATAATATTCCCCGTACCGCCAAAAAAAACCCAAAACCCCTCAGACCTGAATCTCATATCAAGCCTCCAGACCCCAGCACCGTTTCACAGGAAGCAAGAGAGGGCAGAAGGGCAAGTTATCTTAGAAGCTACACCACAGAGATGCAGTCGGCAACCAGACCACAGGGGACTCTATAGGACAAATGATCCGCTCTGTTCAACGGGCGAATTATGAGAAAAAGAGAAAGCTCCATAGAAGGGTCATCTTTACAAAGAGACCTGAGAGACCTACCAACCAGTCTCAACATGTGAACCTGACTTGATCCTAATTCAAAGAAACAATTACAAAAAGAGACTTTGTCAGAAGGGTACCTACCACCTGATTATCTAACCCAAATCCTCCTCCCTGGTTGATCATCCTGTTTGACTCTCTTCTTAGTATTTAAAACGATCTGAAATTAAACTGTTTTAATAAGGAATGACTCCATCAAACAGAAGCTCTATGAACACAGACACTTCTGTCTGTCTCACTCATCACTGAATTCTTGCAAGAATAATTAATTTGGACAGTCCTGGCTCTAAGATTTTCTAGCTACGAATTGCCATTGTAACAATGTTAAATCTTCTGATCCATGAACATGTGGATGTGCTTCCGTTTATTCAGGTCATCCCGAATATCTTTAAACGATGTTTTTATAGTATTCAGAATGTGTTACACTTGTTAAATTTATTCCCAAGTATTTTATTCTTTTTGATGCTATTGCAAATGGAATTGGTCCCTTAATTTCCTTTTTAGGTGGTTTGGTGCAAATGAATGGAAATAGAATTAATTTTGATATATTGCTCTTGCATCCTGCAAACTTGCTGACCCCATTTAGTAGTTCTAATAGTTTTTTCAGTGAACTCCTCAGGATTTCCACGACTGCGTTACCTGCAGCGATACAGTTTTACTCCTTCCTTTCCAATGCGGATGCCTTTTATTTCACTTTCTTGCCTAACAGACCTCGCTAGAACCGACATATGCTCTGAGATTCATCCACGCCGTCGTACGCATTAGTCATTCCTCCCTTCTTGTTGCTGTGCAGAAGTCCACCGTGTGAGCATGCCACCATCGACTACGATCTGAAGGCTGCACGTTTGGGTCATTTCCAGGTCTGGTCTGTCAAAAAGCTGCCACAAATGTTCTTATAGAAGTCTTTTTGTGGACATGTATCTTCATTTCTTTGGGGTAAATACCTAGGACTGAAACTGCTAAACCATAAAGTCGGTGTATCTTTAACTTATTAAGAAACTGCCAGTGGGTTTCCAAAGTGACTGAACCATTTTACACGCCCACCGGCAGCACACCGACACCTCGTTGCTCCAATCTTCACGTTTGGTTTTGTTACTTAACTTTTAAGGACTCTAGTGGGTATGAAGTAGTGTCACTGTGTCTTTAATTTTCATGTGCCTATTGGCCATTCGTATATCCCCTTTTGTAAAGTATCTGTCCAAGTATTTTGTTTATTAAAGAGTTGTCTTTTTGTTTTTGATTCAGAGTTCTTTTTATATTTCTGGACAGAAGCCCTTTGGCTTAATGTATATGTCACAAATATTTTCTCCCTGTCACTTTTATAACGAGTGTTTTGACGAGCATTCGTTTGTAACTTTCATAAAGTCCGGTTTTCCAATTTTCTTCTTTTATGGTTAGTGCTTTTTATGTTCTAAGAAATCTCTGACTATCTAATGGTTTCTACTGACATTTTGGGCTGGATGATTCTTTGTTTTGCAGGGCTACAGAATGTTTAGCAGCATCACTGGCCTCTACCAACTAGATGCTAGTAGCGTCCCTCACTCATGAGGACCAAACATGTCTCCAAATATTGTGACCGTGAAATTCCTCTGGGGACAAAATCAATAACTTGAGAACCACTGGTCTACTCTTAGGTAGCAAAGATATTTTTGCCATGGCTGTCATATATTTGCTATCTTGTTAGAAACACACAATACATTATTTCCTTGTACGTCGTCTTTTTCTTCAGTTGCTTAAAAATTTTTTAACATTTGGTTTTCAGAAGCTTAAGTATGACATGTCTAGGTGTGGCTTTCTCTTATTTATTGTTTGAGATTCTCAGAGTTTCTTGAATTTGTGGATTCCTGTTTTTCAACGAATTTGGAAAAGACTGGCCATTGTTTCTTCGAATTATTTTTTTCCTATCCCATTCTGTCTCCTCTTCTCGGGGACTCTGATCACAAATACATTGGATGGACTGATATTGTCACACAGATCATTAATACTTTTTTCCTTTCAGTCTCTCTGAGCTTCATTTTAGATAATGTCTGTTGACATGTCTTCAAGTTCACTGTTCTGCAGTATTCGCTCTGCTGTGAAATGTCTAGTTTATTTCAGATACTAGATTTTTATTTTAGATACAGATCAAGACTTTCTGTTGCTTTTGTAATTACCATTTCTCTGCTGAGATTCCTTATTCAACCATTCATATTCAACCATTAATTTTCCTGTAAATCTTTGAGGACGATAGTTATTTTAAAGTCTTTACAAGACAGTTCCAATATCTGGATTATCGGTGGACTGTTTTCTGCTGATTTCCAAAATATAATCGTGAGCTCCCCTTTTATTTTTGCTTCTTCATATGTTACATAATTATTTTTTTGGGGGGGGATACTAAACTTTGTGTACTAAGAACAGTTGTGTGGTGACTGAAGAACACGAGTGTTTCTTCTAGAAAGTGAGAGCCCTCCCTTTCATCTCTATCGTAAAGCCAGGAGGTAATTTAATTATTCAGATTTCACTAAGTGCTGAGTTGAATGCGGACTCACAGGTTTAAGAATGAACTCACCTCTGCTTAGCCCAGCAGTGTCTTTGCTTACAGTTTAGGTTGTTTGTCTTATGAGTGTTTAAGCCTGGAGCCAGGAGGCAGTGGGCTGCTGCATTACCTTTGGATTCGACAGTTCTAGGCAACAGGAGATTGCAGGGCTGTGCAAGTTCTTTCTGCTTTTCGGTCCTGCCATTACTTCCTTTCTCTTAGTAAAAGTGGGGGAGGGGCGGATCAGGAGGATTTTTATATCAAACAAATTACTGTTGTATGTACAAGTCTTTCAGACCCCAATTTGTTTGCTTTGAAAAAAGTTTCACTGCGATAGAATTCATATATCACACAACTCACTGATTTCAAGTATAAGATTCAATGATTTTTGGTATGTTACATTATTTTCAAAATTGTGGTAAAATGTATGTAACACAGAACTTGCCATTTTAACCATTTTGAAGTATACAATTCAGCAGCATTAATTATATTGACAACATTGCGCAATTACCACCACCTATCTATTTCCAAAATTTTGTCATCACTGCGGCCAAACTTCTGTAACCATTAAGCAATAACTTCCCCATTCCCCCCTCCACCCCCACCCCTGCTAACCTCCGATCTAATTTATGGCTCTGTAAGTTTATGGTTTTTTTTAAAATAATTTTATTACTGTCATTTTAATTTTTTATCATAAAACATACATAACGTGAAGCTTACCATTTTGAGAGTACAATTCACTGGCGTTAGATATATTCAGTGTTGCGCGACCACCACCACTGCCCACCTGTTTCTAGAACTTTTCATCATACCAAACAAAAATTTTATACTCTAACAATTCTCTATTCATGTAGTCATTTTTAAATGATTACTTTTGAATTAACCTATTCTAAATAGTTCATAGAAGTGGAATTCCACAATACTTGTCCTTTTGTGTGGCTTGTTTTAATTAGCATCACGTATTCAAGGTTCATCCAGGAGTAGTATGAATGCGCACTTCCCTTTGAAGAATGAATAACATTCTATTGTTATGTATATATCTGTATATCTCATGTTTTGTTTAGCCAGTCATCTGTTGATGGACATTTGCATTGTGTCTACCTTTTGGCTATTGTGAATAATGCTGCAGTGCACACTGGCGAACGGGTGACCACTTTCGATGCCTCTGGGCATACACCTAGGAGCGGAATTGCTGGGTCATACGCTTCTGTTTAGCTTCAGGAGGAATCATCAGACTGTTTTCCATAGTGGCTGCACCATTTTACATTTGAACGAGAGATGCACGAGGCTTCCAATTTTTCTACATTCTTGTCGATATCTTTTTTTTTTTTTTTAAATTATAGCCATTCTAGTGGGTGTGAAGTGGTACATCTCATGGTTTCGATTTTTGTTTTCCTAATGTTTAATGCTATTGATAAACTTTTCATGTGTTTATTGGTCATTTATTTTGCTTGCTCCCACTGTTCCCAATAACTTCTTCTCCAGCCAGTAAATTTCCTCAGTCTTTGGCAAGGCTGCTCTCCCACCTTTCCAAACCCAAACCCGACATTCGCCCCAGAAGCTGCTGTACCATCGTGCTCACCCAACGGGCCGCCCTCCCTGGAAAGCAAGTCGATGACGCTTTCTGCCACTCTTTGACAGTCCCACTGTGACAGATTTTCCAAAGATGGTCACAGCAATATGTGTGGACTCGTATGCTCTTCTGGAGCAAGAGGTGTCTATCTCCGCCCCCCTTGAACCTGGGTGGGACTTGGTGACTGCTTTGAATAAAAAAGGGGATGCAACACAAATTATGCTCTGTGACTCCTGAAAGGTCACAAAGGTCACGCAGCTTCTGCCTGGCTCCCTCTTTTTCTTGGAATAGTTCTCTTCGGAATCCAGCCACCGTGCTGTGAGGAAGATTCCAGCTGCACAGAGAAGTCACAAGTAGACGTTCTAGCCAAGAGCTCCAGTTAAGGTCTGAACCAACAGCCAAGCCAACCACCAGAGAGAGACAAACGAACAAATAAATATTACATATAAAAGTAAATGCTACTAGGTGTGGGGGTGATCTGCTACACGGCACTAGATAATTCCAATACCCATGAGTAAGTGATGTTTGCACTACCTGTTTTT
>NW_011888939.1:1641679-1650125 GCF_000151845.1 Pteropus vampyrus
AGGTGTACATCTCTTGTGGTTTTAAGTTGTATTACTAATTAACTTGAATATATTTATTGATCCTCTGAATAACCTTTATTTTTTGTTATCTTATTTCCCCTTTTTGTAAAAATTGCGGTAGATACCTAAAACTTATCATTTTAAGCATTTAAGTATACAATTCAGCGGCATTAGGTACATTCACATTGTCATGCAACCAACACTATCCTTTCTTATGAAGTCTTTGCCTATTTTCTTTCTACTGTATTTTTTTAAGTCTACAAATTTTATGTGCAGAGAGCTCAATGAATTCTGACATCTGTAACGTTTAATGTTCAGGATACCAAACTCTGTTAGGACTTTAGAAGGCTCCTGTGCACCCCGGTTTCAATGCCCTAAGAGTAACCACTATTCTGATTTCTGTCGTGATAGCTGCGCTTGCCTGTAACTGACTCTTTAGGTAAACGCGGCCTGGCAGCACGCACTCATGTCCGGCTCTTTCACTGAACACCGTGTCTGTGGGATTCATCCATTTGGTTTCGTATAGAAGTAGCACGTTTTATTTCACTGCTTTGTGGTATCTCATTGTAGAAATTATACCAATTACGTTATCCATTCTTCAGCATTTGGGTTGTCTCCTATTTTTATCTGTTCTGAATGTACTGCTATGAATATTCTAATCCGGATCTTCTGGTGAACAAAGGTACTCGTTTCTGTCGGTTTCACAGCTAGAAGTAGATCTGCTGGGCCAGCAGGGATTTGTGCATCTGGTCCTGATGCTGCCAGACAGCTTTCTGACGCGGCTGTAGGAATTCAGTCCATCCGCGATGTGCGAGCGTTTCTAGTTGCTGTACTTCTTCCCAGATCCTGGGTATTGTCGGTCCTTCCGATTTTAGCCCTTTCGGTGGGGCTGTAGCTGTCTTTTCTCTTTTTGATTTGCACTGTTACTGTATTCTGAATACAATTACTCTTTTGGTTATACAGGCTACAGTGACCCTATTTCATGGCTCGTCTTACCCCCAAATTAAGAGAGCTGTAATTTTAGTCAGGTCAGATTTTGCTTCTGTTTGAAGAATATCCTTCAGGTCTGCTAGGCATCAATTCTCTCGGGACCTATCTGAAAAATGTCTTAATTTCCTTCTTTAAAGATATTTTTTGCTGGGTTTCAAAATTCTAGGTAGGTCTGTGGCTTTCACTGTCACTGCAAAGAAGTCAGCTGTCAGTCCGACCACTGCTGCTTTTAAAGTAACCCCGTCTTTTTCACCCCCTCTGGGTGCTTTTAATATTTTATCTTTGTTCTTCTGCAGTTTCGCTATGATAGGTCTTGGAATCAATGTCCTTTTACACGTTCTGCTTGGCATCTCCTGGGCTTCTGAATCTGGCTGTTTCCTATCGGTTTTGGAAATTTGTCTTTTTCTCTTCTATCGCCATACATTCTTTTTCTCCTTTTGATACGATGCATGCTGGATTTTCTTTTAAGATTCTGCTTCTTTCTGGTATCTTCCATCTTTTTTTGTTCTCCAGGAGGCATTCCTGGTAACTTAGTCTGACTAACCTTCTAGTTCAAGGGTTAGCCAACTACAGTCCACGGGCTAAATCCAGCCTGTTTTTGTAAATAACGCCTTATGGGAATATCACTGTGCTCTTAAGGTCTAAAATATTTATTATCTGGCTCTTTATAGAAAAAGTTTGCTGATCCCTGGTCTAGTGTATTACTGTTCTCTTCACCTGGGACTAATTTATTGATTCAAAATTTTAATTATTATATTTCTTTGAAAGTTCTATTTCTTTCTTTTTCAAAGCTATGACATTTCTTACAATTTCCTAGTCTTTACTGGTATTTTCAAGTTTGTCTTTTCTTTCTTTTAAACATATAGTCTAGGAAGTTTCTGCAAATGTATGTATGTCTGATGTTTATACTGGCTCTTGGTCATAGTTTCTTGTCTCCTTCTGTGACTTACTGAGGTGTGGGAATTGATGACCCTAAAAATTAATCGAGGTGAAGGGGACTACAGTCAATAACAGTGTGAGAAGTATGCACAGTGACAGATGGTTTCTAGTCTTCGTGTGGTGGACATGTCATGAGATATACTAACGTTGAATCACTATGTTGTACACCCGAAACTAAGAAAATACTTTAATTTAAAAAGAACTATAGAGGCCGAGAGTAAAGTTTCTTTCTTCAGAGTGTCGGAGCTGCTTCTGCCGGCCATCTGCAGACGCCGGCATCCAAGGATCACGTTGGGCCACGTCCACGGGCCGAGGCAGGTGAATCTGGAGGCCCACCTTGTCGTGGAGAGGATCTCTCACTGTGTTAGTGATTTCTGCCCCTCTGCCCTTTCGGGGTGTTAAAATAGGAAATTCAAATTTTCCTAGATTAGTAAACGCTCGCAGGGCAAAGTGGCTTTTGTGCCCACTCACTTCCATGAGTTCCTGTTTTCCTTTTTAACGTGGCTTTGGCGAAACACCCTGTTAGCTTATCAGTGCTTTTAACACTGTGGTTTTTGTGTTTTACTTAGCCTTTTTAGCTGTTTTCAGCAGGGAACTTGGTTTAAGTGATCTAGCCTGGCCTCACCGAACACTGGAAATCAGATGTTTCATTTTTCTCTACCAAGGATCGCTGACTAGGGCAGAGCCCACATTCCAAGGAGAAAGATGATAAAGAAGATCTGCTACTGAAGGTGTGTCAGACACAAAGAACGCGCCTCCCAGTTCATTAGCTACTGGACAAATCCCAGCCCCACCTTCAGAAAGCCCCGATCACTGCTGACACATCAGAGTCCCCGTCCTTGGAAGGGCTCCTCATGCGGTTACTGTGATCTAAGTGCAGTGAATGTAACCTTTCTGCGTCCTCATCGGTCAAATGAGCCTAACAGCAACACCTACAGAAGTATCGGTGCTCACGCGAGTCCATCTGAATAAAGCACTTAAAGCTACGCCCAGCACACAGAGAACCACTAGCCACACAACCTCAAACAGCGGAGGTCACTAAAAGAAGCTCCCGCACCACACACAGTTCAGCACAGGGGCCATATATGGTTCCTGCTGCATATTCATCTTTTTGTTTAAATTACCACTTGAGAAGGTAACCACCTTAGCTCAAGGACTGGAAAAAAAAAAAAACCAACAAAAAAACCACACCACAACAAAACAAAAAATAAAACACAAAATGAAGGAGTAGATTTAGCCCATGGGCCATAGTTTGCCAACCCCTGGCCTAACAGAACAGGCCGAGTGATGAGAATCGGAAGATGTGTTTTTAAAGTGCTTTCAAAGAATGATCAAAACCGTAGTGATTCGAATCAGAGGCTGAGACTTTTGTGTCCCCAAGGTAGCCAAAGAAAGCAGAGCTTGAGAATCACAAAGCTGTTTGCTGGGGTTGGGTGTACAACATGAACTGATCATATATACACAGGAATGACGTGGATGGGTTTGACATACATTGACATAAATAGAGGCGGACACATATTTACCTGGCCAAAGACTGTTCCACCAGTGCTGGCTGCTTGACCGAACAAAGAACCGGTATTACTAGACCCAAAACCTATAAAATAAAAACAAGTTTAAATTGGATGAGTCTTTTAAAAACATCGAAGTTTTTTTTTTCTTCCTAAAATGGTATTCAGATGTGCTAAGATATCCCACAAGAAACCCATGAATAAAATCTGCCTTCCAATCTAAGAAACAGAAAAATTATGAGTAAATAAAGGTCTTTAATTCATTGCTAACATTTTATAATCGTTTAAATTCCAAAGTCCCAAGGACTGAATTCTGTCTCCTACTAAACCCCGGGGCGGGTGGGGACCAGAAAAATGGAATACTCTCAGAGCAGCTTTGTCCTAGCCTTTTAACTGCCAGGAAGTCTTTCCAGTGATCGACTAAACTTCACAGATATTTCTGCTCCCCAGTTTCCTCTATTTTCAGACCCCAGATTGTTTCAGGGCAGCCGATGTTTCTTCGACGTGACGTAACATGGCTGAAATGCTGGGTTGAACAGGGCCCGGGGAAACCAGGCAGAACCAGATGCTGGAACGAGAGCCCCAGACAAGGAGTCCGAGGGCGGCTGTTCCAGCCTCATTTCTGTGGGTCTAGGCCAGGGAGCTCGGGCGGGTCTCAGTTCCGCGGCCAGGGCTGGGGCAGACCGCTCCGTCACCTTTCCGCGGTTACCACAGGAAAGATTTCTTAGGGGTTTTCAATGACGTTAAAGTAGTTTGATTATACCTGCGTGTGAGGGAATCTCAAACTCTGACTGCAGAACATAGGACGCACAGAGGTAGTGTTTGATACCCTACTCCTTCCTAAGACTCGTGAGGCCTTTCCCTGCCCATTCTCGACTGATTTATCACATTCTCGCCACTCAAATCGGCCAACTGGCCTCTTCAAAGGGCATCAGGTGCGTCTCAACTCTTTCGCCACTGTGGCCTTGTAGTCAAACTAGTGGGAGCTTAACTGACATCTGTTGAAGGAAGGAAAGAAAAGATTTCCTTTCTGATAAATTATGAACCGTTTTCAAATAAATCATCACCAGAGAAATGAATTAGCAGTTACCTGGAACCCTGCCCACCAAGAAATCAATAATCCTTGTTGTCTCCCAGAGCCTCACAGCTGAGAACCTGCCGTCCATTAGATAACCACCAGAAAGCAAGACTTCGAAAAGATTTTTGAATTGTTCTATTGCTCACTTTTCGAAGTTAAAGGAGCTGTTAGAATTAGATACGTAATGGGAAGGATTACATTTTATTTTCAAAAATGGTAAAATTTAAAGACTTTTTAAAGAATTACAACATTGGAAATAGAAAAAAACCAAACTTTTCCAATGTCGGCATGTACCCTTCTAGCAAGCGAGATGGTGTCAGAGGAAATACAACACACGGGCAGGGCGGTGGACCCGAGTGAGGGGCTCTGGGGCGTAGCTGCGGCTCTGCTACGGGCACTAAATGACGTCGGCTCAGTCGTCATGAGGCTTGACAGTTTGGGACGTAACAACCTCTGAAGTAACTTCCGAATTAGAAATTTCTTATTTACGAGTTATTCGTTATTATTTGCCATGACCTTAAACTTAGTAATACAAGTCAATTGCAAATGTTTCAAACAATACAGAGAACGAGGTAAAAATCTTTCATAAATTCTTACCTGAAGCTTGACAAAAGCTAAACCCCGAGGATGATGCTGTCGTGGTGGTGGCCGAGGTGCCGCCAAATACAGAGCCTCCTTGCCCAAAGCCAGGACTCTGACCGAAAGCAGGGGGGCTGCTCTGGCCAAACATGCCCCCTCCTGTGTTGGCAGAAGACTGTCCGAATGAGAAAGAGCTGGCGCTACTGGTGCTGGAAGAGGCGCCAAAGACACTGCCACACGTGGACGTGCAAGTGGAGGCCACGGACTGCCCGAAAGCTGGCACGGAGCTGAACCCAGGCTGACTGAAGGAAAAGCCACTCGCGGGGCTGCCTGTCGACTGCCCGAAGGCCGGGGCCTGCCCAAAGGTTGTCTGTCCAAAGACCCCTGTGGCCGAGGCGCCAAAAGCAGGACTGCCAAAGCCCGAGCTGCTGACCTGTGGCGTGGCACTTGCCGTGCTAGCTATGCTGCTTGTCTGCTGCTCAAAGAGGCTTGGTGCGGTGCTGGCTGCCATCTGCCCAAACATGGGGGTGGCAGAGGGGGCAGTGGCTGTGCTGCTGGTGAGCTGGCTGAAAGCTGAGCTAGAACTGGCAGCAGGTGGCTGAGTAAAGACAGAGGAGCCAGAAGTGACAGTCCCGAACACTGCCGTCTCTGTAGCTGGGCTCGGAGCAACGCTGGAAACAGCAGCAGAGGTGGTGGGGGGACCCGCTGTTTCCGCGGTCACAGGGACTGCACTTGGGGTCGTAGCTGCCATGACAGCAGTCTGCCCGGGCACTGGAAGGGTGGAAGCAGGAGATGCCGGCTCTGTCTTGCCATCAGGGACCGCGGTGGCTGCTGACGCGGCCTCTGTGGCAGGCGCGAGAAGACTGGCACTAGATGCCATGGCGCTGGGCCCGCCGGCCACCGGCTGGACCGAAGTGGGGTCTTTGCTCACAGGGTCGGACGCCGGCAGAGGGGCCTGGGGGGGCGGGGCGGCCTGCTGCTGCCCCAGAAGCGAGGTTGTTGACGCCGAGACCTCACTGGTGCCTGGCTTCTCGGGCAAAGATGACGATGCAGCCTCCTCTGCGCTTTTAGCAGAGGATGCAGGTGGGGTGGGAACAGATGCTGAACTCAGGAGGCCACCAAATGACAACGTGGGGAATGACGCGGGAAGGGGAGTGGCAGTGGTGGCTGCTGGTGGGGCACACGGCGGTACTGTACTACTCGTTGGCTGGCTTCCAAATGAAAAACTCGTCTTGCTTCCACTTAGGGACACCCCGCCGAAGCTGATCAGCCCGGGGGTCCCCGCGCTGGTGGGGGGCAGGCTGCCAAAGACACCACTTGAGAAGCTGCTCGTGCTTGCACTGGTGGCTGCTGCTGCTGCTGCTGCTGCCGCTGCCGTGGTGGCGGTCACAGAGGAAGTCACGGGGGGCTCTGCTTGCTTCCCGGGCACCGCAGGGCCCGTAAAATTAAAGGCTGAGGGGACGAGTGAAGGCTTGGCTGGCTGCGCACTGGGGAGGCCCACGGACGACGCCTTGCTGGCTGGCTTGGTGGCATCATCTGCTTGGCCGACCCGCAGTCCTGAAAAACTTCCCAGAGTCTCGCCAGCCGAAGAGCTGGGAAAGAGCAGCTCGCCCAGCTTGGACGGCGGGGCTTCCGGCTTGCTGGACGGCGTGGCGAGAGCCAGTCCAGAAGGTGCGCTGGGCCTGCTGCCCCACGGAGCCGACTCTCCGGGAGAAGCAGCGGCAGCTCCGCTGGTGCTGGTCGTCACCCCTGAGGGAGAGGAGCTTTCTGGAACGGGCTCAGGGCAGGGTCGGCCTCCCCCGCCAAAGGAGAACGCGTCGAGTTGGCTGGACTCTTTAGCAGGTGGTGTGGCCCCTGGTAAGAAGGAGAGGTTAGGGTGGCCTGGGTTTGGCCGATGACCTGTCACATTGCCACTGCCTATGGCGCTGAAGCCCCCCTGCGCCCTCGGTGTGGTCGGACATGGCTTGTTGTCCGTGGGGATGACAGAACTAACGCTTCTCCATGGGGACGTTGCTTGGCCTGAGTCATCGCACTGAGGTGAAAGGACAACTACTCTTTATGACAACAAATACGCCAGATCTAAGATGCGTGAAATCGACCCATCATCCCAAAGAGACACGGAAAGGCCTCTTCCCTACGGCCTGCGTGTGCCTTCTGCATTAACGTTCTTGGCCCAGGGCTGGCCTAGCGACCTCCTGATGGGCCAGGAACTGATCCAAAATGGAAGTTTTCCCCGTGGTTTTTTAATGGACAAAGGGAGTGTCAATCCAAAGACAATGATTTTCACATACAATTAAGGATGATGCCCTAGTGTTCTCCTCAGTCAGTGGTTTGAGAGGCAGGAGGACCACTGGTCAGGCACCTGGGCTCTAGATTTGCTGGCTGTGCGACTCTGGAAAAGTTACTTGACCTCTCTAGGCTTCAAGGTCCCCATTTGGAAAACAGAGATAATAACAGTACCCACCTCATAGAGTTGTTAGAAAGATTAAATAAAATACAGGTAAAGCACTCAAAGCAAGGCCGGGTCAAACAATGAGTGGTCAATAAATAAGCCTAACTAAAATTTGATATTTATAAATGAAAATTAGTCTATTGCAAGTGTTTACTGATGTTCCTAACCCCATATTGTTTTAAGAAGTCTGGCTGTCACAAACTCCTGGGAACACTGCAAAGCCCCTACTACCTGTGTGTAATTTCCAGAAAGACCTCTTTGTATCACTGGTGTTGCATCGAGTTGCTTATGGTCTTGGATTGTTATCTATTCTCATATTAATAAAAATGTTTATAGAACTGCTATTGTATTTTATTACTCTTTTATTTACGATTTTTGACAATTATTTTGTTCCTCTCTAATCTTTTTATGTCACTGAGTTGTTTTTCCTCCAGAAAGTGAAATGGGAAGGAGGTGGGCCTCGAAGGTATTCATTCCACCACATCCGAGTGGGCAGAGGTTAAAAAGAAAGTTTAAGAATCACTGTTCCACAAAGAAGGAATCAAATCGACAACACTCTAAGGCCACATGGATCAGGTTTAGGAGGTCTGCTACACTTTCAACTCCCCCATCTCTCTCTGTGTGTCTGCCACTTGGGCTAACACACAGAAAGCACTTAAAAAATATGTGTTAAATGGATAGGTGAAAGATGCTCATCGTGTTATTATACAGAGAACTGGGGAATAACATAAATGGCCAAAAGGTAGTTAAATAAATTATAGCATTCCAAGAAGACAGAAATTATACAGCCATAAAAAACGACTTTTACATAAGATTTTCAATAATACTGGAAAATTCACGTGAGATGGCGCTAAATGAAATAAAGTGGAAAACAGAACCCTCAGAAGGAACTATAACAAT
>NW_011888939.1:1650175-1665879 GCF_000151845.1 Pteropus vampyrus
AAGTGAAATGGGAAGGAGGTGGGCCTCGAAGGTATTCATTCCACCACATCCGAGTGGGCAGAGGTTAAAAAGAAAGTTTAAGAATCACTGTTCCACAAAGAAGGAATCAAATCGACAACACTCTAAGGCCACATGGATCAGGTTTAGGAGGTCTGCTACGCTTTCAACTCCCCCATCTCTCTCTGTGTGTCTGCCACTTGGGCTAACACACAGAAAGCACTTAAAAAATATGTGTTAAATGGATAGGTGAAAGATGCTCATCGTGTTATTATACAGAGAACTGGGGAATAACATAAATGGCCAAAAGGTAGTTAAATAAATTATAGCATTCCAAGAAGACAGAAATTATACAGCCATAAAAAACGACTTTTACATAAGATTTTCAATAATACTGGAAAATTCACGTGAGATGGCGCTAAATGAAATAAAGTGGAAAACAGAACCCTCAGAAGGAACTATAACAATCGCCGTGGTAATAGCCGAGGGTACGAGTGTGAGGGTAGGGCATGTTACTTCTTACAAAAGCTTTCTTTTTAAAAGGAAAACAAACTTAATTACTTAAACTGAAAACTGGAAGACACTTATGAAAAAAATCCCTTGTTTCTAATTATGAAGAGAGACAGAAGTCCTTCCCAATGGTTTCTGAAATCCAGCCTATTCCTGATGCATCATAACAGCAGCAATTTATTGTAGATGCTTTAAGAGAGACTCAGCAGCAAGTAAAACACCATGTCTGTACAAAAAGGACCTGTGCCTGTCTGGGGGGAACACAAAGTCACGCTACGCAGTGCAGACTGTACCTTGTGTGGCAGTGAAATTAGAAGACGGCGTTGGTGTGAGTATCCCGAAATTAAAGCCAGACCTGGGGAGAGGAGGAAGAGAAGTCAAAAGGGAGCGAACTGCAGGCACGATGGTTGGTGCCTGTCAGCGTTACGTTTCATAATTCATTCACGCCATCTGCTCTCGAGGAACTTACGATCTAGGAGACAGGCAACAGAGCGCATGCCCCTGTGCGAGAGGCAGGAAAGCCACTCGGTGATTTCTAAGCAGGGAAGGGTGTCTGCGGGGGTGGTAAGGAGGGAGCAGCGGCTGGGAAGGCCCTAGATGGGCAGCTGGGTCTCTAAGGTGGAGGTGTGTGTGGGGGCCTATGCCAACGAAGGCAAAGGAGACGTAGAAACCACCAGGAATGTGCATGTGGGAATGATGGCGAGAGCAGTGGTGTGCCTGACGATGGGGACAAGACAGGCTGGACTGGGGGATGTCTCAGAACCGCCCCCCCCACATCGACGAGTACGGCAGGACAGCGCCACGCCACGAGGGGCGAGGAGGGAGAGCATGAAACAAGCCCGTCGCTGCCGTTTCGACTCAATGCTTCATTCCGGGCAGGGGCAGTTTGGTTCGAGAACCTTTCTGACCCCTTTTATCACTCCCTCTCTCCTCCTGTGCGCTCTCTTCACACTGTGGGTAAAGTCGCCACAGCCAAAGTTTCGAGAAAATTCAGCACGAATGTGAACCAGAATAGACTGTTCACTGTGGCAAAAGCTCGAATAACAAATTTAAAATGATAGCTTTGAAATATAAGGGACCAAACGTATCAAACGTAATTAGTACTGTAAGGATTTAGACTTTTTTAACCCATCACTGCCTTCGTCAAATAGACTAAGACCATCTAAAACGATGTGTTAAACACTTTATCATGTTAAAAAAACAAACCTTCTTTGTCTCAATCTTGGTGAAGAAATTTTATCTAATAGAGGTAAGCCACTGACCCAATGACAAACTTTTTTAGATTATTTTAAAAATAGGAAGATTATCAGTTCACAGAAGTAAAGATTAATAGTAGTGCTTTTAAAAGATACAATATTGGCACTGACCTACTCTTTAAAACTTGTTCCAAACTCCCTTTGGAAAGTATAAAATATAATGATTCACAATAATGAAAAAAACATACATATAATTTCCCCCTCGAATTCTCTTCTAACACCCTCTTTTAACGTGTTTGGCCTGAAGGATGCTCAAGAAACATATTAGCATCAGAGGAAAGAGATCGTGGCCAAGATGGTTCCAGTTACAAAAGTACAAACTGAAGGAGCTTAAGAGGCTTTTCTAATGGAGCTGAAAGCACAACTCTCAATGGCTAAAATCTCTGGGCAAGTTTTCATCTCAGCCACACAGAGTCTAACTCCATCTCGGAAGGGGGCGGCCGCCTGGGCAACCTTTGCAGGTTCCGACACGAGCACTCTGCCTCCGTGGTGCATTCAGCGCCTTCTCTCAGAAGTTCAGTGCACTGACCTCTCAGTGCAGTAAAGCCAATGCAAATGTCACAGCTAGCCCCGGTGTCAGAATGACAATCTCAGTATGGGAAAGCAGATCAAATACATAATTTGACAGACCCACCCTATCCAAAGAAAATGAGGCTTAGCCAACAAATAAACAAGTATGTAATAACACATGCATAAGCTTGAGCTGCAAAGGGGAAAAAGAGTCACACTGGGGACATTAAGCTACTGCCACTATGACCAGATGTGTTACTGCAGGGATAAGGATGCTGGGTTGGTGGACGTCGGATGAGCACATAAACATAGCTAGTGACTGTAAGATTTGGGGAAGCTGCCTATACGGTTGCTAGCGATCTGCCACAAATTTAAGTTCGTTACTGACCCTGATGAAGAAAATGAGAAAGGCTTGCTGAACTGCCCAGCAGCAGACGGGGTAGAAGTCACAGCTGTTTCTATCTTCGTTGCCCCTGGCCCTGAAATTACGGAAAAAAAGAAATAAGAACGTTACCAAAAAGACAGCTGAAACACCGTTCCAGTCCGTTCGTCCTGCAGCACCGATTTTGATGTTGTGCGGAGCGCGGCCCCAGGCCTGTGGGCCTCACGCGCACGCCGCAGCACGCCAACAGCCCCGGGGAGCCCGCATGCTGCCTAACTCAGGCTCGAGGTCTCTGAACTTGCCCTTTGGGTCTGTCGGCGTTACTTCCAAACCAAGACATGCTGCACCCTCCTTTCCAGGATCGAGATCAAAATAATTCCAGTGCAGTTAGAATTCAAAGCTTTAAAAGTAGCTTTATAATTATTAAAAATACATACCAAAGGGAAAAAAACTCCAAAGAGTTACGTTAACTAAATATCTCTGAGTAGTGACTTCATGGCTATTTACTTTCTCCCTACATTTCTGTATTTTCCTAAGTTTTTTTTCTTTTGGTATTTAAAATTGTAGTTTCCTCTTTTTTTTTTATTTTTTTTTAAATTATGGAGGTAAAACATGATGGCTGTAATATAGAGAAGTGTAGAAAGTTAGAAGCGCAATCCATCATCCTCCCCACATTCAACCTCACTGTAACTGCTTATTAACAGCTTGGGATATTACCTTCAATTTTTCTCTTACTGCTCTACTTTTAAAGGAGGGCGGAGAATGAGAAAACTGCATTTAGAAAAGCCCAAACCAAACAAAAAAAGAAGTACCTTCTTTTTAAGTGAGTATGGGGTAAATATTAGTATAATTATTTTTAAAACTACTATAATACAATGTGGTATGTACAAAGATATTCAATGCAGTATTGCTTATAACCTTGAAAAATCAGAAACAAGCCAAACTGTCAGCAGAGTGCTGGTAAAACTTAACAGAGTACAAGTGTAAAAGGAAGTCCTAGGCTTCCATTAAAATGAGGGAGAGCCGAACCAGAGTTTGGAAGATGAACAGGAAAATTATTATAAGAGGGTAAAGGAGAAACAGATTATATATAAGTCAATAGATATAGGATACGCCTATTTTTGTTTGAAAAACAACAATGACATAACCTCAAGAGATATATATCAAATCGTTGAGGGTCATCGTCTCTGGAATATGGGACTTATCGGGCAGCTTCCACTTTCTACGTTACCTATCTTAACGCCAAGACTCTTTTGTGGACCTGTAATAGTTTTATAATCAGTAAAACAATGAAGGTATTTCCATTATTAATTAATAAGCGAACTATTCTACAGAGGTTTCAGACAGACTTTTAGTTTTTTAAAGAAATTTTTGGCAAATTCTTAAGTAGTATTTCTCAGGGAAAATTTCCTACATCCCTGAAATGTCTTTTTCTTTCAATTACAGCAAGTGAACACAGAAGTAAACACCCAGCAATAAAAGAGATATTTCATAATCAACGCTGAACAAGGAATCTTAAAAACTTCTTTATAAGTCATGCTAATAGCATAAGACACGCATCAAGCAAAGTCCCTTAGAATTCCTTGCCTCTTCGCTTTAGAAATGACAAAAATTCTCCAGTGAAGTCCATGAAAGAAGTTAGAATATAGGCTCTTTCAAAACTTTTTTTAAAAATATTAACCAGAACAACTGAAACTAATACAACACTGTATGCCAACTGTAATTGAAAAATTTTAAAAAAGGAATAAAATATTAGCCATAAATAGAAACAAATTTTTTAATTTGAATCCTAAAGAAGAGCTATATACCTCCTTCTCAAGTAAGGCTTATGTGATAACACCTGCACTTGTGCTTTAATCCGAATTCTAGAATACAGCTTTGGCTTATGCAATACTGTTTTTCCTCTGCGGATAAGGAATATTTAGTGAGGATAAACCCAACTTCCAATCAGAAAGCTAGATGACTGTAGGACTGAGGAGAGGTTATGGAAAGTGGGTTGCCAATATATGAAGTTTCAGCATCTCTAACGGAATTAGCTGGAAGAACCCACTTGAAAACATCAATTGGAATAAAAGCCGGAGTCCAGAGTGGGGTGAAAATGCAGGACTGCAGATGGCCCAAGGTCCCTGAAGCAGAATGTAACAATGCCAAATAAAGTGGGCTTACAAGGAAGGGGCCAATGAAAGGGATGCTGAGGAAGACCCCACAGCAGAGTTAGGTTATACATAAAAGCAAGCTTCTGCCGTAAGCTGGCTTGGGCAAAGTGACTGCCTGGTCAAAGCAATTACGGTGACTGTAAAAACCAATTTCAGTTAATTTCTCTGCATGAGTAAGGGCTGAAAGTATGCGAAGCCATAAAAATCTTTTAATATTGACATTACATCTACTTTGAAATCTTATATTGGAACAGATCGTTTTACTTTTTGTATTTGACCGGCTTTTGAACTGTCATTGTGAACCGAGGGAACTTTTCATTCCTTGTAGCAGAAGAAATAAGAGAGTTCAGTGTCCGATCCGCTCCTCTCCCAAGGATCGTCCAGCGAGGCAGGTGAGGACAACACCCCACTGCTCCTTTTTAGGAAAAACATTGAAGGGAAGGTTTTCGCCTATTGCTCTCAAATTTCAGAAGTCTACAGAGCTGTTGAAGGGCTCATTTCTGGGCGATTCTTCCATGAACTGAGGCCTTTTGAATCTCTCCTTATTTGACTGCCTATGTGGACTGTCACTGGGGCTAGAACAATAAACTCTATTGTGGGCATTCCTTTCACCTTTATTTTCCCTAAAACACAAATGCAAACTTACCTGAAGCTTTATCACTGGATGACAACTGACCAGAGGTTGATGTGGGCCCAGACAGCTTTAGGGAATTTATCAGCGACCCCTGTAATGGAACACGAGCAAAACGTTCATGTGAAACCACTAACTATCCTTCGGAACGAAGGAACATGTGAAATGATAACACGGTTTATAACTAAGATAATGTGCAGTGAAAGTAAACAGAAACCCAAATACCCCATATAAATATAAGGTATTAGAACTATGACCCAAGATTACCAGATGCAGGACGTCAAATGGCCTATGAAGAGAATATCAGGCCCTGACCGACCCACGACGGTCAAGACTGGTATAAACTGTGGGAAAAGGCTCATAGGTCTTTGTCAGACTTACAGTTCATTTAAAGCAAAGTGAAGACCTACAATAGGACTGTCTTAGTTACAAAGACAGTTACCACATGACCGTTAACAAAGTCGAAATCAGTAAGTTACCTGCTTAGCCTGATTATTAGCGGCCACTGGCGTCAACACTGGGTGAGGTGCTTTGACTGTAGAGTATGACACTGAAGAACTGAAAAACATAAAGCATGAACTCAAGAGAGAGGCATGACTGCGTGAAAATCATCCTTGAGCCAACCTTCTATCCAATAACTAACACCAGTTTGGGTCACAATATACATGTCTGGGACCTTAACCAAAGTCATTTGATGTTTCTCAGAGTGAAGAATCAATTCTTTAAATGAAATGTGGGTCTTTACCATAAAAGTCAAAGCGGTAACCTTAACACTTATTTTCTTCCTGCAATCCTAAAAAATGTTGTACTTAGCCAGAAGTAAGAATTTTTCTTATCTGAAGAGTAAGCCCTCTCGCCCGTGCCCCTCGTCGCCCCCAGGTCCTGACCACGTGGAGATTCCTGACTCTCTTTTCTAAGACGGAGAATATGTTCAGCAGGATCTATGGGATGCAGAGGGTCTGCCGCCATACACGCCTCGGCATACAAGAGACTCGAACGCACACTGCTCCGTTTCTGCGCCTTTGCTACAGGAGGAAAAGTGCATCTGCTATTTGTAGGAGGAGCTCTCACCACTGTTTATTAACTCTGAACGTGGAATGCGGAAAACTTATTTCAGTAATTACTTAAATGTTAATAAGTGAGGGAAAAAAAAACACCCGTTTAATGCGATTGCAGACAAAAGCTCCATTCATGGCCCTCAGGAGCAATTTTTTTAGTCGATTCGTCTGTCTTCAGTCCCGAGCTAATATGACGGTATGTACAGCAGTAGTGGCTGCAGGACCTAATTTTATTTTTCACAGCCCTCCCTACAGTTAGGAGGATTAATATTTTTCCATCAAAAAGTGAACTTGGAAGAAGATAAACAAAAATAAGCCCATGCCTCATAGAAAAAATCAACAGCAATCTTACAAGCACCTCCAGATTCTCTGTGGGAATAACGGAGGAACCTTCCCAAACAAATGTTATTAGCTCGAGAGAGGAAAAAAAATAGTTATTTTCAACGAAACAAAACTGCCTTTTTTTTTTTTTTACTGAATACAGAAAGAGCTGCAAATATGTGTCTTTACAGAAAGAGCTGTAAATATGTGTCTCTCTGAAGAAACACAGCCCTGCTCTTCTGAGATATTCTCCTGAGCAGGTAGGAACCCAGGCTCAGCGCTCCGCCTCACCTGTGCTGCGTCTCCCACAGAGAAAAGGAATGTGTAAGCGAGATGTGGGGACTGAGAAATCCCTGGGCAGACACGGCAGACTCAAGCAGAGAGATGGTTTGAGCTCAAGAGAATCACAAGGGAAATGAAAATCTTCCATGCTTTCTCAAAGGAAAGCAAAAAAGAAACTAGAAATAAAAACAAAAGCAGCCAGTTATCCAATTCCGGAACATTTTTTCCCCCAAATTTAGTTATGACATGATGGTAAATTAAATCCTACACGAAACAGACCGAGTAGAATTATTGTTCAATTGTGATAATACCATAAATCTCTTGGGTATCCTAAATTCCCAAACACACAAAATTAGGATTCACGGTACCTACACCCGGGGTCACATGACAACCCTGCAGAGAAATGCTGTTCAGTGCATTCGGCTAACAAACCAACTGACTAAATCAGATCCACCAAGACCCAAGAGCAAACAGAAGAGAACCGTGCACTTCCAAAAACACGTTCAAAGATTTGTGCACGATCGCAAACCAAAACAAAGGAAATCAACGGCTAGAAATGTTCAAAATGGAAAAGCCAAATTCAGAATTATAATATTTTGCACCACTGTATTCTACTCTAGCAATACCAACCTGAAAGATCAGAAATTCATCTCACATGCTCTGATCTGCAACTGAAAACAAAATCGAGCTTTGTATTGACACGTATTTACTTCGAGTCTACAAATGCCATTGATGTGACTGGCAACACTAGAGCAATGCTTTGGAAATGACTAATGGAGTCATACAGGTCACTGAGTAGTGAAATTAGGTTCTTGGAGAAAAACAATTCCAACAGAATCTAAACAAAGAAAGCTGGTCTGGCTACAATAATATAGGAGAAAGTAGATTTTGGAGTAATTAATCTTACAAGAAATAAAGAATAACCTCGAATCAATGACCTCAGCTTCCACCCTCATTTTGTAATGATAACTGGTCACCTCATCAATAGACTGTAACGATCCTACACATTTATACAACTATAACAGAAAATAACAGAACTTTGACATGAAGCAAAATCTGACAGAATCGCAAGGAAAATAAGCAAAGTCACTACAGTTGAAAATATCAATACCACTCTCCAATAACTGATGGAACAAGTAGATAGAATATCCTTAAGGACACAGAGACCTGAATACCACCAATCAACCACCTTAGCTTAACTGACATTTATAGAACACTCCAACCAATAAAAATAGAAAACATGTTCTTTTGAAGTACACACAGAACATTTACTGAGATGACTGATGTTCTAGGTCAGGGGATAACAAACTATAGATCAACGGCCAGCTGCCTGTCTTTGGTAAAGAAAGTTTTATTGTAACACAGTGATGCCAATCATTTACACATTGTCTGTGGCTGCATTCAGGCTACAATGGCAGAGCTGAACAGCTGAGACAGAGACCATGTGTTCTGCAAGCCTAAAATATTTATATGGCCCTTTTAGAAGAACCTTGCTGATCCCAGTTCTGGGCAGTAAAAGAAGTCTCAACAAATCTAAAGGATTCAAGCCATACAAAGCATGTTCTCAGACCACAATGGAATTACATTTAAAATAAATAACAAAAACATATCTAGAATATGTCCAATTACTTAGAAACTTAATAACACACTTTTAAATAACCCATAGGTATAAAAAAAAAGAAGTCAAAAGTATTTTGAACTGAATGAAAACATATATATTTGAAATTTGTGCGATATAGCCAAAGTAGGTCTTAGAGGGAGATTTATAGCACCAAATCCTGTATTAGAAAAGAATAACCTCGAATCAATGACCTCAGTTTCCACCCTAAGAAATTAGAAAAAGAAGAGTAAATAAAACCCAAAGCAAACAGAAAAAAATAATAAAAATAAAAAAAAATAATAGGAAACAAACGATGAAATCAAAACCTAGTCCTTTGGGATCAATAAATTTGATAAACCTCTATCTAGACTGATCAGGAAAAAAAGTCACAAATTACCACTAACAGGCAAAGGGGAAGTTAAATTATTATAAATTCTACACATATTAAAAGGATTATAATCGGTGATTATCATGAAAAACTTCATGCCAATATGACAATTCAGAAATGAACAAATTTCTTGAAAGACAAAAACTACCAAAGTTCACTCAAGAAGCAGAAAAGCTGAAAAGTCCTACATCTACTAAGGAAAAGGAAAATTCCATGCCAAGTTCACTTCACAAGGGGATTCTACTAAATATTTATGCATGAAACAATAACAAACCTACAAAAGTCTTGCAGGATATTAAAGAGGAGGGACACTTCTCAACTCATTCTCTAAGGCCAGCATTATTCTGATTCTAAAACTAAATGATGACATTACAGAAAACCTACAGACCAATATCCCTCATTAAGACAGAGGAAAAAATTTAATTCAACCATATATAAAAAAGGCAATTATCAAAGACTGGTTTAACATTTAAAAGTCAAACAATGTGACAAGAATATCAAGACGATTCGACGGGGGGAAAAAAAGTTTTTTTCAACAAATGGTGCTGGGACGACTGGATGTTCACATGTGAAAGAATGAACTTGGACCACAACATCACGTTATTTACAAAAATTAACTCGAAATGTATCAAAAATCTAAATGTAAGAGTTAAAACTATAAAACTTAGAAGAAGAAAATATAGAGGTAAACCTTTATGACCCTGGATTAGGCGATGGTTTCTTAAATAGGACACCTAAACTGCGAGCAACGAAAGAAAAAAATCAACAATTTCATCAAAATTAAAAATTTTTGTTTCAGACGATGCTATCAAGAAAATATGAAACCACCCAAAGAATGGAAGAAAATACCTGCAAATCATATATCTGATAAGAAACTTGACTCTAGAGTATATAAAGAATTTTATACCTCAACAATTAAGACAGATAACCCAATTAAAAAAAAATAGGCAAAGGATCTAAATAAACATTTCTCCAAAGAAGATACAAATGGCCAATGAGCACACAAACATCTGCCCAACATCATTAGGCATTAGGGAAACACACATCAGAACCACAACGAGATACCATTTAACACCCACTAGGATGGCTAGAATCAAAAAGATGGACAAAAAGCAAATGCTGGTGAGGAGATGGAAAAACGAACCCTCAGACATTGCTCTTGGGAACATAAAACAGTGCAGCCTCTTTGGAAAACAGTTGAACTATTTTTGGCTCAAAAGCTAAAGAGAATTACCACATAATCTAGCAATTCTCCTAAAACTATACAAAATAATTAAGCAGAGACACAAATAGATACCTGTACACCAAGGTTCGCTGTAGCATTTTTCATACTAGCCAAGGGCGGAAACACCTGTATGTCCATCAACAGATAAACGGATTAGTAAAATGGGTTTACGCATACGATGGCACGTCATTCAGCCATAAAAGGAATGAAATTCTGACACGTGCTGTGACATGGATGAATCTTGAAAATTCGAGTGAAATAAGCCAGACACGAAAGGACGAACAGTGTGTGATTCCAACTTATATGACATCCCTGGAATGGTCGAATCCTCAGAGACAGAGTAGAACAGAGGTTACCAGGGGCTCCAGAGAAGGGAAGGTACACAGTTCCTGTTTAATGGGGATGGTTTCTGTTTGGGATAACGAGAGTTCCGAAAATAAACAGTGGTGAGGGTTACGCAACACTGTTAACTGTCATTGATGTCACTGAACTGTATACTTAAAAATGGTTAAAATGGTAAATTCTGTTACATGTATATTTTACCGCAACAAAAAAAGAAAGTCCTAACTGTTCTGTTTCTACAATCCCCACCCCAGCTCTTCTGATCTATTCTCAGGAAGAGAACAGAAGCTTCCTGCTAAAACCGTAAGTTGTATACAACTACTTGCATTTATCAAACCTCATAAAAATTTGACACTAAAAACGATGAATTTTACTGTATATAAATTATGCCTCGATTTGAAATAACTGCTAAAGTTAAAAAACAAAACAAAACATAAACCAAATCAGATCACTCAACTATTCGAAAAAACACTCAATGGTCAGCCGGGTCCTGATCGAGGCTCACGCGATGAGACGTGCCACGACCCCGTCGCCACCCCTACGCCCTGGCCTCATCGCCAGTGCAAAGCCTCTCGCTCCAGCCACCTACCAGACACGGTCCCACTACAGGCCCTGTGCTTGGAGCTTTTTTCCTCAGGATATGTACGAGATCTGCTCTCTGGCTTTTTGGTCTTTATTCAAATGCCAAGTGTCGGAAGCCACCAAAAGGCAGAATATTACCCAAGACGGGAAATCCTAGCTTAATGGTAAAAGACGGTCTGGTATTTCTGAGATATTTTAGCCACCCATCATGTATGCAAAGCACCTTCTTTGGCCATTCTATTTAAAATCGCAACTCACGCCCAGGTGCCAGCCCCAACCCCTTCCCGGCTTTAATTTTCTCCATCGTGCCTACCACCATCTAAAATACTATACATTTCACTCATTTATTCTACTTCTCATTTTCTCTCTGCGACTAGGATAGGGTTGGAATTATGTTTTTTGGTTTTGTTTTGTTGACTGCTTTATCCCCACAACCTTGCATGGGATATAGAAAACGCTCATTGAATATTTGTTAAACAACGATTAAATGAATGCCAAAATTCTGGAAAGGAATGATGTGTCTGCTGCGTTTGGTAAAAACCAACCAGCCCCAAATCCCACCTCATGCAGCCCCACTTTCTTGACACCCCACATCCTGCCGGGGCTCTATCCACGCTGGCCTTCTTTTGACCTCGCCTCGGTCATGCTCTGCCCTTCCTTCTGCACACTCTGTACCCTGAACGCTCCTCTCTGCCGTTGGCCCAGCCACTTCTAGCCACTGTCCAACTTCCAGCTGAAACCGCCTTTCCTCACCAAGTTCCTTGTCACCCGGGCTCGCTCAGATGCCTCGATACGTGCTGTGTTAGCACCCCGTACTTCCCCTTCACGGAGCTTACCACCCTGCAGTTAAATAACTGTGTGACTGGCAGTTTGGTGGCTGTCTTCTTGCTGAAATGTAAAAGCCTTAAAAGCGGGGACTCGGGATGTCCCACTACTGTGTCCTCAGTACCTAGGGCGGGATGGTGCTCACAGATGATGCCCCGTAAGACTCTGCTGAATCAAGTGGCTGAGCCCCAAGGAGTTGGAATAGCCACGGGTCTGCTCCAGGTAAACTCTCTTCCCTAACGCAGGATGGTCCTGATGCAGGGAAGGGGCGCGAGGACCACACAAAACGACAAGCTGTGCTCAGGGCCTGCGGTGTGCTGCCGGACCGAGTGAAGCCCCCGGAACCAGGAAGAGTCCTCCGGGGATGACTGTTCACCCACGCCGTGAAAGGAAAACAGGAAAACAGTCTTCAAATCACACCCTACTCAACATAAACTCAGCCGTTCATTCCCCACAGCCAGGCCGCTGGGGACCAAGAACGAAGACTGAGCTCGCTCGCTCGCCCTGCACGCTGCGAACACGCACCACGAAGGAGAACAGGGAAACCAAGTCCTCATACTGCAATTCACAGAAACTAAAAGCCACGCACAAACTGGATTCCTCGAACACTCGAGGTTTTGTGTCTCCCACTCTCTGTCTCTGAGAGGACACTGAGCTCTGTCTATGGAGCGCTGTTCCTTCTCTAACCAACCTTCCTTTCGTCTCTAACTGGCGTGCACTTGAACTCTTCCCTGCGGGCTGTCGAGGACCCTCCTCTCTCTCAGTGCAGGACCTGAGTCCCCACTCGGGGGGATTCGTCCTGTCCTGCATCAGGCAGTCAATGAATACAATGGATGAAGCCAATGACCATGAGACATAACAAGGGTGGAACTATATAAGCTCATCTTATGATAATTCTTCTATAAGATACTACCCAGAAAAAATTGAATGCAAAATTAAATACAGTACACTTAGGAAACTACTGCTTAACAGGATCTGAAAGTAATTTTATAACAACTGTATTTCCCTCGGGAGCTATCTTATTTCCATTGATCAATTGTGCTTAGAGTTTACCTATTATTCAATAAATGATTAATGATTAAAAAGAAATGACATGCCAGGCACCATGCTGGGCACATGGTTAAATAACTGTACCAAAGTCCAATTCTGTGGGGAAAGGAAGAGAATATTTCATCGAGATTCCTTTTAACTTTTGTGTCTATTTCTCTTAAGTCAAAGAAAAAGGGCAAACTCAGAACTGCTCCGCTCACGAAGCCCTCGGCCAAGATCAGCGCAGACGAACCGTTTGAGGCAAACAAAGGCTGAGAAGGGCAAAGTGAAATCACCAAGAGATGCTTCTCACACATGGCGAGGGACAAAAACGGCTGAGAGAGACCAGACCGTATTTCCTTCACCATTAAGCTGGATCTCGCTCTTGTGCCTTGCAGTGGCTTTCCTTCGCCCTCCCTACAGCAGGAATCTGCCTACAATTCCTGAACTCTAATGCATAGTTCTTGCCCTTGAGAAGTTTGCAATAACCACGAATGCCATCTTGGTCTAAACAGCATACCAAAGCTTCAAGGTCACGACAAGATATGAATGTGGGTAGGCTTGTTTTTGGCTGTTGGTATGGTCCTGAGATAACTAAGAAATTCTTGGAACAGGCAGTGTTGATAAATGGACCAATGTAGAAAAAAAAGAGAAGGCCAGTGGCCTAGTGAGGCAGGGCCACCGCCTCCGGATAAAGCCCACGCAGGACGGGGAGCAGACGGCGGGTGGCGGACGGAGGGGCAGAGAGCGGGCATGGTGTGGAAAACACGTAGGGTGCGCAGCTGCTCTTCTTGCTGCTGGACACCAGACACTAATCCCCTGGATGACACTAGTCTCCTGATCCCTACATATGACCTGAGGAAATGTCCCTACGCCATAGGGGAGGCTGGGCTGGACTACGAGATCACGGCTACGAAATACGCAGAGCCACAGGGCAGGCACGTTCTATGAGCCGTGCTCCTGCAACTGCGGGCGGGAGCCAGCGCCTCGACTTCGGAACGGATTCCGACTGAAGAAAAGTAAGCTTCGGTGGCAACGATCCAGCCCTCGAACATGGCACAGGAGAGAAGCTGGACATCTCCAAACAGAGCTGCTGCCTTTCAAAATACTCCCCCCTCCACCCCCCATACAAAAGGCAAAAGAAACTTGAAAGAACGGAAATACCCAGAGAGAAGAAATGAGAGAGCAGACTGTCAATTTCAAGATCACCACTGAGTTTTCAGGATCAATAATTCGTATTAGAACTGAAGCATCAACTCTGGAACCTCAAGAGTATTTAAAAGAAAAATATCAAGCCCTGCACCTGACTAAATAACCCCGAGAGTACCACACGTAGATTAATTCATGGCAAACAGCATACTGGGCATACATCACCAACATGGCCTGTAAAGGTTTATGAGGCAACTGTCACTGTGGCACGTTGAAGGGGACAGTCCCCTGAAAATCCAATTGTGTATCCAAGATTAGCTGTCCAACCCTTACAACCTAAGGCTCTGCAGGAAAAATGGTAACTTTGTGACAGCGGCAATGCTGCTCACTACAGGCAGTCTGTCACTATCACGGAATAATTCATTAGCTTAAACACACTGCACAGGTGTAACGTACCCCATCGCTGCAGAGGTGGGTGAAGGATTATTCTTCAGTTCTTGCACATTTACCACTTGAGGGACATTCTTCAAAGTTGATTCAGTCAAAGTACTTATAGCTATTTAAATAGAGAACAGAGAGGCATTTTAACTGCAGCGAAGGATCAAAAGTCTAGCCACGGTAAATGACTAACCAGGCCACGGACTCAAGCAGAATACAATCTCATTACACACAGGAAGCCTACTCCAGGTAGTTCTACAGCTCTGCTCAGTGGAACACCTGGCCTCCCCCATTCAAAAAGGTCAGGAGATGAGGCTTGGTGCAATTTAATCAAACGTCTTGGTCTAGGGAAGAAGAATTCCCCGACCAGAGTTTATTTTACAGAACAGAGCTGAGATGTTGCCACATTGTTGGCTGATCCTGGAAAAGGGCAGAAAGAGCTGGAAGATGAGCAGCATTCAGACTAAAAATTTCTGCCATCGATCCACGCATTCATTCAACCATCTTTTCACACGAACTTACTACTGCCAGACTCTGTTAGGTGCTGGGAATACAAAAATGTGTATAGTTTCTTCTCTAAAGGAGCTCACGGCTTAGTGAGACACACAATGAAAATGTGGGAAATGGAGCTTGGACAAGAACGGGGACGAGGTTGCGAGGCCTGAAGTAAGGAATGGCAACGGGTTGATGTGACACCTGCTTATCCATCTTAGATCTGCCAGCTTTCACATCTCTTTTTCTGTGCCTCGTAATTTAAAACTGTCTTCCAAGACTTGCCGATATTTTACATTAACTGTTAATTAAGAAGGCCTGAGTTAGCCCTTGGGTCTCTTCTAGCTCCACATTCGGCAGAGCCGCAAGCCGTGGCCAGGGCAGAACGGGGATCTACGGCAGCTTGCTTTTAGTCCCTCCGCCCGAGAAACAACCGGGTATCCTGCCTACGACTGTACATAGTTCACCTTTCACAGTCAAAGGTGCCTACATCTTAGAAATTTTTGCTTCCAAAATGATAACAGAGATCGT
>NW_011888939.1:1666704-1684458 GCF_000151845.1 Pteropus vampyrus
GTCTCCTGATCCCTACATATGACCTGAGGAAATGTCCCTACGCCATAGGGGAGGCTGGGCTGGACTACGAGATCACGGCTACGAAATACGCAGAGCCACAGGGCAGGCACGTTCTATGAGCCGTGCTCCTGCAACTGCGGGCGGGAGCCAGCGCCTCGACTTCGGAACGGATTCCGACTGAAGAAAAGTAAGCTTCGGTGGCAACGATCCAGCCCTCGAACATGGCACAGGAGAGAAGCTGGACATCTCCAAACAGAGCTGCTGCCTTTCAAAATACTCCCCCCTCCACCCCCCATACAAAAGGCAAAAGAAACTTGAAAGAACGGAAATACCCAGAGAGAAGAAATGAGAGAGCAGACTGTCAATTTCAAGATCACCACTGAGTTTTCAGGATCAATAATTCGTATTAGAACTGAAGCATCAACTCTGGAACCTCAAGAGTATTTAAAAGAAAAATATCAAGCCCTGCACCTGACTAAATAACCCCGAGAGTACCACACGTAGATTAATTCATGGCAAACAGCATACTGGGCATACATCACCAACATGGCCTGTAAAGGTTTATGAGGCAACTGTCACTGTGGCACGTTGAAGGGGACAGTCCCCTGAAAATCCAATTGTGTATCCAAGATTAGCTGTCCAACCCTTACAACCTAAGGCTCTGCAGGAAAAATGGTAACTTTGTGACAGCGGCAATGCTGCTCACTACAGGCAGTCTGTCACTATCACGGAATAATTCATTAGCTTAAACACACTGCACAGGTGTAACGTACCCCATCGCTGCAGAGGTGGGTGAAGGATTATTCTTCAGTTCTTGCACATTTACCACTTGAGGGACATTCTTCAAAGTTGATTCAGTCAAAGTACTTATAGCTATTTAAATAGAGAACAGAGAGGCATTTTAACTGCAGCGAAGGATCAAAAGTCTAGCCACGGTAAATGACTAACCAGGCCACGGACTCAAGCAGAATACAATCTCATTACACACAGGAAGCCTACTCCAGGTAGTTCTACAGCTCTGCTCAGTGGAACACCTGGCCTCCCCCATTCAAAAAGGTCAGGAGATGAGGCTTGGTGCAATTTAATCAAACGTCTTGGTCTAGGGAAGAAGAATTCCCCGACCAGAGTTTATTTTACAGAACAGAGCTGAGATGTTGCCACATTGTTGGCTGATCCTGGAAAAGGGCAGAAAGAGCTGGAAGATGAGCAGCATTCAGACTAAAAATTTCTGCCATCGATCCACGCATTCATTCAACCATCTTTTCACACGAACTTACTACTGCCAGACTCTGTTAGGTGCTGGGAATACAAAAATGTGTATAGTTTCTTCTCTAAAGGAGCTCACGGCTTAGTGAGACACACAATGAAAATGTGGGAAATGGAGCTTGGACAAGAACGGGGACGAGGTTGCGAGGCCTGAAGTAAGGAATGGCAACGGGTTGATGTGACACCTGCTTATCCATCTTAGATCTGCCAGCTTTCACATCTCTTTTTCTGTGCCTCGTAATTTAAAACTGTCTTCCAAGACTTGCCGATATTTTACATTAACTGTTAATTAAGAAGGCCTGAGTTAGCCCTTGGGTCTCTTCTAGCTCCACATTCGGCAGAGCCGCAAGCCGTGGCCAGGGCAGAACGGGGATCTACGGCAGCTTGCTTTTAGTCCCTCCGCCCGAGAAACAACCGGGTATCCTGCCTACGACTGTACATAGTTCACCTTTCACAGTCAAAGGTGCCTACATCTTAGAAATTTTTGCTTCCAAAATGATAACAGAGATCGTCATCATTTACCACCTCCTGCTGGGAGTGGGAAAATCCTAAATCCTGGCAGATTTTAAGTTTATAAATAATCAACTCTATCAGCTTTGATTTTGGGCCTGTTCAGCACAATGCCAAGATTCTGCTTGGCCCAAGTAATACTTACACCTTTGTAAGTATTCTATTTCCATTCTTTCAAAAGACTCTTTTTGACACGCTACCTTGTTTAAGGTTTCATGTTTATTTTAAATGCCTTGATAATAGTTTTAACATTTGAACTTTTCTTAGAAATCTTTTATTATTTTTTTATAATTTTTTTTTTTATCTCGTGATCTTGTAATGCACTGGTATAAACAAAATAAATAGATAAATAAATTAAGAGTGCGAGGATAGAGAGTCAGGTACCTTTTTCAAATGAAAGGCTTTGTTACTTTAACCATGAAGCTTAAAGAACATTACTTCAGCTCTAAAAACTACTCTTGAAGTATACAAACGTGACTTTACACAAACGTTGTTTTTCTTAGTTGTAACGTCCATTTTTTTCCTTCAAAAACCATCACGTAAGGTAAAATGTAAATCGCTGCCAAATGTAGTAATGATGGCTGTAATAAAAGTGACCCAGGATATGCAAAAGAAATAAAAGTTAAAAAAGAAACTTTAAAGATTTTTTGGGTAGTATTCTTCGTCTCCGCACACTAGATACCACCAATGCTGTCAACTGTTGGGGGTGGGGCGGGGCTATAAACGCCCTCTTGTTGAGAACCGCTGGCTGGCACAATGTGATCACCAGTAATAAATAAGGTCCTGGGGCCAAAGCCCTAGCAAGCTAACGCAGAAGCCTGGAGAGCCGCCCGCCACTGACGGAATGCAAGTCCTCACTATCCCATCTGTAAAGGCCACGTCTGCCATCTAAGAAGCAGCTGTGCTGCAGCAGAAAGGGCCCAGGGTGGGCGTCTGGGCTTTGTTACCCACTGGTTGGGTCACCTTCACCTCTCTGAACCTCGTATTACTCAAATGCAAAATGGGCACGCTAACTGCCCACCTCAAAGGTGGTTGAGGTCCTTAAGATATCGTGAGATAATGTGAATATTAGGTGATCTAACTGCAAAGATGAATTTGGGGCTGAAAGAGATTAATCAAAAGTTGGGATTAACAATTTCATCAAAAAACCAGGATTCCTACTTATCTGAATGTGGGAGATCTAACACGTCCCCTTAAAAGGAAAAAGTTTCAGACCTGATCTCTACAACATCAGTCTTCTCTTTGGAAGGGCAGCGACGAGAGCCAGGTGTTTCTTGGCACCTGCTACCCCGGCCTGTGACTCAGCTCAAAATCAGCCTCCACACAGGTGTGGGGCTCCGGTCCCTACCTGGCGCCTGACTGGCCATCTGCCGTCTCAGGGCTGCAGCAGCGGCCGCCTGCGGAGCGGAGATGGTGTGGGAAGGACCAGGGGCGCCGTGCTTCACGGTTTTTGTTGCGAGCATCGTGCTATCGGCCCCCTGAGGAATTTTGCTAGCAGACGTAGACCCTGAAGGAAAAAGAAAAATTCAATAAGCGGTGAGGAAAGAAAAAACACATAAGTTAAAACGGCAAATTCTCCATGTTAGGTTGCAGGGGAACTGTGAAGATTAAAAATCCTGAAGCACTAACGCAGAAAAACACCAGTCAGCTTGACGGGCCGGCACCTCTATCTTTCAAAGATGCCATGTGCAGCTTGCCTGTCTCCTCCATCAGCTGGAGCACTTCGCATGATCACTTCCCTGATCCTGAGCAAGATGGAACCTTTATGCCAACGACGCCAACTCCCTGCTCTCCTCTCGGCAACCCTCTGTTCCAGTACCTCACTCATGTTTGGTCTCTGTCAGGAGTCGCTTCAATGCAAAGCCCTGACGCTCTGAACTGAAGGTGACGGCACAGTGCAGGCCGCTTCGGTGAGCCAACACCGACCATGGGTGCCGCGGCTGGCGAGTTCTGAGGCGGAATATGGCTCCGAGCAGCGAGCTGACACGAGTGAGGATGTGAAAGGCGTGCATGGGATGCTATTTTCTACTGAAGGAAACAGCCTCCTCCTCTCACCCCTGAAGACCCGTTTAAAATAACGCAAGCTGGACTCAACAGTGAAGTGAGGTCGTGGGAACCTAGAGTCTCTTCTTCCTCACGATGTCCCACCAACTGCTTTCCAGGAGAACGCACCTTTTGAATTGGTCTTCTAACTTCTAGAATCTTAGCAGAAATGGGCTGGAATGAACGACTTTTTGGTGTGATAGTATAAAACCCAGTTACCATTCCTTCATGAGTCAGAAACCTCATTGGGGAAAAAGGTCATTTCCAGTCTCACTGTTCCTCACCTGAAGTTCCCATCACACCAGGCGGACCAGGAACGAGGTGGGATTTAGCAAAAGGAGCCGCCGCCTGGGGCAAGAGGCCGGGCTGGACGGAAGAGGTGCGAACCACGGGGGCGTGCCGAGGGGCCTGGACCACCGCGTCGTCATCTTTACAGGGCGCCCGCGTGTCTTCGCTCTCCAGAGACTGAGAGATGGACGACGTTGAGCTGACCTCATCCAAGTCTTCGTAATACCTCTGAGACAGGAAGGCTGATCGAGACAGGCTGGCTGCAAAGCCCACGACAAACGCGAGTTAGATACCTCGAGGCAAGTCCAAAAGCTATGTAATTTTCACTATCGATAAACATCCCATCTGTAAAACAATTTAATTATTATTTATTTTAAATGGAAGCGGCTAATGCCGAGTGGGGACAAAGATGGTTTGGGGGGTCTCTGCTTCATGGGGCTCTGAAATACCAAGCTGTGCAGGACAAGGACATGTTGATTGTGGCACGAAAATGTGCAACGTGCAAGACAGAGCGAATGCCGGTGTAATAGGGGACTGTGAGCCCCTGCCAACCATTCTCGCGGGCAGGACAATGACACAGCAGAAAAGTAACGGATAATCGTCCTCAGCACAGTGACAGTCAGCCACACTGTCGCTGTCGCTTTCCAACGACAAATTTAAATTTCTAAGAGCAGGCCTGATGCAAACTGGAAAGAAAGGTCCTCCGTCCCGTTTTAAACATTTCCGGATAAATCTAATGATTCTTTTAAATCAGACAATTAGATTTAAGATAAAAAATCCCTGAAACTAATCCTGACCTCCCTGCTTTTTCCTTCTTTAAACTATGAAGTAACGCTTTATGCCATTTTATGTCATTTTACTTTCTACCATGAATTTAGAAATGCACATTACTGTTTGTGTCTATTGGGGAAAAAAACGTAAAAACAACAAAAATCCTAGCCCTTTCTCCTTCTCAAGTTACTTAAAACAGCACTGCTAATATTTACTGACTTGTTTACCCTATAGACACATCACTCTCTAAGATTTTAGTTGTCACAATTAAATGTGACATAAGCAAATGAAACTGAAAACCAATACTACATGCCGGGGCTGCGCCATTCAATTTGGCAGCCGTTAGCCATCTGTAGCTATTTCAGTTAAAAATAATTCAAAGTAGATAAACAAGACTTTAAATCCTTAGTTGTACTGGGCACATTTCAAGGGCTCAATAGCCACGTGCAGCTATTATTTTGAATAACACAGATACAAAACACTTCTATCATTGCAGAAAATTCTACTGGACAGCGCTGGACCAGAGAACTTGGACACAAGTAAGTATGCGGCAGGCTCACTTAGAAATTCCATCCCTAACCACCAGCACCAGCAGCAAAACTGCAGTTAATGCTGATGAGAACTTGCTTCACGCCGGGGGCTGCACAGAGCATCTATACACATCCCATTCAATCCTCGCAATCCCCCTGTAAGTCAGAAATTGCTGTCATCTGACTTCATGAGCAACGCTTAGAAAGGTTAAGTAACACGTGAGGTTGGTAAGCGGCGGGGCCAGAATTCAAACCTGGTGCCTCTGACCCCTGGCCCTTTGCTCCCTGGTGCCACACCAGTGGCTACATCGTTAGATGGTTGTTGCATTAGATGGCAAAAGGGATTCTGCAGACATAATTTAGGTTACTAATCGGGTGACTTTAAAATGGAGAGGTTAGCCTGGATTATCCAGGGCGGGCCCAATGTAAAATTGCAGGACCCCTTCCAGGCAGAGAAAGGAAGTAAACAGGAAGTCTGATGTGGCAGAAGGGGAAGGCAGAGATCTGGAGCTCTGGGATTCAAGGTGCTGTCGCGGGCATGTGGATAAGGGGGCTGGAGTGTACGCCAAGGCATCGAGGACCTCAGTCCTGCAGCTGCACGGACTGGAACCCTGCCGACAAGGCCAGTGAGCTTAGAAGTGGAATCTTCCCCAAAGCCTTCCGGCGAGAGCTCAGCCAGCCAATGCCCTGACTTCATTCGGCCTGTGAACCCCAAGCGGAGGGTCCAGGCGAGCCACTGTGCACCTGAACTTCTGACCCATTCAACTGTGGTATCATAAATGAGTGGTGTTTTAAGCCACTACCTTCGTGATCATTTGTTATGGCATCCACAGAAAACAAATATAAACCCCGTATTCTCTTGGGGCCACAATGCCCTCAATAATTTCTCTAAAATCCTAGTTCCTAAAAGTCAGCATCAAAAGATGACGCAGATAACACCTTCGAGAATTGAACAGAGACAAAAACTGATATTAACTACGTAACTTCCGAGGTCTGATACAACCTGGGGGTCTCTCAGTTTCCTTCCTTATCTTTCTGATGTCATTCACTGGCTTTGGGTGGAGGAGGCTCCATTAATTGAAAGATGCAATGGCCATGCTCACTCGCAGAGGCCAGGAGCCTGGACTGCTCACTCTCCCAAAGGTGCTGCCCCCACAGCTGAGACTTGCCTCTCCCTGCTGTGGTCAAGGATGCAGCTACCTTCCTGGTTTTAGAAAGGGGATGCCCTATGAAATCTAAAGAATCTTATTCTGTTTAAACGCCGGCTCAGATTAGGAAAGGCAGAAAGCCACATTACATGAAAAGAAAAAAGAAATCATGACCATCTCCAGAGATGCAACAAACTCGGCACCTACGGTGAACGACAGAGAGGTTCCCTTGGAGGTCACGGCAAGGACCCGCTCCCCACTTTTGACTCTGCGTTGGAGATCCTACTAGTGACACGAGGTAAGAAAAATAAGTTAAATAAAAAGAATGAAAAGGCAGAAACGAAAGTGTGAGTATGTGTGGAGGATATAACTGTTCCCACGGAAAGTCAAAGAAATACCTGCAGACGCATTATTTCAATAAATGAGCCAAGCCAGGATGCTAGATACAGTCGACATACACAACGAATAATACGTCTCTATATACCACATCTAATGTAAAATGTGAAATGAAATTTAAGAAAAAAAGGCCCACCAGTATAAGAGCATCAAAAATATTGAACTCTCGGGAATAAATCTAACCAAAAATATGCATGTCCTCCATGCAGAAAACATTAAGAGAAAGTCAAGATAAATATACACCGAGTTTAGGACCTGAAAGATCAACACTGTACAAATGTCAATTCTAACAGGATGATCTACAGATTTAGTGCCATCCAAAAGAAAATCGCAACTATTCTTTGAGGGCTGACGGTGGTAGAATTTAACAAGACAATTCTGGTATTAATATGGAAACAGAAAGCACCAAGAAGAGCCAAGATGTTCTAGACCGTGGGTTGGCAAACTACAACCACAGGCTAGATGCCCATTTTTGTAAAGTTTTATGGAAACCTAGACATGCCCATTCATTTACATCTTCTCTATGGCCGTTTTCCCATTAGAAATGCAGAGCTGAGTAGGTACAATACAAACCACATGGCCTGCAAGGTTAAAATATTTACTAGTTGGCCCTTTAAGAAAAAGTTTGTGAATCTTGGCTTCCAGACTGTATAACTTTGTGATGATGGAATGCTCTAGATCCATGCTTCCCATCACAGTCGCTATATCAGTCACATGTGCCTACTGTGTACCTGCAATGTGGCTACTGGAATTACGTAACTGAATTTTTAACTTTATTTAATTTTTATCAATTTAAATAAAGTATCATATTGGACAGGACAGACAGAATTTAAAAAAGGACAGCACCAAGACTTATTTTAGTACTAGTTAAGGCTGTGCGGTAGCAGGGGTCTCTAACCAGTGTACGAGACCTACAGACCTGCATGCGTAAGGATAACTGATTTACAACAAAGGAAAGGAATTTTTTCAATAAACACTGTTAGACAATCAGGTACCTAAATGCGAGAAAATGACACGTGAGTCATACTTTATATCATGCAAAAATCAATTCCACGTAATGTAAACAAAGTATGGTATATTCACACAATCGAATACCATTCAGCAAGAAAAAGGAATGAACTACTGATATATGTTACGCAACACGGGTGAACCGCACGAACATTACACTAAGTGAAAGAAGCCAATTTACAGGCAATTTCTTAAAAAGGCAGATCCTCAGGAAAGAAAACAGACCAATGGATGCTGAGGGCAGAAGAAAAATTAACTACAAACAAGCAGGAGGAAACTCTTTAAATGATGAAGAATTTCTGAAACTGGAATGTGACGATGGTCATACAAGCCCACGAATTTACCAAAAACCATCGAACTATACACTTACAACAGGGGAATTTTATGATACGTAAATTATACCTGAATGAAGTTATTTAAAAAAATCAATTCCAGGTAGATGGATCTAAATTTGAAAGGCAAAACATTAACATTTCTAGATAATAATAAAAGTATATATACACTTTTGCTTCCTAGCGATAGGGAAGGATTTCTTAAAGAGAACACAATAAATACTAACTGTAAAAGAGAAGGCTGACAAATCTTTTAAAATTAAGAACTCGTGTTCACCAAAAGATACCATTAAGAGGGTAAAAGGCAACAAAGTGAATGTCTACAACCCATATAACCAAAGGGCCGGTATCAAGAATATCTAAAAAGTTTTACCAATCAGTTAAGATGTTATCTGATAAAGGAGCAAAAGATTTAATCGGGTACATCACAAAAGATATAGTCACAAGGAAAAAGACTGACAATAGCAAGCTTGGCAAGGACGTAAAGCAGCTGGAATATTCAAACCTTGATGGGAAAAGTATAAATTGGTACAACCACTTTGGAAAACTGTGTGGCAGTATCTACAGAAGCTGAGTACACGGACAGAATACAAGCCATAAATTCCACTCCGAGCCATGTGACCAAATAAAAGGGATACATGTGCCCCAAGGGACAGGCACAAGAATGCGCAGAACATTCCATTCTATTACAGCTAAAAACTGGCAAGAGCATAAGTCCCCCAAAAAGAGAATGGATAAACGAATGAATTATATTCATACAACGGACTACTACACAGCAACAAAACAAAGGAGTAACAGCTATACCAACAACATGGATGACTCTTTCAAACTTGATGTGAAGCAAGAGCAATCCACCCAGAGGATAAATGAATGGACTTAAACAGTATGAGAAGCTCCCCCATCCCGCCCCGCCCCGCCCCGCCCCAACAGGCAAAACCAAATTAGAGTGTGTGGGGAGGCACGCTGAAATAGTCAAACTGTCAAGAAAAGCAAAGATAAAGGAGAAGAAAGGGAAAGAATGCAATGCACAATCCGGACTGGATCCTAGATTTCTTAAAAAGAGTGGCTATGCAGGACAGAGGGCGACAGCTGCCAAACTGTGAGTATGGACTACACAGCGGGTAATAATACTCTACCGATGTTAAATTTCCTAAATCTGATCACTGCATCGTGGTTGGATAAGACAACATCCGTGTTCTTGGGCATGCGCCAAAAAAATATTTAAGTGTAAAGGGTCCCGTCTGCACCTTATTTTCAAATAGTTAAGCGAAACTAGTAACAATAAGGTGTGCCTGCGTGGGAGAGAGAAGGGCAACAAAGAAACTGTGGCAAATATTACTAAGAAAAATGGGTGAACGGTAAATGGCTACTCAGTGTTATTATTCTCCAAACTGGGGGTTTGAAATTTTTCAAAATAAATAAAAATTTAAAATGCCAAGAGAAAAAACAAAGCAAGGGCAGACTACCATATACATCATATAGTAGTACCTTTGGGGCGCAGCAGGACTGGGGGTGTACAAGAAGGGGGCCTAGGGCGCTGACAACGACAAAGTTCTGTTTCTTAACCTGGGTAGAGGTTACACAGATAGTATTTTTGTGCATTTTTCTGAATGTGTTATATTTCACAGTTTTATAAAAAGTTAAAAATGTTTACATGCTGAGTTATTACTCTTTACAGTATATACCCTAATGTTAAATGAGTATAATATGCAGTTATCTGCTTAATGTCTGTATTCTCCTCTTAATCAACTGTTTTTGTGCTCAGAGACTGTCTTTCTCTTATTTATCACTGGAACAAAGTAGGCAATCATATTTGTTGAATGAATGATTAAATAAATCATATAAATCTCACTTCTAAAAAATCTATTATAAAAATACATTTAGAGACATGGTTAAAGATTTGTGAACATGAATTTCCAGGTAGAATCTCTGCAATAAGATTAGCATTTCGCACAATGGACTGGATAAGCCAACTGTGGCCTCATACAAGAAAAGACTGAGCACTTGTTATAAGATGCATGTTCAAAGAATATTTTAAAACAGAAGGCAGAGAAAAAGCTCATGAAATTTTTAAAAATTTTCTCCCAATTTTTTATTGTGGTAGAATACACATAACGTAAATCCTGCCGTTTGAATCATCAAGCGTACACTTCACTGGTATTAAGCACAGAGACGCTGTGTGCAGCCATCACGACCATCCATCTCCGGAATTCTTTTCACCTCTGTCCCACTGGACACTAACTCCCCAAATTCTGCCCTCCCCCACAGCTACTGGCAACCACCATGCTACTTTCTGTCATCCTAGGTTCCTCACGTAAGCAGGCGCACACAGAACCTGTCTTTTTTGACTGGCTTGTTTCCTTAGCATACTGTCCTCGAGGTTTATCCACAGGGTAGCACCTCTCAAGATCTCTTTCCCTTTTAAGATACATATCTACCCCATCTAGTCATCTGTTAATGGACGTCTGGCTTGCTTTTACCTTTCAGCTACTGTGAAAAATGCTGCCATGAACACGAGTGTCCAAAAAATCTGTTTAAGTCCCTGCTCTCAATTCTTTTGGGTTCTACCCACAAGAAGATTATCGGATCATATGGTAATTCTATTTTTAATTTTTCAGGCAACATCAAACTGTTTTCCACAGCACTGTACCATTTTACATTCTTACTTATAGTGCACAAGGGTTCCAAATCTGTCCGCATCCTTGTCGGCACTTGTTATTTTCTGTTTCATAGTAAGGGTTCATAAGTTTCTAAATTAAAAAAATCAGGACACAATATTATAAATGTAATAGATCCGACCTCATTTTCAAAAAATTTACATATGCAAAGAAAAAAGTTTAAGAGTAACCCAAATGACATAATTGATAACATATTTGGGTTGGGGGATAAGAGTAATTTTAATTCTCCTTTATACTATCCCATATTTTTCCAGTTATCTCCCAAGAGAATGTTTTCTTTAGATAAAAAGTTATTTAAAAAACTCACTTGTCTGTGACTATTACCTAATTTAGCTTTATATGTTTACAGAAAAATTAATCGAAATACAGTAAGATTAAATTTCCTTCTGCTATTTTAATTACCAAAAAGCATCTATTGTTGATATAAAAAATTTCAACTCGAAACTGGATTTCAAAGTGAAAAAGCACATATGGGCACTAAAGCAAAGCACATTTTTGCCTGCAGGTGCATATGACATATTTTAAAAAAAGAAAACTGAGATAGTTATCTAGATAATTTAATGGCAGAAACAATTTTTCTCCATCAGTTATATGGCTTCTTTCGGCAAGTGTTGTTAGCTATCATCCTCTAATCAGCGGGTTTTTTCTTCTTCCTCAAGAAGCCTTTTTCCAAATACAATCTTACTGAAAAGCCCACACAAATCAGAAACGTCGAGCTTCTAAAGCAGAGGCTACGGTCCCTGGAGCCGGCTCAGCCTCCCCCACACCCCTGGGAATGACTGCCACATAACCTGGGGGCTGTAGCCAGCAGTGGATAAGCTGAACACACTGCTGGAGCTGTCTGGTCCAGCACATGCAAAAGGCTTCCTGCTCCAGAATGCACATGGACAGATTCTGGGGACATTTTCTCTATCCCCTATTAAGAACCAAAAGGAAAACACAGACACAGACACACACAGACGCACGCACACGCGCACACACACACAAACACTCCACTCCCACACCTTGTGCTGGATGGTTTATGCTAAAAATTCCAGTCCCCTTTACCTGGAGCAGTGGATCTCACTGGTGGGGTCTTCCTCTTGGCCAAGAAGTTTCTCAGTTGTGCCTGTTTCACAGGGGACAATTTAGCTGCAAGAAATTCATGAACCCGTAAGTGCTTAAGACTCGGTCAGTAGATGAAAGAGACAAAGAGAGAAAAGACTGGGAAGAACGCATTTACCTGGTACTTTGGGCAAGGGTTTAGTGTGAGATTCTATGGTGGTTTTCAACAAGGCATTGCGCAGGCTTTCGAGGTCACTGTCAAAACTGAACAGGATAGTGTTACATACAAACCAACTACGACCGGAGAAATCTTATGCTATCCTAAACATAAACGCAAGCGATGAGAGCACCCCAGTACAGAAACAGGAAACCTGACCGACTGATGTAATCAATCCAAAAGGAAAGCGATCACAACCTTAGTACTACATAGTACCCAAGGCGAGCACAACGGTGACAGTGCTTCAGCAGAAAGGGATTGAAATCTACACACTCGGCCTAAGGGCAGGAACACGAAACCACCTTGGGAACTTCCGGGGGAACTGTCTCAACAGCTAGGGTCTGAAAGTTTCCGCACTTAAGCCAAATGACAAATCTAAGCTTTGAGACAAGTCAGTTAATTTTCAATAAAACAACAATACTATTACACTACGGTCTCTGCTACCATCTACTGAGCACCTATTTCACAGGCACCTCCTAGGTGCTTTCTAGACTTAATTTAACTCTCCAACAATCCCATGAGGCAGGTATTGCTATTCCTCGTCTTTAGGCAAAGGAACAATGGATCAGAGAGGGCAAGGAGCCTAACCAGGATGACACAGGCGATACACAGCAGAGTCACTTTCAAATCCACATTCGAACCAGTTGAAGACTACTCCACCTCACTCCCAAATATCCGTTCGTTCATTCAGCTGTATTTACTGATCGGCCCAGTCTCCCGCACACCTCTGAGTGCTGCTCTGGGTGGGAACCGGGGGAAGGCTCCACTGGGAAGTCTGGTTATAAAGACGGAGCTGCTGGAGACTGTCCACCAGGTGATTCAGCCTCTTCCTCTGCTGGTTGATGATTTCCCGGTTGTTGGCCAGGGTGTTAAACAGTGTCTCTCGCTCTGGCACAAGCAGGCGCCTGCTGACGGCAATGAGAAAAGAATCACACGGGAGTGCTTTGACTAAAGGAACCTCCCACAGAAGGAAAAAATCAAAGACTACCACTGTCCTAGTAACAAAAATAAAATGGAGAACTGCTCGTGGACAAAGAGCATCAAGGAATTACCAGAACATAAAAACAGGACAGAAGCCTAACGAGGATAAAATGTACCGAGGAAAGAGCAGTTTTTCGCAGGCCAGGCCTGTAGGTGTCATCAAGTGACACCTCGAAGAAACGCCGAGGTGGAAAAGGGAGACAGGGTCAAAAACAGGAAACATTCATTCAGTTATATACTCAGGACGTGTGTAGTTTCTGTGTGTAAATTATATTCGATAAAAATAAAAAGCCCAGGGGTTCGCTGAACGTCTGCGGGATCAGTCAGCTCCTCACAGGGCTGTCAGGAATGGTGGAACAGCCCCCGACTTAGCGGCAGGGAGTAACTCACGCGAAGAACTAAAACAAGGACAGTTCCCCATCTTTCTGGTGACAAGGTAGTTCGAGATAAATTTTTAAAAACACATTTCGATAGGGTACGAGGTAATACTCAGAGAAGCACCTAAAACACAGCAGTGCTGGAAAATTGCGTGGATTTAAGAATCTGAACTCTGAAGAAAGGGATTTTTTTTTTAAAAAAAAAGCTTATTAAGTAGCAAAACCATGGAACTGTCATAAGGAAGAAAGCCTGGCTTCTGGGCTATCATTATGCACTTTTTGAAACAGTCAACTTATTAATTGGCAAAGAAACTGAACCGCCCAGCAGAGCAGAATGCGCACGCTGTCAGGCCAAGTCATCCTCTCATGTGGGGTTGTACATGAGTTCAGAACTAGGGGAGCAAGCTGTGAAATCTCCAATGGGGCCCAGCTGCCACGGGGGCCAAATGCTGCAGGCCACAGGCTGCAGAATCCTTCCCCACCAGTGTCCAAGGGCTCAAGGCTCCCGTCTACCTCCCCCATCTGTGCTCCGAACTGAGATCCTTCAGGTCGGGCAGAAAGCCTTTCTTCATGTGGTACAACATAACGTATTAAATTCTGCTCACAGAATTTTAAGCGCATTCTAGCCCTGCCCCTGACATCACACCCAGTTTGCTCTACTTGAAAGTCCCAAAGCTTTGTAAACAAGCTTGGTGTTCCCTGGTGTGTTTCCTCACACGGGTAATAACAGTAATCAAAGGTAAGTGTTTCAGAAATTCAAGCGTTTTGATGGCTGATCCGTGTTTCTATTTCTTGTAGGCACTTCACTGCTCTACAATGTAGTGCATTTTATCCCGTCTGGAAAATATATGGCATAAAACCAAATATCCAGGGATAGAAGGCCGGGGTAAAAGGGTTTTCTGTACTTTTTCATCATTTCCTCTCATCCTATTAGCCATATTAATTAGAAGTATTTCCTCAAAAAGAAAATCTGGAATATACAAAAAAGGAAAAAAAATTCTCTTAAGCCCGTCTCACAGATATATTTGTGAATATTGACAGCTTGATTCCAGCCTCTTTTCCATGTTTAGACCTCCACACTGAGATCACCCAATAGGATTTTATGTCTTACCTTTTTGTATTTTATGTATTATATACCTAATAATTATAGTTACATAATTACGTATTTTGTACATTCCATGGAACATAGAAAATGTGTTTAACGTAATTTTTTGAGAACATGCTAGACAGTGATTACACAGTAGTCTGTATTTAAAAAAACAAAAAACAAAACATACAACCTCGTTGAGTGTCATCAGAGTCACTCAGCCGCAACTCTAACTTTTGGATAACGAAGTTCGATCCAAGTTTTCACTATCGTAGGTTGGGTTGCGATATAAACTCTAAATTGTTAGAAGCATTGCTATTATCTCCGTAGAACAAATTTCTAGAAGTAGGATGACTGGGCCAATTAGGACAAACGTGTGTAGGTTCTTTTATAAAGGCTCCTAAGTCATCTTGTCGAAAGGCAACCGCCCATGTACTGCAGCCTGCGGCTGACGAGACCGCGCTCACTTTTGTTTTTTCTTTTGCTCCAGATGCCGATCCCACTCCAAGTCGAGCACGTCGTTCACGTCTTGGACAGCAAATTTCACATACTGATGAAGGCGCCGAATTTCCTGCAAGAAAAAAAATGAAAAGGCAAATGACTCAGTTTTTCAGCAGCTTGGAGGAAGATGTATCAAAACAGTCAAAATAATTATGAATTAGTTTTATAGTGAGAACTCTAATAAACACAAAAAAACCATAATATATTCACTAGAACATTATAATTAAAATGAAAAACAGAAACACAGCCTCGTTGAGTGTGTGACAGAGAGGTGGTGTAAGGAAACATGGGTGTGTCGGCCCAGGCCTCTAGGGAACAAGTGTTCTTGCTTAGTTCTCATTTTTCAGCTTCTCTAAGTATCTCAACATGGTCTAGGAATTTTCCACTGCACTCTGGTGCTCCGACACGGCATCCGTTTAGTTTCTACTCTCCCACCCATGAAATTAATTGTACTACGGACAAAAGTATCCTACAAAATAGTGCTGCAAACGATTCTGAACAGAGCTATTCATAACAAAGAACACATAAGCCATCTCCCAGTTGAGAAAAAGTTATTTCTTCCCCAAAACAAAGAATCATATCAACGCCAGAAACTGAATTTACCATTATTGAAATTCTTACCTATTAACTTACTCTAGGCCTGTAATAATTTTTTTTTAAATTTTGGCCCAGTGTTAACCTTCATGGCTATATAATTTGACTCTCAAAAATTAAAGATGGAGCATTCCATTAAATATGTATACAAATGAAGACAATGCGCTATACACCAGGAAAAGCTCTTAGCATCTGTACAAAGATCTTTTTGTGTTTAAATGTATTTTCGGGATTATTCTTGGATGAGAGTATATGTCCCAAATGAAAAAGAGAAAATGTCATTTAAAGAGAGCCACGCTGATTCCAGAAAGTAGCAGTAACTTTAGCATCAAATACAGACTTCAACTAATACCTGATTACGGGGAGGCCCTGCCTTTGAACCCTTCAAATGTGATCATACCCTGGACATGAGCTGATGCTGTTTCTCCTGAATTCTCTCCTGACTTTGTCCATCAGAAAAAAACAACTTTTAAGGCCTACTGCAAGTCCTTTTTTATGGCTTAGCTGCGTCCCCATCTGCAATCCTAGAGCAACATATTCCACACCGTACTTATACATTCATCTTTCCGTCACTTGTAGGGACTGCACGTGCAGCGTAGCAGTTAAAGGCACATGCTCTGAGCCAGACTGCCCAGGCTCAGGGTCCAGCATCTCTTAGTGGTGAGACTTGGGTAGTTCTGGTATCTTTCTTTTGTACCTGGCATGCACTCGATACATGCTAGCTCTTACTGAAAAATAAATAATTTCTTTCTGAATGGGGCAAGCGTCCCCCAAAAGCGCTGTATGCTTTTCTTTAAGTTTGGATACAGAGGAAGAAGCAAAAAGGCAGGTAGGAAAGTGTTAACTGATGCAGCACGGAGGCCCATGACTTGATGAGTGGTAGGCAAGGGGTGAGCACTGTCTTGCTAAGGGCATTAACTCTCACGGCCGGGAGAAAGCAGCTCAGAACACCAGCGGGTGGGATGCAGCAGGGAGGCCTCCGCCTTTCCGGGAGAAGGGACTGGGCCATTTTCCTGCCGTCAGTAAGTTTAACAGTGTGGATGGAAATGGCGAGTTTTCTGGACAGAGAGGATGCATCACACTCAGACCCCCACGTCCCGGGTGAGGGAGATCAGTGCTGCCACCTGTGCCCGCTTTCTACTGGGATTCTAGCCAAATGCAAGGACGTGAAGATGTCCCCCATCAAAACTTGTGATACAACACTTTTGAATAAATCGAAAGATGAAGACAAAAACCAGATTTAATGAAGACAGAGAAAGAAGAAGAATTGACAATTAATGAGGAAAAAAAAACTTTGCTAAATCATGGCGCACAGGAAAGAATCCAGGCAGGTGGAAGTCTGGATTCTGGTTCCACTCCTACTAGCAACGGCACCTTGGGCAAGCTCCTTAGCACATGAGGCTCAACTTCCTTACCTGTACAGTGGGATCAACCACTCTCATCTGGCAGAGCAGTTGGTTTTGAAGACTAGAAATAATGTGTAAAAACTCCTAGCGGAGGACCTAGTGCTCGCTGAACAATTGCTACTTTAGTGATTATTAGCCACGGTCTGATTTCTAAATACATCTTTTTCGAAGTGTACTTTCTACCAAGCCTAAGGTTTACTTAAGAACTCTGTTTTTGTTTAATCCAAAGAACACTGTGTGGAAAGCACCCTTTTCTCCGTCGCAGTGCAGGAAGTCTATGGAAAGTGGGTAAATTACAGGAAATGAGCACCGTCACAGAGGCGTCACCCAAACCCGCACGCAGAAAGGGGACACAGGGGGTCTGCCGGACAGCGCGCTCCGACTGGCCCCTCCCACCTGGAGTCGAGCTTCGCTCCTGGGGTCCAGGGGTCTCTTGTAGAGCAGGTGGAGATACGCAGAGTCGCGGTTCCTCTCGTTTTGTTCCCTGGCTTCTTCCACACCAGCAAAGCCCTCGAGCAAAGTTGTTTTCAGGGTGCTTATATCTCCATGAAGAGACTAGAAAAGGTATAAGACTGTG
>NW_011888939.1:1684508-1689814 GCF_000151845.1 Pteropus vampyrus
GGGATGCAGCAGGGAGGCCTCCGCCTTTCCGGGAGAAGGGACTGGGCCATTTTCCTGCCGTCAGTAAGTTTAACAGTGTGGATGGAAATGGCGAGTTTTCTGGACAGAGAGGATGCATCACACTCAGACCCCCACGTCCCGGGTGAGGGAGATCAGTGCTGCCACCTGTGCCCGCTTTCTACTGGGATTCTAGCCAAATGCAAGGACGTGAAGATGTCCCCCATCAAAACTTGTGATACAACACTTTTGAATAAATCGAAAGATGAAGACAAAAACCAGATTTAATGAAGACAGAGAAAGAAGAAGAATTGACAATTAATGAGGAAAAAAAAACTTTGCTAAATCATGGCGCACAGGAAAGAATCCAGGCAGGTGGAAGTCTGGATTCTGGTTCCACTCCTACTAGCAACGGCACCTTGGGCAAGCTCCTTAGCACATGAGGCTCAACTTCCTTACCTGTACAGTGGGATCAACCACTCTCATCTGGCAGAGCAGTTGGTTTTGAAGACTAGAAATAATGTGTAAAAACTCCTAGCGGAGGACCTAGTGCTCGCTGAACAATTGCTACTTTAGTGATTATTAGCCACGGTCTGATTTCTAAATACATCTTTTTCGAAGTGTACTTTCTACCAAGCCTAAGGTTTACTTAAGAACTCTGTTTTTGTTTAATCCAAAGAACACTGTGTGGAAAGCACCCTTTTCTCCGTCGCAGTGCAGGAAGTCTATGGAAAGTGGGTAAATTACAGGAAATGAGCACCGTCACAGAGGCGTCACCCAAACCCGCACGCAGAAAGGGGACACAGGGGGTCTGCCGGACAGCGCGCTCCGACTGGCCCCTCCCACCTGGAGTCGAGCTTCGCTCCTGGGGTCCAGGGGTCTCTTGTAGAGCAGGTGGAGATACGCAGAGTCGCGGTTCCTCTCGTTTTGTTCCCTGGCTTCTTCCACACCAGCAAAGCCCTCGAGCAAAGTTGTTTTCAGGGTGCTTATATCTCCATGAAGAGACTAGAAAAGGTATAAGACTGTGCTGATACAACGAGTGGTATTTCTAAGGTAAAAACCTTTCTGTCTGGATCAAAGAAGGCAGTGATTCCCAAACAGTTCACATGATGGGTATCTGAGTAGTTAACAGTCAAGCAGAAAAGAATTTCACTGCTTAGAAAGAAAGATGCCAATGCTCGTTTTTATCTTCTCATTACTATTTTTAATTTTTTTCCTTTTTTAGTCTACCAATGTTCATTTTTAAAAATTATTTTTCTTTCTCATGATAAAACATATTCTAACGATCAGAAACTCAGAAAACAAGAACAGTATTAACAGTATCTGCAATTCCGCCACCGGAAGACGATCCTGCTAACACCTAGAGAACTGTCCTCCCTCAGACGTGACATTTAAGACCAGAGCTCTGGAGTCAGTCAGTTAGAACTGGGATCCTGGAGCTGGCACTCAGTAACTGGGTGGCCCTGGGCACATTATTTCACCTAAGCCTCGGCTTCCCGACTCGCGAAACAGGAAGAATAACAACAATACCAACCACACAGGACAGTGGTGAGGATCTGAGGATAATGCAGGTGAAGCGTTTAGCCCGGTCTCTGGCACACAGTAAGCAGTAATAACACAACAAATAACACTACTAACAACTATTTGATATTTTTATATTCTACATGCTCTTAAGTGTTCTTTTTTCTAAAACCTAACAACTTACTACCAAAGTACATTTTCAAACATACCTAAACTAACGACTATAATGGTAAATTTTTATGACGTGCCTTGTACGTGTCAATGAACTACTACTGTTCCATGTTCCATGAGAAAACTAAAATGTAGAAGAGGAGCTAGATTAACTTGCCCAAAGTCACAGAACTTAATGTTAAGTGCTAAAGGTAGGATCTGAACTTAAGACATCCCCGTGTGACCTAGTCAGCTGCGTAAAAAACAACGCTGATGGTCCCTGAAGAGAAAAAGTATATACTCTCATGGAGCGCTAGGAGAAAAAATTTTTCAAGTGCAATTCAACTTCGGAACTCTATCGATAAGCGCAAACCTCTGTGGTCTCTTTAATCTCCAAAAGAAAAGTGTGCAGGTCATCCGATTCTGTCCGCAGCATCTTCATCTCCTCAGGAGTGCCCACTTGGAAACAGGCTTTCGAAGTTCGGGCTTTCAGCTCTTCTAGCTCCTTCTGGAAGTGTGTGATCTGTAAGCCACAAACGATCTGTAACATCAGTCTGAACGGCACGAGGAACGTCACTGCTACTGGGCTCGCTAACAGCACAGACTCTTAGGACGCGCCAAGGTTCAATGTCAGAACGAAACAGTCACAGAGGAGTCTGCACTCAGAGCCATTCGCATCTGTCAGACTACTCCTGGAAATAATCTGCAGGGACGAATTTACCTCCTCCCCAATTCCAGCCATCACAGGATCTGACTCTTTCCACTGATGTCCCTGCTTTTCTGTAACAGGAGGCTGAAGTGATTTTGCCTGAAATGGAAGGCAAAAGATTAAAAAATACATCCCCTGCCCCAAGTTTTGGCTTCTTGAAGCAGCGGGTGCAATGTCTATCACAGGGAGTGTCACTCTCATAAGACGGTCATTGTCCCATCGTTCACTCTTCCGAAGCTGCATTTACTGGGTAGACACTGGGATAAAGACATGTTCAGACAGTGGAGAGAGAGGTGAACAAGATCCATGTGGTCCTCACTCTCACGGAACTGAACTTCTGCTGGGATTAGACAGATAATAAAAAGCGAATGAATCAGATCATGTCAGCTGGAGATAAGTGATATGAAAAATGTAAACAGGGACAGATAAAGAGGGTAAAAACGGCACTACTTGAGATGAGATGGCCCAGAAACCCCTCGCAGAGCGCCGTCTCTAAAGTGAGACTAAAGTCAGGGAAAAAGCTATGAAAAGGTCTGGGGGATCACCTTCCAGGCAACGACAAGGGCCACGTGCCAAGAACGTGAGGCAGGAAAGGCTCTGGCATCTTCGAGGAGAAGAGAAAATGCAGATGTGGAAACAAGGAGGTCGGGGGGAGGGGAGGCCAGAGGCGGGCGGGGCAGGCCGGGCCGCGTAAGGCTACACCAAGGAGCCTGGGTTTGATTCTACGCGCTGAAAGCTACTAGTGGCGTTTTAGAGAGTTTAAACTACTCTGATTTATGATTTCTAAAGACCCCTCTCGCTGCTAAATAGAGCACAGATGACGGTGAGAGGCAGAGAGACTAGTCAGGAGGCTGACCAGGTAAGAGATAATGGCCTCAACTATGACGTTAACAGGGGAGCCGGAGACATGGGTTTATGACACGCACTGCATCAGGGTGGAGCTGATGTGAGACCCACAAGTATGGACTGCGGGGAGGGACTTCAGGGTTCGGGGCAGAGCAGACTACCTAGGTTGTGCTATTCACTGAGATGGGAACCTAAGAAAGGAATCGGTTCTGGGGGAGACAGAAATCGAGACTTGTGCTTTAGAGATATAATTTGAGTTGGCTTTTAGGTTCTTTGATAAGCTACAGCAACTAAGATATAAAATGGAGTTTTTAGACTGTATCGGCATTCGTTAAAACGGCAAATACTTAAATAGCACGTGCCATGCATTATGCCAAAAGCCAGACCTATAGACTGAGTAGTCACTGTGTGCCCCACCCTGTGTGCTGGAGGCAGGGCGGGGTTGGTGGAAGGAGACAGATGCAAAACCCAAGACTCTTATTCTGAGGGCGCTCAAGTAATCAGGTAGGAAACTGACACAAAATCCTTTTTAAGTTAAACCCTAAAAATAAACTGGGATGAAAAACTGCATTTCTAAATAGGAAAAGTAAAATAATAAAGCTTTTAAAAAAACATAGAAAAATATCTTTTTGACCCTGGAATAGGAAATCATTTCTAAAAACGACAAAAAGCACTAATTATAAAAAAAAAACCCATATATTGAACTACATTAAAATAAGGAACTTGCAGTCATCAAGAAACCACAAAATGAAAATGAAAGGGCAACTTAAGGAGTGAGAAAGAACGTGCATAATATGTGCGCATTTGTATGTGCCCAAGAAGGAACTAACTCATAAATCAATAAGAAACAGACGGACAACCCAATAGGAAAATGGGTAAAATACTGAACATCTCACAAAGGAAGATATCCATGTGACCAATAATCGTATGGAAAAAAAAAAAGCTCAATTTTACTGTTTATCAGGGAAATACTAATTAAAACCACAAAATACAATAATAAACCAAGATTGGTGAGGATGTGGGGCAGCTGAACTCTTACACTCCTTGTGGGAAGAGACTAAAGAGAATTAATGCAGAGTCTATGACCCAGCAATTCCACTCCAATGTACACGCCCAACAGAAACGCATACACGTTCACCCAAAGATGTCGATCAGCATGGTCACAGCAGTACTATCCACAGGAACTTACATCTGGAAACTACTCAAATGCCCAGCAAGGGTGGAATGAATACCTGTAGTACGGTCACCCAATATGATACAGATAAACTTCGCACACATAATGTTGAGCAAAAAAGCCAGATACGGAAATACACACCGTGTGATTCCCTTTACAGAAGGTACAAACAGGCTAAACCAAGCTGTGTCGTTAGAAATCACAAGAGCGAGTCTCCTTTGGCAGGGGGGATGGGCACACGCGAGGGTAATTCTGGGGTCCCGGTAATGTTTTATTTCTTGGTCCCAGTGTTGGTTACCAAGGTGTGTTCGGCTGGTGACAGTTCACTGAAGCGCATTTGTTATCTATCGCTTGTATATCTTTTCCTCGGTGTGCATTACATGTCAATAAAAAGTTAAATAAGTAAAATAAACTGGGATAGCAGAGAAAAAGGGCACTGAAGAGATGTCTTAATTACTTTGGGAATAAAAGAAAAACATCAGATGCTACATATTTTCAGATATAAAGAGGACATAACAAACCGACAGCATAGCACAGGTAAGCGCAGGGACCAGCTGAGAAGACAATTCCGACTCTGGAGTCGGGATAAGTGACTTTTATGAGCACACGTTACAAATACTTGAAGGTCATGGATTTCCTATCACATAATGTAAATTCTAAAACATAAAAAACCATTCTATAAACGTGTGTTTGGAGCAGTAAACTAATAAGCACAGTGCTGTGAGCTGAGGTTAAACGTACCTGGGGAGAGCCCGACTTTGCCACCGGAGGGGTGATCCTGGGTGACTTCTGCCCCACTGAGGGCGCCGGGCTGGGACCGGCCTGAGCAGATCGCCCTGCTGGAATCAGAAGTCACTTAAAACAGACAGCATTTGCTCCCATTATTTCTCCCATCACAAGTGTCCTTTC
>NW_011888939.1:1690129-1703266 GCF_000151845.1 Pteropus vampyrus
AGTCTCACCCTCAGATGACCAAACTCTTAGGAAATGGATCCCCTAGTGAGTCTAGTGCAGCTGGGATTGAGCCAATAATCCAGGTCCCTCGAAACTTTAAGAACTACATGGCAGCAATGGGGGGGCGGGGGGGGCGGAGCCAGGGCGGGGTTGTTCAGGAATTGGTCGGGGAACAGTGGAAAGGGAAAAAGTAAGTGTTCATTAACATTCAAGTTTTCTCTCCCAAGCCATAAAGAGAAGTGAAGAGCCAAAGGCGAGGCTTCTTAACTTTTCGGGTCTTACAGATGCCGTTCAGAATCTAATGAAAAGTCCTGGAAAGTGGTGACCTTGGCAAACTCCACAAAGCAGCCCTTTCTCTTAAGTAACAGGTAAGAAAAGATGATTTCAGGAATTTCATAGCTTGATGCTTGCTTGGTATTTACCGAAACAAAATTATTCTCGACACTCAAACACCAAATGGCTACCTAAATATGTCTGGCTAGGTGCTATCGCTGGCAACCATAAAAATAATCAACTTAAAAACGGAGACAGACTTGGCAAACACCACCTTAACCAAGTGACCAAATTAACACCGCTTATGTGAGGACAAAACGAAATCATGTGACGTGAGGCACATCACCCTATATGGTACAACTGCTCAAAGCGTTTAACCTGAATCTCATCACGTGAAAAAAAATCGAGTTGAAACTGAGTGACAGTCCGCAAAACTACTGGCCTGACCTCTTCACAAAGGTCAATGCTGTGAAAGACAAAGAAGGTGAAGAATGACATGAGACCGAGACAAATGAGACAAAGTCAGAGTATGATGTGATCCCTGATTGGTTCCTGGCTTGAAAGGAGAAAAAGCTATGCAAAACATTACTGGGATAATTGTGGCAATGTGAATATGGGTGGCAGATGAGATTAGTTAAATTTCCTGTGTTTAACAATATATTGTATATTGCCCTTGTTTTTTGGACATACGTACTGAAGTATTTAAGGTGAAGTGTTGCATGACGTCTGCATTTAACTCTCAAAATGTCAGGGAAAAATGTACAGAAAAAAGAAAGATAAAGCAAATGGTGCAAATGTTAGCAAGTATTAAATTTTAGTGAAGGACGCAGCATTCATCATACAATTTTTTGCAACCTTTCTTTGGGTTTGATAGAAAAAAAGATAGGCTAGGTTCCTTTGCTCATGGAATTTTATAACGCACTTCAATCCACCTTGGCTATAACAATATTTCCACTCATGATCTTTACTTAGTAAATTTGCTTACAGTACGGCCAAGTATGAAAATCAAAAGACAGTCACCAGAAGCAACTTCCACACAGCTTAAAGAATTGTTCTGTAACTGCCCTTCGCATAGGGCGGGCTCCATGTGAAGATAAGTGCTCAACGAGTTACCTCCTCTGAATCATCAAGTTCACTTACATCACAAGAAATGTCAGGGGACAGGCGTGGCAGCACTGAGGCCACTGCGCGTCCTCCCAATTCAGAGTATGAAAGCAAGCAAAATTAGTGTGAAATACAGAGCGCGACAAAAAATAATCTAGTCCAACTATGTTAGCTAGGATTCTTAACAACTGAAAAATGTTAGTCTGATAATTCAGGACTGAGTTCTAGAGTGGTTTGCTTAAAATCATACCTGATACTGAGGACTTTGACGACACGGAACTGGATGATGCTGAGAGGGGCGTGGGGTGGCCGAGAGGTCCCGAAGAGGCTGGCTTGGAGGCAGGGGAGAATGGCAGCAGGGAGGGTGTGCTCTGTGGGCTGTTAACAGGAGCAGAGGTAGCCCCGGCAGTAAACCTGAAAACGCATCAGAATGGCCTGCTGTAAGGTTCTTTTATGCTGTGTCAAGAAATGTACACATCACACCACAGAAAAGAGAGTCAATAATACTGTAGAAAGTACGCAGGGTGCCGGGTGGGTACCACACTTACGGGTGATCGTTTTGTAAGTTATATAAATGTCTCACCACTATGCTATACACTTCACACTAATCTAATATTGAATGTTACCTGTAATTGAAAAATAAAAATTTAGAAAAGGGCAAAAAAGGGTAAATGTTTAGCTATTTCTTATAAAAGCTGAAAGCTGCAAGGAAACATTTATCTTCCGCTTGTTTAATAATGACTTATTCAGTGAAAAACATCAAATAAGTACTTGAAAATGAAACTAAGTTTATCATGATCTGAAATACCTATTTTCTATTCTAGTGAGCCAAGTAAAAAAACAAAAGAGGGTGGGACTCGATTATACTCAGGAGAGTTTAGTACTCCCTTTTTGCGAAAGAAATGATTGAGAACTCGTTTTGAGGCGATCACTTCCTCTGAGGATCAGTGAAAAAGAACTGGAAAGCAGGTCGCTATCTTGGGGATGTCTGCAGTCTATGAGAATGTGAGGTTCACCTAAAGAGCAAACGTCTGTAAGCAACCTAAATATCCAGCATTAGATGACTAGGAAAATCAACTAACGCAGCCACAAAATAGAACACAGGCAACGATCAGAATGAAGTGGCTGTGGGACAATTTAATATTAACGATGACGATGGCAGCAGCGGTGGCAGCAGCCAGCACCACCTCCGCGAAAACAAGAGACGGTACAGATGAGTGGGAGACAGTGGCAGGGCTTACACTCGGCTGCTATCTGGGGAAGCGTGACAAGGCATAAGGGATCGCTTCCCTCGAGAAGCTTCCATTCCAGTGGGGTGACCACGACAAGCAGATAATGAAGCAAAAAGATAGACATCTGTGAGTTGGGAGGACCCAGACCCAGAGCAAACTGGAATATCACGCTAAAGAGTCTGGACTCAAAGAGCAAAGAGAATCCCTGGGGGCTGTCAAGCAGGAGAGTCATCTGATGTATTTACAATTTCACGAGATCACGTTGGTGGCTCCGCCGAAAACAGCTCAGAGAGTCAAGGGTGGACAAAGCCCGGGGGAAATGACCACAGAGACTCATGTCCCCTACAGGATGCATACTCTATTGCTGCCTTTTTAAAAAGAGGCAAAATATCTCCCACATTTGAAATTTGAAAAAGCAAAAAAACATTTAAAAACAAACTTCTAAGAGTTAAAAAAAAAATTCTAAGAGACCCTTCTGGACACTGTCCACTGATGAAATGCAAATATTTTATGTTATTTGAATTTTTACCATTTGCTCGCATTACTTTGGAAAACAGGAAAAAAAACGAAAATCTGCTCAGTAACTCCGCTCAGTAACTCCACTCACAGCGGTTCTGTTTTCAGTGAACGCCATGTGCTACTTCTAGCCTCCATGAAAGAATCAAACTTTAAGTGTCACTTACTTTTCACTCAGGTTGACCTTGACTGCGGAGGCTGAAGGTGGGAAGGAGGGCTTCATTCCAATGTTTGGTGCGGACGCGCTTGGCATGGGTGTGCTTTCCTGGGTAGGTTTAAAACCCGATGATCCGAAGGAGAAGGGAGCAGGTGACGGTGCCATGGGAGAGGCCGCAGGGGTGGGGACTAGGGAGGCTTGAGAAGGAGGAGCAAAAGAAAAGGGGGCTGCGCCAGTGCCCGGAGCTGCTTTGGAGTTGTCAGAGCCACTGGAATAGGGAGGGGGATCCCCGGTGACAGAAGCAGATGATTTCAAGGATGAAGAACCAAAGGAGAACACGGGGGGCGCTCCGACGACAGAAGGCAAAGAGAAGGTGGAGGTGGAAGCAGCTGGCAATGCAGGTGGAACAGAGACGGGAGCTGCAGCTGCTGAAGCGTCGAGTCTCTGCGGGGCTTGAGAGGTCGGGGTAGTGGGAGTACTTCCTGCAATGAAAACAATGGAGAAGGAAGAAGTTAACACTAACGGTACAGGTCTCCGTAACAGAAAGCAAGTGGAAATGGGTCTGTAGTTGAACGAAGCCAGAAACAATGGTCCTAGTTCACGAAGAAAAAAGAAAAAAAGGAAATGGAGTTGATAGTGCACTTTCCCTAACAAACGTTCCGTGATGAGGTGTATAAAACCTTTAAGAGAAAGGAAATGGGGAAAGACACTATTAGACTGAGTGACAGGACTTCATGGATACCCAGCTGAATAATATAGAAAAAACGCACTTCTCAACGGTGCACTGAAAAAGAATTCATTCTGCAACATTTCATTAACAATCAGGAAAAAATTTTAACTCAGATCTCTACTTCATAATGGTCACGAAAAACAATTACAGATGAATTAAAGCTATCTATAAAAACAGAAATAAAAATTCAGCATAGGGAATACAGTCAATAATACTGTAATAATCATGTATGGTGCCAGGTGGGTACTAGACTAATCAGGGGAAATCACTTCACGAATTATATAAATGTCTAAATGCTATGCTGTACACCTGAAACTAATATAATATTGAATTTTAACTGTAACTGAAAAAAAATTACTTAAAAAGTGCAAATATACTATTCCTCAAAGTAAAAGAGACAAAAGTTAAGTATCTGAGAGTCTAACAACTTAATAAATTTAGAAGCGAAAAGAAATCACACAAGGAAAAAATTAAGAAAAATTAAAAAAAGATTAAGATTTGGCTATATAAAAAAAGTTACATAACCAAAAGGTAAATGAACTATAAAGAATCTGCAGCAAATGACAATGTTTTATATTTTCTAGAAAGATCATACAAATCAAGATTAAAAAAATTTCAAGACTAACAGATACAAGCTGAGAAGCTGATTCACAAAAAGAATATTTTCAATCTCTCTAACAGAAAGGTAAATTTAAACGAGGCATATTTTTGTCTTCTAAATTACCAAAATGTAATTATCTATAATCTCCTATGTTTGGAAGGGTAAAATGAACCTGAAACCTTTTATCACTACTGGGTACTGAATTTAAGCAGTCTTTTAGAAAACATTTCAGCATTATGTCTCAAAAAATCATAAAAAATAGACTTGGTAAGAGTCCAACTTCTAAGAATAAACCCTATGAAAATAACATAAAAAAATTAAAGACATTTAATATAACCCAAATGGTAAAAGACATTCAATGGAATATTAAACAATCACTCTTTTAAATGAATTGTGATTGTGTAAGAAACTACGAAATGCTTACATATCATAAATCTGCATAGCAATGATATGTACAATATGAATATGAAAGATGTTTACAAAAAAAATTGGAAGAGAATACCCCAAAAGGCAGTTTTAAATTTTTTTCTATTTTCTAAACTTTCTATAAAATAAACATGTTGATTTTCTAAATTAAATAACTAAACAAGGAAGCAATATTTTGTATCACTATATTTACATTAATGGGTCTTGGTTCCTCCAAATTGTCTTGAGATGAGTTTAGTTCACTATGTCTATAGCAATGAAACACTTAGGATACAAGTATGAAAACGGTGCTTTCTGAATTGTCACTTTTCTGAAAGCATAATAATGCAAGCGAATCTATTGTTAACGCTTCTTTTATACAATACAGAACCAGCGACAACTAACTTCTTTAAAAACGCACACACGTAAACATCAGTCACCTCCGTGCATATCTGGTACACCAACGTGAAAAGCATGAGCCAGAGCAGAAAGAAATCAGGCCCGTCCCTACTGAAAACAGAACCGAACACTTGAAAACCATCACACTGCTCTCTCTCCCTGAGCACGCAACCCAGCACCCCTGGAAACGCGGAACCATCTATGTCTTCTGAACCCACAGCAAGGCTCGAGCTAGAGCTGACGGGATGCCTTCTCCCCTTTCCTGGCTCTCTTCCACTCACGTGAACGTGGCTGTTACCTCTGGATCAAGCGCCAGGGAAGAAGGCGTTTCTCTAGGAAAGGCGAACAGTAAAACTGGCCTCTGCATGTGCTTGGGGGTGTAATGGGCCAGTAGCGAAGTCCCTCACACTGAGTTGAGCTCAGAAACAAACGTCCTCCCAGAGGCTCCCAACTTCACGGGGTGCACTGCTGGTTACAGGCGGACCAGGCACGTGCGTGTAGGAGTCAGTGGTACTCATGACCACTTAAGGAAAACAAAGCAACACAACTCAGAGTACACATATGGTAGATAATGAGATATCCCCACACAACACTGATGCAGCCTATGCAAGCCACCTGGTCTATCACTCGGGGATGCACAGGCCAAGTATCTGGCTCTACTGATGACACACAACTCACTCTGCGTTAGGAAGCAGCAAGAAGAAATACCCTAAGTACTGTCAACCTTAGCCGACCCAACTGGTCAATGTAGTTTTTCTTAGGTATGAAATTGGTTATACTGGAAGCATTTTTAGCTACACGAAAAGAGAAATTTTTAACAATTATATAGTTACAGAATTCGAAAAGGAAAATATTAGTGAAATTTCAAAATATGAAACAATCTCCCTTAAAAAGTTTTATATTTTATTCTCAGAAATGATATGACACTAAAAAATTTGAAAATACAGATGAGCATTTGTGTGTGTGCGCTTATGAGCATGAAGACCCAAATGCTGACCTTGGCTGTGGCTTGATGACAGTCCCTTAAGTGATCTCGTTTTTGTTTTTCTAATTTTACTCCAATAAACATACACTACTTGGGCAATACTTTCAAAGAAAACAAACCTGAAGAAAATTAGACATAAACGAAGAAAAGTCCCATTTTCCCAGTGCCCAGAAATAACTACTAGACTGTAAAATTCACCTCTGAAATCTTTTTCCTATGTATGTTTTCTCATAAAAAAGGAATCATACATTATGTAGCACTTTTTCATGATATAGTCCACTAACTCTTTTCTTGTCAATATATATAACATTTTTAATAGTGACACGGCACTCACTGTATGAACGTACAATTGTTTATTTAACCGATCCCTCAGGATTGAACGTGTCTTTGATTCAGACCATGTACTTACTACAGGGTCTTTGTAAGAGGACACTGTTGGTAAATTACCCGATGGGACCCCAGCAGCTGAGCTTCTTCTAAAGTGAAGTCAAGCACGAGCGTGTGCTCACGGAGAAGCCGAGTCCCCACGCAACGAGAAAGGCTGCCGTGTCGGTCACCACCACGCGTTCCTGCAGGACTCGTCCTCGGGAATAGTCCTGCACAAGCTCAGGCAGTCCCATCCTGCCCCGGGGGGACACACGTACCTGACGACTTGGGTTGTCGCTCTCCCTCCACTGAGAGCCGCTCTGGTGTTCTGATGAGGGACCTAACCCCGGGATTCTGATTGATCATGTAAAATGGACAAAGCACACCGTCTGTTGAAAGTAACAGAAGAACTGGAGCCGGAGGAAGAGTCTTCTCGTCATCTGTTAAAGAAGAAAACAAACAAAAAGAGAGCCGGGTCAACGGAAGGGCCTTGACCCAGAAGCGGAAGCCCGCCCTGAGCAAGATGGGGCTTCATGGATCCACCCCGACGACAGCCCGAGTCGCTTCGTTCTGATCTGGATCTGAACAGCCTGTCCTGCGACAGCTCTCTGAAGAGAGCTACTGCCATGACCAGGTGCCACCATCCTGCCAGGCCCTGCTAGAGGTGCCCCTACCCGCAGGGTACCCTCGACTGCTCCGGGCATCTCAGAATGCGGACGAGGGCTGGCGTCCCCAGACCGAGACAGGAGTCTCTAGGAAGTGGCTGGTTTAGTAGGAAGATGACAAACTAGACACCTTGGAAAACGTACAGTGGGACACGGAAATGTGAGCCAAACCACTTTACACTCACGGCTGAATGGTAAGCATGGATTTTGTCATGTGAACCTTCAGAGAATCCGAGTAAACGAACGAATCAGACCAAATAACCTGACCATGGAAGGATGAGGAGCATAACGATGCCCGATAGGGACAGCCCTCTAACCAAGAACTGATGCCCGTGCTGGCCCAGGGCATGGCTCCCGAGAGGTCACCGGAGAACTGGAACAGGCCAAGACACAAAACTGCGCAACCCCCCTCCCCGCCGTTCTGGATTCGATCATGTTCTAAAGCACTAGAGATGGATACAGAGACAGGCACAGAACATGACCAGCTTTGCTCTCATCGATCAGTGTCTGTTCAAAGCAGCTGAGTGTTGTCACAGTGGACTCCACATCACTTCTTAAGTGGAAACGTGCTACCAGAAGTTAAGAGTGCTCAGCAGAGTGGACCGTCATGAACAGGCAGAACTGGATGTCAATATTAACCATTACTAGAAAGCAGACGACTTCTCACTAAGCTACATCGAGCTACACTCACTGACGGCAACTTCCACTTGGTTGGTATAATCTATGGCAACGCCCACTGGCAGGGAGTCATCGTTCTTGTCAGTCACGGGCAGTTCAGCTCGACTAGAATCCTCCAGGAGCCAAGATTCCCAATTAATCTGGAAAAAAAGAGTAGAAGAAAACGCCGTGTTAGTCAGAGCTTTGCACTGGCCCCTCCCGGCATTGTCTGAATGTGAGAGAAGAAACAGACAACTCCCGTGGTTCGGATTTATTGTGGACAGACTCTGAAATCTGGGAGGATGCTCTAAAAGCCATGCGTACACCATCAAGCAGGGGGCTGGCTGTCCAAGTCAACTTCTCTATCTGTTCCTGGTGCACCAATCCAAACCTTGAGAATAAATACGGACCACCCACCAAACCAGGGAGAATCTTGAACCTGGTAGGTAAAACCAACGGCTGCACGAGGCCAGTCAGACCCGCTCCTAGAAGTCTGGGATCGGGACCGGATCTCTAGCTGATCTCTACTGTGGCCTTGAGCAGAGGAGCCCATGAAGCTGGCCAGATGCCTGTGCTCCCGGCCACAGACAGAAGGCAACCTCAGTGCTTGTCTTCCCACTTCCTGGCGTGCGTTCCCCATGTGGGTCCATCTTCCTGCCTCTGGATTCCTTGAGAAACCACTAAGTCCAATAAACCCCAAATTTGCTTAAGTTTGCCTGTTCCTTCTAACAAATGATTTCCGATTTTTAAAAATCACTAACATGTGGTCTAACTTTCAGTGTTGACCAAAACTGGGCAAAAGGAAGTAAGTGATGAGTAACAGAAAAACAAAAAGCTGTTCAGGGAAGGGAACATAATTATACTCCATGACTTAGCTATGGAGTGAATAACAGTCCTATTCATAATGTAAACAAAACTGATTTCAACTTTGAAAAACAGCATACAGACAAAATAAAGAGGACAATCACCAGCGAACAGAACACAAACGGTATCAGTTTTGCTATTCTGAAAGACGAGACACAGACGACAGCAGCTGGAAGGTGGGTGGGGAAGATGAGGTCAAGGCGGGGGTGGGGGTGCTGAGATACTCCTCTCACAAAGTAGAAGGTCAAGGGTATAGTACATGGTGATGCCACCAGAAATGAGGATCAAAAACATGAAAGTTACAAAGCTGGCCAATAGAAGAAACTAAAATAGTGCAATAACCCCACTGAGAGGAAGAAAGGGAGATCTGAAAGTTACACGTGAGCTACATCCTCATCTGCCGTAACAGCCGGTAAGGTCTAAGACTAATAACGAATACCTCACGATAAAGCAGGGATAAGGAGGTAACCATCAGAAGAAAAAATTTCTAAGTTAAAAAAGGTTCCCTCTAGAAAACGAACCTGGATCAGGCCAGGGTGGGGCTGGGCTGGTTTTTTTCATGTGTACGCCCTTCTCTACTATTTTATTTTTTTACCCATATACATAAATTATTTTGATAAAAAGCAAAGATAAAAGTATATTCTTAATGTATGACTACATAAAATATCTGTACTACTAGGAAATTGTTACTGAAGTCAATTTGAGAGCAGCCAATCAGACTGCTGAATTGTGGCCTATGACCACAAAGTGGCCCATGACCCCAAAGTGGTCCATCCTATACACTATGAGAACTATGTACTTGCCACCCATGGAATGATGGACAAATGCCGAATGAGTGAAGAGGCCCAAGTATGTGTGTATGGGGCACACAAAACATTTCTGGACTCAAGGCAGAGTTTTAAAAAGAAGTCTCCCCTCGTCACATGTCCTCTGCATAACCTACCAGTTTAGGACAGTTTACCACGGCCACCTCAGCCCACCTCCTCCCTGAGGAGGACAAAGTGAAACAGAAAGTATTTCTGGTGAGTCACAGTTTGGTACTGATCTGAGTGTTTCTCTTCCACAATCAAAGAGGGTTACAGTTAATTGAATAAAGGACAGGTTCAAGTAACAGAAAGAAAATAAAGTTGGTAAAACAGAATATGGCATGAAACACCTCCTACATATCCAGGTGTACTCTTGTTGGAGGTTGAGTATATAGTAGGTTTAAGCCAAAGACTGTGGATGGATCCTAAAGAACAGAAAAGATTTTTACGACACTGAAAAATTACCAACTCTGACACCTGTTTGCCCAGTACAATATCCAAGCCATCTGGTCCAAGGTGCTTTGTCATTTAAGCTTTGCTCTCACCCAGGAACTCATTAAAAGGGAAGCGATCTCATCTAAATCTTAACATCTTAACTCTTTCCAAAATCCTTCTCAGAAAAGTATCACCTGAAAGTGACAAAGGCGAGGAATTTACCTGATCGCTTTGTCGAGCAAGGATACTAACTTCCGTCGAAGCCGCAGATGCTGCCAGCACTAAATCCCTTCAAGGAATAAAACCGGAAGATAATTAAAGTCGAAGACAGAAACAGTGCTAACTTGACCTGAGTCTGCAGTAACATGGGTGAGCATTTCCTTGAGATGTCAAAGAGGAAGGTAAGGTTTTCTACATGGCTCAAGAAAGGTGAGAAGGCTTTAGATGTAAAACTTAACTCTTCAGTTCACAGGATAAACTCTAAGTCTCACCTTAGAGACTTAGCCAACTGCCTAGAGTTAAGACAAAGACAACAGAACCAAGTCGGAATTCCCAGGAAAACAAAATCATCTCGTTAGAGAAGCTTTGCTTCAAGTAATCTGTCTTTCAAAGGGTAACATGCTCTCAGAGGGCAACTTTTAATATGTTCATTAAATAGCAGTATTTTCCTAAGTCGTCACTAGGCTTATTAAAAAAAGGTTTTTTAAAGATTAACACATATTCGAGCTAAATAATTCAAGACTGGGGAATCGGAAGGAGTCGTCAGAAAGGCATTATCTAGCACCAGCTAAAAATTTACTCATGGCATCTCACGCCTCTGTTTTCCTCTCTTAATAGAGAAAACTTCAAAGTGGAACGAAGTGACTCAGGAGACGCCCTTCCCGGTTCTCGGCTCACCATTCTTCGACGTAATTGAGATAGTAGCGATGCTGCCGCTCGGTGCAGCTGCCGTAGCAGGGCTCCATGAAGTTCACGAACACCTCTGGGTGTTTTTCTTCTTTTTTCTACAGTGAACAGAATGAGGAAAAAAAAAAAATCACATGTGTGATTTTTCTTTAATCCTACACAGTTAACCATTTAAGTTTTTTCACTCAAAAATCTACTTCTAAATATAGACACCATATAAAGGCAGCAGTGAGTAGTGTAAGAAATAGGAATGATGGCCACCAGCCAAAACGAATTCAAACTGTCACTCTCAGGCCGCTGGACAAGCATGGACACCTCGCTCAACCTGACACTTCCTTCTCGTGTGCAGAATGAACCCACCCAATGTACGTCAAGGGCTGCTGTGTGAAATGAAATGATACATATAAAGCTTCTCGCTCAGTACGTGGACGTTATCCCTGGGAACAGAAAATCCTAACGATACCTTGAATAAGGCATAGCAATACATTCCTGTGTTGCACAATGACATTTCAGTCAATGACAGACCACATAATGACCGTGGTCCCATAAAATTACAATGGAGTAGAAAAATGCCTATTGGCAAGTGATAGCTAGTGACATCGTAGCCATCTTAACATCTTAGCCATCCTACCTCTGTAGTGCAACACGTTACACAAATACCATTGGGTTACAACCGCCTACAGTATTCAGTAGTGACATGTTCTACAAGTCTGTAACCTAGGAGCTGCAGGGGAATAGAATTCGTTACCCCAAAATATGTCTATCTGGCATAAGGATTTTTGAAACCTAATCAGTTTTAAAAACCAGTAGACAACGGGAGAAGCTCTGAAAACCAAGTTCGCCCTTGGAACACATATTTACAGTTGTAAGGGCGTCCCCCTCTCCCGGGCTGTACCAGGAAGCGGGGACGACCCTACCTCTAGAATCTCTTCCCTCTAGAGACAACTGCGTACATCTGCATAACACCTTCCCCTTGTTCACTGTGCTTTTCCTGGTCACCTCTCAAAGCTGACTCCCCCACCGCCAACATCTTCTTTTGTTTTCAGCTGAAGATGGTATGTAAGGTGGCAGCTTCAGCCATTTTGACCAATTTACTCAGTTTTCCTAGGTCTCTCCCATAAATACAAGAAGTATATGTTATTAAACTTTGTTTGTTTTTTTCTCCTATTAATCTTTTACTACAAAGATGTCTTAGCTGAGAATCAAGGAGAATAGAGGAAAAATTATCCTTCCTCCCCCACAGAGCAACAGGCTGCATCATATAGGCTAGGGCTGTAGCAGGCTACACCACCTAGGTCTGCGTAAGTGTGCTGTGATGTCACACGACACGTTTCTCAGAGCGTATCCCTGTAGTTCAGCGGAGCTCGACTGTAAAAATTTTTAAAAATTCAACTGTATCAAGAATCCAAAAGAATAAAAAGAGCTAAACTGATTATCTGTCCAAAGCCAAATTCAGATTTTATTTTATAGAAGGATGCTTGTAGTTTACTACCAAGTAAAACAAGGTTGCAAAACAGAATGACTAGACATTTTTGTATTTTTAAATGTTTTTTTGGAATCTGAAAGCTAATGAGATTTGGGACTATAAGCCCTGCCACATTTTTTTTTTTTTTAAATGCCACTGCAATTTGATAGGACTTTGTAGACCTTATTAGCCTAACTCTTTGACTTCAAAATCACTCGCTTCCTAACTTCATCTGTTTCTCTGCTCAAATAGCTCCTCCTCGAAGGCCTCCCCCATCTAAACTGCACCCCAGTCATCATCTACCCCTTCTCCTACCCTGCTTTATTTCCTCTATCACCCTTATCATTCCTTGATCCTATGCTTATTTTTTGACTGGCACATTCATTAGAATGTAAGATCCACAAAAGGATGCTGTATTCTCAGCTTTAAAGCAGCGTTTAGCACACTGTAGGCATCTGATACATACCTGTGGATTAATAAGTGAAAGAACTTTAAAAACCGAGATGTTCTCTTGCTTTTCTAAAATTTATCAGATTAACATCTACCAAGACTCGGTTTACAGCTTATGCAA
>NW_011888939.1:1704211-1710211 GCF_000151845.1 Pteropus vampyrus
AAGACGTACGTGCCGACCCACAGCACATCCAGAACTGAAAGACACACAGCCCAAGAGAGCACGTGGGGTCTGCAATCGCCCCTGCACATTACAAAATCAGCATCTGATAAATCACACAAAAACCCAACTACTGTAGCTTTAACGAAGATCCAGATTTCATTGATTAGAAGCCCAAATTTATCCTAAAAAGGTAGTTTTTTTTTTTTCCCTAGTGGATTAGAATCAGGGCAAATTATGAAGAATTCTAATAAAAAAAATTAGGGTCCATTTAATGTCATTTACCAGGAGACACAGGTGTTTACTAGATTATTATTACAACGACTTCATCAGCTAACTGACATAATGAGAGTATTCAGAGGAGGCACCAACACATCCCAGAGTGGGTCTGTAGGTTCATCACAAGATTGGAAATTTCTAGTAGAGAAAGCATGTCATCAGAGGTCAGCCCGGTAAGAAAAGCAGGTGTGTTACCTCTGACAGGATGATCTGACTCATAAAACGGAGGACAAGGAATGACTTTTTTTTCCTGCAAAGTCTGAAAGAGATTTGAAAAAAATAAGGGTCAGAGGAAACAATCCCCAAATCGACAAAACCGTCAAACCCAATATGTTCCCCTAGAAGTCACCTAAGTCTCATCTCCCCAGCTTGAACACAGAGAAGAGTGGATGCCTACTTCTGGGACACTATTCTACAGAAATACTCAGACAAACGTGTTCAGATACAGGTAATGAGGATGCTCAACATGACTTCATGTATAGCAGCTACACTACTCATACCAATCCAGGCGACCATAATAATGGAACTGGTGAATAAATTATGGCACATGCACAGTGAACTGCTGTGCAGCCATTCAAAAGTATGAAGTGGCTCTCTATGTAAGGAGTTGGAAAAAGGACTCCAATATATTATTAAAAGCAGTGATCTCAGAAGCTAAGCAGGGTCGGGCCTGGTTAGTACTTGGGATGGGAGACCACCTAGGAAGACCAGCTGCTGTAGGCGTGAAAAATAAAAAATAAAAGACTGTAAGCTGACAAGGTCCTTGCAATCTGTGAGGTCAACCAAGGGTTGCCTCACCTAAAAAAATAAATTTAAAAAATTTACAAAATTAAAAGCAAACAGCAAACCAACGAATTAAACCAGTTATATTACCCTTTTACAGGCTAATGTCCTGTAAGAATATGTACCAAATTCACATAAATTTTTGTGATAACAAATAAGAAACGAAATCCTAACCTCAAACCTATATCCCAACATTCACCACTCTGCACTCTCGCAGAGAACAGCATCTCCAGGAGGAATGCACAACAGCACAGGTCCTGGCATCGCCTGGGAACCACCCCTCCCATCCAGGCTTGACCAAACATAGGGGGATGCTGTGTTAATTTGTACTGAAGAATCTTTGTGAATATTATCTCAGGAAGACCACAGGAAGAGGAAGACAGAGTGTATCTGCAACAACAAGCACCCTCCATTTTCTTTGTTGCCTGTAGCTAGAGAAACTGGATCTTTAAGATGGACTCGGCTAGGGGACAAATACTCTGCATTACAGTAATAGCCTTTTCACCAACTCCTTGTCCCCTTAAGCTGTTTTTATGGAATGTATTGGAAACATAAAGTTGGGGAAGCATGTGTAGAATAAGATCACATTTTATTTAAAAAGAAAAACGAAAATAACACATACACACATAAACTATTTGAATAAGTATCCAGAAAATTCTGGAAGGGTACCGCTAAACAGAACACAGAGGATGCCTCTGGAAGGAGGACTAGGGGCTAGAAGGGAAGAAATCCCCTCGTTCCTACATTTACTTGTGTACTGACGAATTTGTTACAATGAGCATAAATAACATTTTAATAGAAAAAACGCCCAAAATACTCCCAAACCACCCCTACGGCCATGGCTAACTTCGGTAAGAACAGTTCTGAAGCACAAGGCAAGACTTACGGGAAGGTACTGGACCACAGTTCCATTCTGTTTCCCCACGGCCAGCTGCTTTCCTTTGGGGCTCCAGCACACTGGGTGAAGAAGAGAATGCTAGCAATTAGAAACTGAAGAAAATGGAGCAAACCAGTGAGGTCTGCACCGAAGCAGCTACATAATCACTTCTTGTCCCTTTTGTCCCTCTGTCAGTCATGGAAGACTGCAAGCTCATCCTTACTCGGCAAAGTAAAAAAAAAAAAAGGTCATTTTGAAGCCAATTATGATTTATCACTGGGCCACTAAATCACCTACTAAAAATGCTTTTTAAATGGTGTATTGCCCAGGAAGCTGGAAAATACACAAAACTCTGTAGTCTTTATATAAGACATGGGAATAGAGAAGGTTTTCAAGTATCAAGAAATCATTCTCTTGCTCTCATTTGGTATTTCTAATGTCTTTACCCCGAAGGGCACAAAGGACTTTCAGAGCACAACTATTTTAGATGCAGAAATATTCTCAAAAACACAGTTCTAAACCAGTTGTACCAAAATATTTTTCTCCAGAAAACCCAAGCGCATGCAAGTTAAATCCTACCAAACAAATACAACAAAATGCCCATCTGCTCTTCTTTCCAGAAATTAATTTTAGACAGGTCACCATCACTATACGTTACAGAGTGAAAGCATTATTACTCACCAGACGTTACTGCCACCGTGGAAGGGAGAGTCGCACACACTTTCACTGTTTCTGTGACCTGAAGAACAGCAATGCTGCCATCGGCCAGACAAACTGCCACCATGGAGGGGACAGTAGGGTTCCACTTCATATCGATCACCATGCCGCTGGCGTCTTTCAAAAGCTTATGATAGGCAAACGGGCGTTTCTGCTGTTTTGCCTTGTAAAACAAATGCCCAGACGCTTAATAAATACAAAGACTTTTAATAGTTAAAGAAAATTACTGAATATGTAAGTTTTCTCCAATTACAGTCCACTTTGCTCCATGACCATGAAAAAAAATTTAGCTCTACACAACCACTTTGTTACAATTTCAACAGGGCTTTGAAAGGGGCAATCAATTATTCTAGTACAGCAGAAGGCCACTCAGCAGGGGATACACCAATGCAAAATAATCAATAAAGGGCAGACACGAGATTAAGATCTGGGATCTGCTCCTTAACGGTGTTGGACCCAGTTACTTAAACTCTTTGGGCCTCTTTCTCCATCTATAAAATAAAGACAGTAGTACCTACTGTATAAGGCCCCATAGGCATGAATAGGAAAGGCAATGTAAAGCACACGGTCAGCGTCAATGCTCAATGTCATAGACTATCATCACTGCTAAACTGCTGGGGATAGAAGAACTCTGTATTAGGAGTCCAGAGACCTAGGAACTCCTGTGTTATCTATTAACTCAGTGGCCTTAGGCAAGTCACCTAAGGCTCCTTAGGCTTCGGCTGTCCAATATGTAAATGAAAAATGAAAATACCTTAAGATAAATGAGTCCCTTCAACCTCAAAGATCTATGATTCCACAATTAAGAACTTAAAAACAAAAACGAAAACCCTTATTTCAATCTAGAAAGGCTTCCAGGGCCAACCAAGAATTTCTAGGTTAAGATTCAACACCAGGAAACCTCAGGTCCCAGTAGCTTACCTCATTTGAGAATGTGCGAACATCGAAAAAAGCGATAATGGAACCATATTCACTGGACATCATGCACACAGAGAGTGTGAGGTTATCACAGCTCAGGGCCAGGTGATGTATCGGGAATTTCATAGGCACTAGCAAGCTTTGAACTTTATCAACTATAAAAACATTAAGAAAGACAATGGATAAAATGGAATGTTCTAAACATAAGTCCCAACTCCTTTATCCAGGTCTATGTAAAACAATTTTTGCATCTACATAAACATACAAACGCATCCTGATACCTAGTCACGCAGATATATCTTAGCTTTCTTCAGGTGGTATGATGCATCAAGCGTCAGGAATTCTTCCTCACACGACCTTGGAAAACTAACTGTGGCTCTCGTCTTTGTTGAAAACAGTGACCTTAAATTGGGTTCTGGACCCAATTCCACCATGGGGTGAGAGGGTTCCCCCACATCAACAAACAATTCTCAGACATCAGCAAGTTGTCCGAGAATTCAACTCAATTCTGACACTATCTACCCAGAGATAGCATCAGATTCCATATGTTAAGAGTTTGGTCCTACAAGACTTCGTCTGACCCCCAACACACACGCTTCAGACTCAGACACAAGCCCAGAGTCTCTGTGCTTACCAAGTGGCGACATGGGTTTCAACGAACCCCTCCGACTTGGAATGCCAACTGTAAGTCCAGATTTTTTACCTGCACTTCTGACCAACTGGCTAGAAAGCAGAGGTTACCACAACCCGATCCTTGGGTTCGATTAGTTTGTTAAAACCACTCAAAGAACTCAGAGAAATGTTATGGACTAGATCAGTGGTCTGTTGTAAAAGGACATAACTTAGGGACAGCAAATGGTAGAGACGCACAGGGAAGGTGTATGGGAAGGGGTGCGGAGTGCCCATGCCCCGTCCAGGCTTGCAACTCTCCCTGCATCTCCATGTGTTCACCAACCCAGAAATTCTCCAAACCCTATCCTCTCGGGTTTTCCCACAGGCTTCAATAACATAGGTAGGACTGATTAAATCATTTGTCACTGGTGATTGGTTTAATCTCCAGCCCCCACCCCCGCACTGGAGGGAGTGGGGTGGGTGTGGGTGTGGGTGTGGGTGTGTGGGTGTGTGGGTGTGTATGTGTGGCGGGGTACTGAAAGTTCCAATCACAAGGGTGGTTCCAGAGGCAACCAGCCCCCATCCTTAGGTGCTTTCTAAGTTACCTCATTAACAACAAAAGACACCCTCTCCCCCACAACACTTAGGAAATTCCAAGAGTTCTAGGGCTTGTGAACCAGAAATTGTGGATGAAGATCAAATGTATATCTCATAAATCACAACATCATCAACGTGTACCCCTATGCTCCAAATAGTACACATTCCCATTTGTTGGGACGGTACTGCCGTGCCAACCAAAGAGCCATGCAACAAAACCCTTCTCCTAAGGAGCCAGAACAAAGCAAAAATAAGTGCATGGCAGACGGTAAATTCTTCTTCCCTCTGAGCTCAGAGGAACAACTCATTGAAAGAGAAATACCAAGGATGAGAAAGGCTTCTGGCATCTGATCTAGAACTTATTCTTCATGGGAGTCAACCTTAGGACTAAGAGCAGTTTTAATTTTAATATTAGAAGGATTTCTTGGAAAGGAAACTACATTAGTACATTAGTACTTCACTTTTTTCTCTACTATGCAACATAAAGCAAGTAACTTACCTATCTTATTGGGATCATCTCCAGGTTTGTTTTGAATAAGAAGATTTTTAGTAGGAAAAATCTGCAACCCACTGGCTCCACCAGCAAAGACCAGGCCATATTTGTTGGACACAGCAAGCAGACTTGAGCGTTCCTTGGGCAACTCATCAGGGGAGTCAAAGAGTCTTACCTTCTTCAGTGCTCTGAACTGAAAATCCTGTTGTGAGGGATCAAAAACAAGATCGATTCAGGGAAAACAAGAAATAATGTGTTATATTCCAATAGACCCAATTCCAATATGACAAAAATACATGTTCCCCTGAGGTTAAGGGCTGGATGGCTGATATATTTAAACCTCCTGTGCATAGTGCTTATTAATATTTGTTCAGTTAAATCAATTTTTAAAAATTCCTTCACGAGGCCTCCATTTACTAATCCAGCTCACATTGAACTTTTCTTTTTTCTGAATTCCTAGTTTATAGTCTTAACCACATAAGCTGCATTTTATTATTTATAATCTTGTTCTATTTCATGACATGTATTGTCTCATGATCCAGAGAACTGCTTAATAAATTGTTAAATATTAAAAGCTTCACCCAACTACACTGTAAGCTAGAACTTCCACTGCAGTACTCCCTCTGTCAACACACGCACGCACGCACGCACACGTGCGTGCGCATGGAAACGATGACTACAGAAAGATAACCGAATCCCCAGAACTGACTTACCTGCATCAATGAGA
>NW_011888939.1:1712551-1719097 GCF_000151845.1 Pteropus vampyrus
AAACAGAAAAACCTGGATTTCAGCGTCCTTGTCAAATGTGACTTTGGGCGTTACTTTCCGAGCCTCGATTTGCTCTTTTACATTAACAACTATTTGTTAGGTTTGCTGTGTGACTACCACAGAGCCTGGCACACAGTAAACGCTCAATACGCAGCAGTTATAATCAGTACTCAGACCGCCACACGAAAGTGGCTAGAATAACTCGGGTGGCGCGCACAAGACCAACAAGGGACAGGGACACTGCATTCGGCGGGGCTATTGCGCGGGCAGCACGGCAGAGTGCTCCGGGACGCTCGGGTGAGAACTCTGAACGCCGCAATCGTTCAAGCGGGAGGCGGGGCAGCCGGCACCCACGCTTCCCCGTTCGGCGGGGCGCCAAAGCAACGCCGGGACGAAGGGAGGAAGGCAGGCCCTAGCCAGTATCTGACCTTCATCTCCCGCTCGGGGATCATGGTATCCATCTCGTCTCCCATCGCGCCGCCCTCAGATGGTCGAAGCAGCCACCGCTGCGGCCCCGCGGCCTTGCCCGCAAAGTCCAGGCCGCTCCGAGGCCAACTTCCTTCCCTCAGAGCGAGCTGCGCGCAATGGATCCCGCATTTCCGGCGCGCCTTGGTGACGTCACGCGTTTTCCGTCGGCGGTGTGGTTCGGGCAGGCTGAGGGACCATCTGAAGTCGCGCGCTCTCCTGGCCGCCGCCTCCCATTGGCCGGCTCGGGCCGGTAGGGGGCGGGGCCCTGGAGCCCGCGCCTGCGCCCTGGAGTGCCCAGGCACCGCCCCCGCGCTCGCAGCACCTGCGGGCTAGCTTCGAGTTTGTTTCTTTCGCTGGGCGGCGCTCCCGAGAGCTCCGCGGTCAGCCATTGGTCAAGACCCCCTGTAACCCTTGGTTGTGGGTGGTTATTAATAATTCCCGATTCAGAGACGTTAGGACCTTGACAAATATTTCCAGGGGCAACTCTTGAGACAGGCTTTGGAGGGGGGACGTGGAGGAAAAGAGGTTCAAAAAGTGGGCGGAGTGGGGTCTCGCAACGGAGACTTTTACGCGTCTAAGCGCCGAACGCGAAAGGGGAGGTTAAAGGGCATCAAAGAGCGTCTTTGTTTATTCCTTTCCTGGAAACCGCAAAACACTTTGGATATGTTATTTAATCATCAAGACATCTTAGTCACCTAGGAGTTATTGGCATTTAATTGATAAGGTAATGGAAGCTACAAGGAAGTTAAAATGACCCAGTGCACCTCGGTCAGAAAGTGGTGGAGGCAGTATTAGAATTCAGCTTGTCTGGATATGCTAATTGCTGACTACTACGTAGAAAGTTCTGTAGTGGATTTATACTATAAATGTTCTAGGACAGAGGATCTTGGGGAGGGAGTATGTTCTGCCACTTATTGTTTGGTTTTCAGCAAACTCCGTGTCTGCTCCAAGCGTGTTTCTCATTTATGAAACAAGGATGACAAACAGAACCTGTCCGTGGGATTTTTGTGAGGTGTAAATAAAATTCCATTTAACAGAGGCTGGTACACAGGACGCATTCATTCGACCTGTTATTCTGTTAGCTAGCTATTCCGAATTCGTTGAGCCCAGGAACCCCTTCCCAAAACACACCAATCAAGACATTGAGAAGTTTGTTTTATTTCCAGTATGCAGAGATGACGTTAGGCACCACACACACCTCATGCACACGCACACATGTACTGCATCCAGTTGAACTTGCCCAATACACTCCTTTTGAGTCGCAGGGACAAAGCCATACGTGGCAGTCCCCAAGTTTCTGGTTACATTAAGTTAGATTTGGTCTTTCAGAAGGACAGCTGAAGTTCTAAGCAGCGGAGCCCTTAACCAGAGAAATGAGTCCTAGAGCCAATAGCCACAACCTGAAATAAATGCATGTCCCCCTCCCCTTTGCCAGAGAAGGCTCTTAAGCCTCTCTCTCTGCCCGAGTTGAGTTCCAAGAAATGGTAAAGGAAGTGGTGGGGTTTCCCAGGACATTCCCATCCAGTGAGAGCTCTTTCCTGCTGTTTGCAGAAGCTGGGGACAAACCCACTTGCTCTCCTTTAAAGAGGCTTCCTGTGGTCTTGTAAACTGGAACCTGTTGAAATAAGCCTGGTTGGTTCTGCCCTCCTCTCTGAGTGAGGATCAGGTGCACTGACCATGATGAATAGCCAAGGAAGGTTTTTACCTTGTTCCAAGGTCTCATCCTGTCTCAGAGAGAAGAGATAGTAGAGAGGGGTGGGGGACAGGCAGTTGCTCAAACAATGATCTCAGGGGGAAACAAACCAAAGGGGTGGGATGAGGTGTGATTTTACATTTACAGGGAAAACTGTTTTGCTGGGGTTTAAACTTCAACTAGCTGTGTGCATTTGAGCAGCTCCTTAGCCTGAAGATCAGCCAGTCACAGCCAAATAATCTTGCTCCTGAACTGGCTGAGACCAGCAAATTAACCCAGCCAAGCCATTTCCCCTGCCTCTGCCGGCTCCGCAACCTCAAGCTGCTACAAGGGTAGCTCCTTGCGCTCTAGTTTACAGGTCACTGAGGAATCACAGGGAGCCCACACTGGCTCCGACCGCACCCAGACATTGCCACTTAAGATCTGGCAAAGGCTTCTCCAAGACTCTTGCCTTTAGCCTGGCTTGGCGCCCCAGGATTGCAGTGCAGTCACCCCATATCTCTCTTTGCTAACATTCATGTCACTCATCCCTGTCTGAGTCTGACCTCCTCATTAGACTCTGAATTTCACTACTGCGTTCTTGTCTCTTGGCCCATAGCAGGTGCATAATAAATATGTTCAATTGATGAATGCGTCTCTGAGCGAGCAGAGTAAGGGACTCCAGAAGGCAAGTGGGGTCAAGGCTGAGGTCCCTGCTCAGCCAAGATGGGGCAGAGTGTGACATCTTCCTGCATGAGTTCCAAGAAGTGGCTTAGCTGAGAAGCCCTAGGGAAGGCAGAAGTGCAGAGGCAGGCCTGGCGCTCATCCAAACCTGGATGCTGTCTTGGAGGCGCTGGGAAAAGCGAGTCCTGGCCCAAGTGCCGACCTAGGAGATTGCCTCTCCCTGCCCCATCCCTTGTTTTCATCACTCACCGAGGGAGCCCAGAGCAGAGATGAAGCATGGGCAGGGCAACTGAACACCTGGGCTTCAGTCCAGACTATTCTGTCTCCAGATTAACCCCCGACCTGGGGCAAGGCACTTAATCCCTGTGGGCCACCAGTTTTCTCACTTGTGACATGAGAGGACTGGCTCAGCTAACCTACAGGGTGGATCGGGGCTCTAAAACCCTGTGAGTCCATAATAAAGAAACAGGTAACCCCCATCGCATCCCCACGCTCAAGGTTTGGGTGATCTGGAAATGGAGAGATGAGTTAGAGAGACAGTGGACTTGGCAGGTGTCAGGACAAAGTGGGGGAGGAGCTTAAAGCTTATAATAGGTGGTCAATAAATATGTGTTGAATGAATGAATGAATGAATGAATGGTGTGAATCAGGTGGGAAGGTGAATGGGGATGCACAGGCAGTTTTCAAGCAAACTGGGTTCAGAAAGGCAACCTGTCTCTTAGGTCTTGGCTTAACAGTGGTGCTGACACTTTTTGCCATAAGCGTTTTATTCCTCATTCTCCTATCCCCTTGCCCTCAGCATCCTCCCTAAAAGGTGGGACTAAATTGAGCAGACCACTCTCCCCAAAGACCCTAGCCTCCCCTCTACCCCTGAAGCCCTTTGCTGCCCCAGCAAGGGCTCCCTCTGAGCTGCCTATGAAGGCGTGGCCAGGGGGCAAGGGCAGAAGATTCCTTCTACAACCTTCTTGAGAATCTCAAATGCCAAGCCCCTCTCCGGAGCTCCTTCTGTCACCTCCCTGAAGGAGAGAAGTATGGCCTGAGGGGGGATTAGCTGGGGCTTGGGGTGGTGAGTGGCCACCTCCTGGACAACGTGAGAGCACCAGAACCTCAGAGTGTCTGAGGGAACCCGAGCAGGGCCCTACAGCCTTGTCCCTACTTCGAGGTCTTCTGGAAGTAGTCTGTGGTCCTTGCTAGGGCCAGGCCAGCGAGTCTAGGCTTAGCTGAGAGACCTCTGGGAAGGATGGACGATGCCAGCTCCAAGCGTGGGGCTCACTAGCTACCAGCCTCTCTACCCTGGCCCTGCCCGCTCCGGTTTTTGGTTTGATGTCAACCCTTCTGCACAGGAAGCAGAGAAGGAGGGGAGAAGAGGTAGGGGGTGGCCCAGAGCCCCTTTAAGGCATATAATTTGTGCTTTACAAAGATATCAGTGATTCTGCGGATGAAAAACAAATCAACACACCTAACGACCAAAAAAAAAAAAAACCAAGACAAATCACAATGAGTCCAGAAGGGCAGTGAGCTCAGGAGGGAGGGAGAGGGATGGGGAAGGCAGGAGCAGGTGTCGGTGGGGTCCTCACGGCAGGCTGGCAATGTCTCTCTCTGGAGGGGGCCCAACTGGCCTGGGGCTGCTCTCGTTGGCTTTTCCTTCAAACATCATGACTCTGGTTTCGAGATGGAGAAAGAGAGAGAGGAAAAAAACAGGATTAGGACTCCTTTCCTCATCCAAGGAAGCTCATCAGCCCTCATGCCTGCGGGGTCCTCAGCAGAATGCCCATCGTCCATTCCCCAGTGGGATCTTCTCGGAAGCCGGGGACGGCAGCGACGTCTCATCTTACAGTGGAGCAAACTGAGGCGCAAAGTGGCAACGTGGCTCCTCAGAGCCACACAAGCAGTCTGAGCAGGACGAGACTGCAGATCTGACTTCGAGGCCATGCTGCCTGGAGGAGGCGGTGCTAGGCTGGGCCATGACTCTGCTCAAAACCCCCTCGGATGTTCAAAACCTCCCACTGCTCTGAGATAAAGTCCGGGGAGTAGCGGATAGGGGTTCCTGGTGTAGCCACTGGAGGGACACAGCCTGGATTTGAGTCCTAGCCCCACTACTACCCAGCTGGTGACTCCAGGGAGACACTTAACCCCACTGATGCTCAGTGTCTCCACCTGGAGGTGAGGGTGCCAGAAGTGCTTACGTCCTGGAGCTGCCCCAAACATCAGTACCCTACTCCATCTGTAGTTACTCTCTGAGTAGGCTCTTTCTTCCAGTCCCCTTAAATCCCATCCAAAGAGTGACCTTCCCCAAACAGCTTATCTCTGAGCTCCAGATCCACACATCCTGCTCCCTCCTCAGCCTCTCCCCTGGGATGTCTGAAGGGCACTTCTGCTTTAAAACATCAAAAACGGAATTCTTAATTCCCACCTTCCCCACCTGCTCTTTCTCCCAGGCAAACATCACAGTCAATCAGTAACTCAGAGCCCAGACTTCAGACTCATCGGACGCCTTGCTATCCTCCACACCCGGCGTCTGGACATTTAAACAATGCTTCCAGCTTTACCTCCAACAATCACCCCCAGTTCCAGGAGCTCCTGCCCACGCCACTGCACAGGCCTCCCTGCCACAGCCAGAGGGGGCCTTTTAAAAGTCAGTCTCTAGCTTAGAGTACTCCAATGGCACCCCTCCACATTAATACAAAATGTTAGGTCCAACTGTGGCCTACGTGGCCCCTACACAGTCCCCTGGCCCCAGGCCATCTCTGCAGACTCATTCTTCATTCACTGTCCTTACTGATGGCTAGACACACTGGCTCTGGGCTCTTCCTTGAGCATACAAGCATGATTCTACCTCAGGGCCTTTGCACGTGCTGCGTCCTCTGCCTGGAATGCTTTTCCCCAGATCGTCACACAGTTCGACTCTTCCCATCTCCCTCAGTCAGGGCTCTGAGCAAATGTCGCCTTCTCAGCGAGACTCTCCCTGCCCACCAACCCATCCCTCTCTGTTCCTCTTGCCCACTTTATTTTTCTTTGTACTACGCGATTGCGATTTGGCGTTTTGGTTTGTTTTCTTTTGTCTGTCTCCTGCCATTAGAATGTAAGGTCCACGAGGCCAGCAGCGCATGTCCCTGGCACCTAGAATAATTCCTGGCATATAGCCGGTGCCCAGTAAATAGATGCCAAATTAACAAATGATAAATCTAAGGAGTCAATACACAGACAAGTGCCTGACATATAGTAAGTGTCCACTAACTCTGCGGTGTTGTTTAATAGCATCATCACTCTGATCGCTACCACCTGGCCTCTGCAGCGTGCACTGAGCTTGATGGTCTCCTCACCGCACCTCCTCCCCAACTCTGCCCACACTAAAAGCTCTGACCCGTCTAAACTGTGGGCTCACGAGCTGGTTACTCAGCTTCCTGGGGCCTCGACTTTCCCTCTGTAGAATGAGACAGGTATATCTGACATTTGCACATTTGAAAAAAAAGTTAATCTTATTTCAAAGAAGCCAAGTGAGGTCCTTTTCAGCTCAAATACCATGAGACTCTGCAGCAGCTCAGCGGGGAAGAACAGACGTTCGGAGTGTGGTGTTTGGCCACCGTGTACATGGTGCCATTAGCCAGGTACTGCACTAGACTCTCCATGCGTGTTATGTCATTAAACCTCAGGACAACGCTTCACGAAAGATATTTATTATATCTCTATCTTACAGATAAATAACAAAACTCAAACCCTAC
>NW_011888939.1:1720287-1721236 GCF_000151845.1 Pteropus vampyrus
GGGAAGAACAGACGTTCGGAGTGTGGTGTTTGGCCACCGTGTACATGGTGCCATTAGCCAGGTACTGCACTAGACTCTCCATGCGTGTTATGTCATTAAACCTCAGGACAACGCTTCACGAAAGATATTTATTATATCTCTATCTTACAGATAAATAACAAAACTCAAACCCTACCTTCCTTTAGAGCCAGTTTTTAACTACATTCTACTCACAACCACCTCGTGGAGTGTAGTCACTTTACAAATGAAGAAATCGAGATTCGAAAAATTTCACCCGTAGATTGATCATCATTATCATCATCGCCATCATCAACACTATCACAGCTGCCACTTACTGAGCCCTGATTGCACCAGACTCTCTGCTACAGGCTAATTCCACCTGCCAGGTATGTATTCATGTGACCATTTGACAGATGAGGAAATCAGGTTCAGAGAAGATCCCGCCTAGCAGGTCACACGATGAGTTACCTCCTGGCTGGGGACTGGCTAAGGTGCCCAAGCCAGGGGCCTCTCCATACACAATGACTTCACCTTCAGAGGCCCAAGGAGACGGGGGAGAGGTACTCACAGCTTGAGAACAGCCGACCGTTTCCCCAGCATCATGTTCACAAAGTCTCTGTAGGAGATGGTGTCGCTGACCCCACCTGTCACCTCTGAGATCATCTTCTTCATCTCCAGGTGGGTCTTGGGGACCCCAAGCTTCTCCATCATCCTCTTTAAAGACATCAGGTCTGCCGGAGGAAAAGCAGATCCATTAAGTGGCGACAGGCGCGGTGGGGGCGTGCGGGGAAGCTGGCAAAGCTCCCTGAAGCCCGACAGGACAGCCCCTCCCTGGAGACTACAGTCCACGGCCTTTCTCCTCTAGGGAGAATGAGCCCACCACACACCCTCCCTGCTCTCTTTGGGGACAGTGGAGACGAGCGGTTAGGGACACGGGCTTCTAGAGTCA
>NW_011888939.1:1721286-1721831 GCF_000151845.1 Pteropus vampyrus
TTCTCCTCTAGGGAGAATGAGCCCACCACACACCCTCCCTGCTCTCTTTGGGGACAGTGGAGACGAGCGGTTAGGGACACGGGCTTCTAGAGTCAGATTTGGGATGGAATCAGCTCTGCTATTTCTGGCTCTGAGACTTGGGGCAAATTACTTCACCTCTCTGAATCCCTGCTCCCAGCAGTGGTAAAAATGGGTTGATGGAGGGACGACGCACAAGAAGCACCTGGCACAGAGCAGGTGTACAGTAATGGAGCCGCTATTCTTACTGTCAACATCTCTGCGGCATCCTGCGGATATGGGGGGCTGTGGACCCGCTCCCCAGCGAGGTGGGGCCAGGTAGTCGGCCTGATCCCAGGCATTGAAGGTCACTCTCCCCATCTGCTACTCCCACCCTGCAGTCCTAGGGCTCCACTGTGGCCAGAAGGGGGAGGGCGACAAAAATATCCTGCAGTGCAGGAAAACCAACAAAGGAATAAAATTCAAGAAAAACAAGGGAGGCACCAAAAAGTCACTACACCCCGAGGAGTCGCTCGCTGCCTCTGACC
>NW_011888939.1:1722651-1726084 GCF_000151845.1 Pteropus vampyrus
TTCTCCTCTAGGGAGAATGAGCCCACCACACACCCTCCCTGCTCTCTTTGGGGACAGTGGAGACGAGCGGTTAGGGACACGGGCTTCTAGAGTCAAACAGATTTGGGATGGAATCAGCTCTGCTATTTCTGGCTATGAGACTTAGGGCAAATTACTTCACCTCTCTGAATCCCTGCTCCCAGCAGTGGTAAAAATGGGTTGATGGAGGGACGATGCACAAGAAGCGCCTGGCACAGAGCAGGTGTACAGTAATGGAGCCGCTATTCTTACTGTCAACATCTCCGCGGCATCCTGCGGTTATGGGGGGCTGCGGACCCACTCCCCAGCGAGGTGGGGCCAGGTAGTCGGCCTGATCCCAGGCACCGAAGGTCACTCTCCCCATCTGCCACTCTCACCCTGCAGTCCTAGGGCTCCACTGTGGCCAGAAGGGGGAGGGCGACAAAAATATCCTGTGGTGCAGGAAAACCAACAAAGGAATAAAATTCAAGAAAAACAAGGGAGGCACCAAAAAGTCACTACACCCCGAGGAGTCGCTCGCTGCCTCTGACCGCCTGGCTCCCAAGATCTGAGGCAATTTCCTTGAGATTGTTCTGTGAACAATAGGACAGCAAAGGATGCTGGGAGAGGGGGCGCAGCAAGGGGCTGATTTTAGGGGCCGGGGAGTGGTGCGCCAGCTCGCCCGAGAGGCAGGGCAGGCAGGACTGGTGCCAGAGCCCTAGGTGCCAGGATGTCCAGGGCATTTCAAAGAAAGCTGGGCAGCGTTCTGCAGGAAGAAGTGGAAGGTCTCCCATGAGCTGCTGGCCAGACTCTAAGTTGGCAAGACCTTTCTAGAAGGCCATTGGCAAAATGCTTCAAAAGCTTTTGACCCAGAATGTCTAATTCCTGAGATTTACTCTAAAGAAATAATCAGTGATGCGGACAAAGATTCATGTACAAAGATGTTCTTCATGGGCTTATCAATGACTAAGGTATTTGCCGAATAAATTATAGTCTATCCCCATGATGAAGTATTATTCAGCCATTAATCATATTTCAAAACAAAAGTGAATCACATTCAAAGGACTCGCAATACTGTTTTTTTTTTTCATAAAGGAGGTTCTACAATGGTATAAAATAGCAGCTGTGATTAGAACAAGTGGAAGGATATAAACTAAAATGCTTATAGCAGTTATTTTTGGGAGGTGGGGTCGCGGGCGAGGTATTTTTGTCTTTGGGCTTTGCTGTGCTTTCCAAAACGTTTTACGATGAAAATGTATTAACTTGATAACACCCCGATTTTTTTTCTAAAGGAAAAAAAAAGAATAAAAATATTCAAACAGGAGAAGAACAAGAGAAGACAGAGGAGGAGTTGAAATGCCGGAGGGAGAAGCAACATTGAAATTCAGAGTGAAGCGGAGCCCGGAGACCCGCCTGGAAGCCAAAGGCTGGGATCTGGGCCCTGGGCCTGCCACGTGCCCCGATCAAGTCGTGTCATCGTCCTGAGCCTCGGTTTCCTCATCCGTAAAGTGGGGATAATTAAATCAGCCTTGGCAATATCATCCCAAGACCATCCCATTATGGTCTTGAACATAAGTGCTACGGGACAGGTGTTTGTCATCCCCAGTGTCTGGATGGCAGGACACAATGAGGGTCTGTTGGAGGAGAGAACTAGTGTACCTGAGGCACTTTGTCAATTGCAGGATAGTGTACGGATAGAAGGACAGGTCCCCAGGCAAGGGCATCGACAGCCAGAGCATCTCCGGCCCTGGGCAGGGGTGGCACCCTCTATTCTGGGTCCCCTGGGGTGAGAGGCTGAGGCGTGGGCAGGGAGGCGTGGGCAGGGAGGCGTGGGCAGGGAGGCGAGTGCGGCAGGGGCATTGGGGGCAGTGTTTTCCAGGGTAACGGCAGATGAGCTCCAGGCAAGCTCTGCTGGCCCGGCCCACCCAGGAGGCTTCAGAGTGTGTTCGTCACACTCATGACATTTCATCCCCACAGGGAGGTCTGTGGGGCCCTCAGGACCCTCACACCCTCTACCCACCAAACGCCCTCTTCCCCCAACACACTCAAGGCCTCACTCACCGATCTCGCCTTCATTGTTCAAGTCAAACTCCATGTACTTCTCTGCAAATCACAGAGCAAAAACTGGCATCAGCTTGTAAGCAGGGCCACTCCTGCAAGGTCCCAGTGGCTCCCCGGAGGGGAACCGGCCAGGTCCTCGGGGAGCCCACGTCTAACTCCTCACCCCATGTGGGGGGTCTTGATTCCAGATCCGTGATCTCAGCTGTCATCTCTAAAGAGCTACCTCGTCCTGCCTGCACCCCTCCCACAGGCGCCACAGGGAAAGGTGCCCAGGGGGCCGCTGTGTCCCTGTGCCAAGGAGAGCAGTCATTTCCTCCCGGGTTCCCCCAGTGCTACAGAGCGACTACAAGAGATTCCAGCCCTCGAGATAGGGTTCAGTGGGTTTGGGAAAGGGGAGATGGGAGTAGGAACTGGTGTGTTTTCAGAGTGTCTCAGGTGCTTCTGACAGGCAGCCAGGTGTGGGAACCACCAATTTAAGGTGTGGGTCTGAACCTCTTGGTCATGCGCAGCACTGAAAAGCTGATGCTCTTTCGGGAGGAATGCCCGTGGGCCTGCCCTTGACCACAAAGTGGCACGTACACTGTCTAGGGGTACACGGACCCTCCCCAGAAACCTCACCTACATTCTGAGTTAACCTCCCCGATCAAGGGGTCCGGGGAACCTCCAAAGGCAAGAAAGGATGACTGGGAGCATCTTGGCATCTTCTGACACGGGCAGTGTGTGCGAGCGTGTCCTGTGGCCTTAGGCAAGTCGCCCCTGCCACAGAGGATCAGGGCCCTTATGGTCTCTTCTGCACAGAGCAGCCAGCATGAGAAAGCCAAGGTCCTCCCAGTGGCCTTCGAGGCCCCTGTGACCTTCAGGAGCATCTGCCCTCCAGCCTGTCAGGCTGCCTCTCCCTCCACCCCGTCTGCTCCACTCCCGCTGGCCTGTCCCCGACCTCTCCTGCCGCCCCTCTGCCTGGAATGCCCCTCCTAGGTAGTCTCAGCACCCTTTAGTCTTCTAATAGGGCACCCTCTCAACAAGCACCTACTCTTCCCAAGACCTCTGTCCCTCCTCCCAGAGCCACCTCTAAAGAGTGGCCCCATTGGTATCCAGAGAGAAGGGAGGAACTGCTCCTCTTTTGTGAGGCTCTCGTATAGGCAGGTAGCACAGGTTGGAGGGGGCGACAGGGAAGGGATCGGGGTGTCTTTGTTCTGGTTCTTTACTTTTTTTCAATGTAAAAAAGCACCGTTGCATAATGGTTAAGAGCAGAGGCTTTAGAGTGAGACCAATATGGGTTCAAGACCCACCTCTATCTTAAGTGGGCTGTGCGACCCCAGGCAAATGACCCCACGTCTCTGAGCCTAAATTTCTTCCTCTGTAAATTAAAGATCAC
>NW_011888939.1:1726134-1737044 GCF_000151845.1 Pteropus vampyrus
AAGACCTCTGTCCCTCCTCCCAGAGCCACCTCTAAAGAGTGGCCCCATTGGTATCCAGAGAGAAGGGAGGAACTGCTCCTCTTTTGTGAGGCTCTCGTATAGGCAGGTAGCACAGGTTGGAGGGGGCGACAGGGAAGGGATCGGGGTGTCTTTGTTCTGGTTCTTTACTTTTTTTCAATGTAAAAAAGCACCGTTGCATAATGGTTAAGAGCAGAGGCTTTAGAGTGAGACCAATATGGGTTCAAGACCCACCTCTATCTTAAGTGGGCTGTGCGACCCCAGGCAAATGACCCCACGTCTCTGAGCCTAAATTTCTTCCTCTGTAAATTAAAGATCACAGCATCTCCTTCCTGGCCAGATCGGGATGATTTGGGAAGCTCACGACTCAGCATTCGAAGTGCTTCCCACAAGTGTTCGACAAACGCTTAGCCATCCACATCCTGCCCAAGGACGACTAAGTCATAAGCGGTCTGAGGAGCACCTGGCAGGTTCTCTTTCCCGGAGCAGGAAAGATGTCCACATCGCTAGGACTTTGAGGCGGCGAGGTGGCCTCGAGGATCTTGGCCCTGGTCCTCCAGGGCGCCCAGGGCTCCTGCCTGGAGGCAGCGCCCGGCAGGAAAGGTGGGTCTGGCCCTCTGCGCGAATGCGGTTCCTCTCCTTTCGAGCCGCTGGCTGGGAACCCAGCGCCGAGGCCTGAACAGAGGGACCTTTATGCCGCCCCCTCTGTGCGGGCTCCTGGGCCCTGTTTTCTTTTCATCTCGTGCTGCCGGATTCAATGGGCAGAAACTCTGCCCCCTGTCCCACTGTGGCGACACAAACGTCCATTCTCCACAGGGGCTCCGAGACGCTCCACCGCAGAGGGGAGAGGCCGGGGCTGCGACAAAGAGCCGATTGTGTGCTGGGGCCCCGGGAGCGAGCAGGGCCTGGCCAGTGGTGACAGGAGCCAACCTGAGCCCTGTGGGGCGGCTGGGGCAGAGAGGGGCAGCGGCAGGCTGGGGCCTGCAGGCGAGGGGCGAGGGGTGAGGGGGCCTGGGGTGGCAGGGAGGAAGGTGGAGAGGCCTGCCAGGCACCCTGTCTCACAGCCCAGCAGGAAGGGAGGCATTCTAGATGAAACAGGTGTGCAGCCTGGCCCTGTGCAGGTAAAGAGTCCTGTGTGAGAGATCGGGGGTTGGAGGGGGGCAACCCCAGCTTACCTTTGAAGGCTGCAAGCTTTTCTGGCAGGTTCTCTTCATCACTGTATTTCTGGTCACAGAGAAACTCCTACAGAGCCAAGAGGACAGCGCTGAGCACAGGGTCAGCAGGCAGAACTCAGCAGCACATAGGCCCACTGCGCCGTGCCTCCTGTCCTGCCAGCTGGCTGGACTTGGCGGGGCAGGGCAGGAGGCTCCAATGTTTGTCCTGGCCTCCCGTCAACCCTCAGGGCAGATCTGCAGAGGCCGCCCTGTGGGTACGAAGTACGCTGGGCAGCTCGGGGTAGGGCCGGAGGGTCTGCTCTAGAAGACGAGACACTCTCAGTCAGCCTCTGAATTACCTGGGCCTCCCCCAGGGTACCCCAGGTCTGGGGCTCATGAGGCCAAGAGCCCCAAAGACAAGCTGCCTGGCTCCAGCATTACCTTCTTAGGTGTGTGACGCCAGCATATTAATTCCTCTCTGTACCTCTAATTGCTTTATCTCCAAACGAGCATAATTTTCACAGCTACGTCCCAGAGTTTATGTGACGATCCAAGGAGAGTGTACGTGTGACTCTTGGCACACAGCGAGCGCTCAATAAACAGCTGTCATTTTACTAGTCTCTTCTCTGGCCAGAAAATGACTGTACATTACTTGGGAAGTCACGTACCCCTCTCCCGTGTATCCTCACCTGTAAAACAGGGACCACCTTCCCGTCCGATGCACTGAGACTCCAATGAGTTCTTTCATAACCAGATGAAGGGAGAGGGTCGAGGATGCTAACAGAAGCCTCCAGAATGAAGCACTTACCCACAGGATCTCTTTGGATCCCCCAAGAAGCCCAAGAGATAGCTATACTATTACTCCCATTTTACAGAAGAGGAAACTGAGCTTCCCACAGCAGAGTGAGCTTCCACTGAGCTCCATCTCACTTGGAGTCTGCCTCCTGACCCCGACCCTTACATATGGCCAGAGAGCAGGCATTCATCCGCGCTGAAACAAAAAGCTACCAGTTCGTGAGCACCTGCCCTGCGGGCACAGGGCCGGGAATCTGACCTCCCTTGTTAACCTTCAAGCAGCCCTAGAACCTGCAGGCAGACAGGGGAGCAGAGGGGGTGATCCCATCATGGTGCCAGACTCCCCAAATCCCCTCTCTTCTCTGGACCTCACTCTCCACGTGACTGAGCCAACTGGACGCAGCATCGCTCCTGCATTCGCTCATTCATTCAACGGTTTTCGAGGGGCCACGGTGCACACTGCTCTGTGCTGAGGCAGCGAGGGAGCAGGTGAGCAAGATCAAGGTCTTTCTCCTAAAATTATGGGAAGTCCGTGTTCGAAGGGATGTTAAATGTTATCTAGGTCAGTCGCTCAATCTGTTTCTAAATTCTTGCTATTTCCCACTAACCCATGACCACATCTGTACTTACACACCTCCCAGGACGGGGAACTCACTATCTTTCCGGTCTGCAATGTAAATCCCCAAGAGGCTGCAAGTAGAATAGGAGAATGACGAGAACCTAAACGACGGTCAAGCACTCTGTGTTTGGATGTCAGTCCCCTCCTTACTAGCTGTGACAAGAGCACATGGGCAGCCATCTCCTCAGGCACCTCCCCCTCAACGGGGGTACCCCGCTGCGAGCACTGAGCACCAGGCTCTCCACCAGTGCTCGGTAAGCGACAGGTGTGACTGAGCGTGAGGCAGGAAATAATCCCTTCCAGGGTTCAAATGCCTCCGGGTTAACTCAGCGCCCTTTGACAGAGAAGGAAGAACCCATGAGCCAACATGGCTGCCCTCGCTGGGCTGATGGGGGGCTCTGATTGCCCCCTTGTTTTGGCAGGAACTGCGCTATCCCATCAAATCCTTACTATGATTCTGATTTTATAGGTGAGAACAGGAGGATCAGGGAGGTGAAATAATACTTCTAAAGGCCCAAGCAGCTGAGGAAGTGCAGGGTTGGTTTGGACCCTGGGTCTATCAGACTCTGGGGTCTGTGCCTCGGGCAGCCTGGTGGAGGCAGCACCAGGGCCCACGGGGTCCAGAGGGCTTGGCCACAGCCTGACTCGGGGCCTCGTCACCGTGCACCACGTGCAGCTCCACCTCGACTTAGCTGGAGCTGGAAGCTTCTGCTGCCCGGGAGGCTGCCCACCTCCCCGCTCGCTCTGTCTCTTCCTCTTGGCTCCCTCTCACGGTTCTTTTCCACGGCTGCCCCCAGCCCATCCAGCCTACGTCCGACTCACAACACCGCCCCTATGTACCCTCCTTCTGCTGCTTTAGGGACCAAGACGCCTTCGTGGGGCAGCTCAGCCAAGGCCCAAATCCTGCATCAGCCTGGAGTCTGTGCGTAACACACACCTGCCACGTCTAGGGATCCGGGCAGACTGGATTCAAGGAATGGCACACGGGCCTTGGTCTTGGAGACGAATCACACACAGACGAACACAGAACAGCCAGGCAGCGATCGGAGCAAAGACACGAGCACAGCGTGGACTGCGGCGTGGTGCGTGATGACGCCCACTCAGGACCCACCCGCAGGGCCTTCTCACTGATGGAGCCAGTTTCCTCCTGAGCACTCAGCACCATCTAGCAGGCTACTTTATTTGTGACCCCCAGACACAAATACATTGAGCACCGCGGCTACCCCAGCCTCCTTTCCATGCCTCCCCCATGCCAGGCCTGCTGCCACCAGGGACTTTGCTCTAGCTGGGTCCCCCGCCTGGAGTGCTCACCCCCCCATATCTGCTCGGCTCTCTCCCTTACCTCCTCTAAGCCTCTGCTCAACTGTCACCTTCTCAATACGGCCAGCCCCGCCCGTCCTGCCCACCGCAGCCCCTGCCTCTGCTTCCGATCCACTTTACCTTCCGTGGCTGAATCACCTAACACAATTTACAGAGTAGTTACTTATTAAGAGCATTGCCTATCACCTGTCTCTCCCTGAGAGAATATAGGTTCCACATAGTAGGTGCTCGATAAATATTTGCAGGCTGAGTGACTGAATTGAGACTCAGAGAGGATAAATAACGTGCTCAAAGCGGCATGGCCAGCAAGTGGCCGAACTGGAGTTGAAGTTCACAGTGGAGGCTGCTTGGGTTCCCTCCCTGCACGGAGCTGAGAAGCGACCCAAGGGAATGGGTGTTGGAAGGGTGCTGGGAGGAGGCAGGCCCTTGGCCACTAGCTCTAGGAGCACATGTTTACTGCCTTGGCACCCGGCAGTGTCCGGCATCTAGTAGGTGCTCAATAAACATCTGCAGCACAAATGGAGAGGCCTGACATTCGGCCAGAACGCCTTTCTCCACTCTGACCCCTGAAATGGTAAGGCCGCTTTGCAAAAGTGTGCGCCTGTGTGTGACAAAGACTGGGGGTGGGGGGCGGGGAGGACTCAGAGATTGGAATTACACTTTTCCTTAGAGCTAAACATGACAAATTCTTGAGCCATAGTGACCAGGGCTGGGGGAAGCAGCTGACCCAGTCATGTGTGGGTAGGCAGCCCTTGCTGGCCCTGGGCTTAGGGCAGCTGTGTGGACCATGCCTTTGGCCAGGCCAGGGGAGGAAGGCGAGTGGGCGGCAGGAACAGGAGTTTCATTGGCTGGGCTGCCAGCTCCCACCCCACCTACGAGCTTGGGATTCTTGGTTTCTGCTCATGCACAACCCACAGCTTCCTCCCTCCGGGCGTCTGCCCCCCACATCCTTGCCCAGCCTCAGGCCCCGGCCATGCCTAGTGGGCAAGTACCCTCTCTGTCCAGAATCCACGACTCCTGAGTCGGGGTCCGCAGGCGGAGGAGACAGAGATGGAGAAGCCAGCCCAGATGTTTGGAAGAAAAGCAGAAACAGAAACAAGAAGAGGACGAGTTGGCTTCCTGTGTCTGACCCGCTTAGTAGCTGTGCGAAAATTATTTAATTCGTCTGTTCCTCGGTTTCCTTGTCTGTAGGGAAGATACAAACATCTCATCGGCTTGTCCCGGTAATTACAGTATGTAAGTGAGAATATGCGAAGTGCTTAACGCAGCGCCTGACACCGTGTAAATGCTAAAAATGGTAGCTGTCTGTTATTATAACCTTCTAACATCTACATCCGTACAATCCACTTAGAACCCCCACGGCTCATCATCCAGACCATCACCAACGATTAGACCGGAAGCAAACCCCCTGCCCCAACTTACGACTTCTCATTCCCTTCCCTGGGTATCCCCATTTGACAGATGGGACAACCGAGACCCAGAGAGGTTGATCGACTTGCCCAAGATCGCAAAGTTCTAACAGTTCAAGGTCTATTTCCCTTCACCGTCGCGGCTCCCTCCCTGCCCTGAACGGGAGGAAGGTGTCCTGGCCACACGTTTCAGAACCAGGAGTTACCTTTCCCCTTGGGCAGCTGCAGAAGGAGGTTACTCCAGAAATCAGGGAACCACTCTCTAGCCCTCTTTGTGGGGGTAGGCTGTGTCTGGATGGTTTACTCTTCCCCCCACCTCCTCTCCCCCTCCAGCCCACCATCCCAAACGACAAAGTTTTTACAGCTGCGGAAATTGCTGTCCGGGCCTCCAGGAATGAGAGGCTCTGAGAGCGACCACTGACACGCAGAGGGACAAGTCCAGAGGCCTTGGTGGACTAGTCAGTCCCTAGGCGAAGAGCCAGGACATGCAAGCGGGCAGGAGCCTGGGGTTGAAAACCGCAAGCCACGAGCTGAACAGTCACTCGAGCCAGAGTGTCCACAGGCAAGGCCCGTGATGACGGCAGAGCAGTGGAAAACATCCATCCCGTCACTGAACTCGGAAGGGACTCCTCAGAGCGCCCGGCTTGTCCCCTTGGTTCCATAGCTGGGGAAACCGAGGCCTCAGAGGGAAAGGTCTCCCCTCAAGCCACAGTGGTCAGAAGCCTCACATAAACTCCCTGAGTGCTGGGCGGGCTGTGCCGAGGGCTGGGGGACGGGGGCTGCATCAGGTTGCCCGCACTTACTAGCTCTGGGGCCCTGGGCAACCTGCTTTACCACTTTGGGCCTTGGTTTCCTCATCTGTGAAATGGGATCGTAACGATAGCATCTCCTCATCGGGTTGGTGTAAGCATTGAATGAGCTAACTGCACAGAAACTTACTGTAAGCGTTAGCCATTATCATTACGCATCAGATCACCCACACTCGAGCCACGCAAAGAGACCACCCACGACTCTCTGTCCCACACCGTGCCACAAAGTCTTCCTGGTGAGCCTGGACCCTCTGGCCACCCCTCTCAAGGGCAAGCTCTGCTTTGTCCTTGGACACCATCCACGTGGGAGAGAGCTCCCATCTCGGCCCTGAGGGACAGCGTCCGCAGCCACACCTGTGTATACTGCTGCTCCTCATGGTGCTGTACAACCTCTGAGGCACAGCAGAATTTCCTTCCACCCGGGGGAGCCCCAAACCAGCGCTCGTGCCCAGGCGGGGCTATTTCTAGAACCAGCAGAGGTTGGCAGCCTCTGCTGTATCTGGCCTCGAGATCCCTGTCACCCGCCTGATTCCCTCTGCCCCCGCCCCACCCCAGACTTAACTCTCTTTCTGGGCTGGTACCTCTAGCACCTGCTCCCGGATGCTTGCTGCTGGTTCTCCAGGCTTGTCTTTATGTATTAGCTGCAGTAGAATCTTGGGGCGGGCAGCTATCACCATCTTGGAGGCCATCCAAGGGGCCGGTGGCTGAAACCCTGGGTGAAAACCCCAAGGACGGGAGGCATCATACCAACCGTGAGGCCTCTGACGCAGCCCACAGGTTCTTAAAGGGCCAGGGCAGGCCACAAATGCCCGGCCAGGGCAGGCCACAAATGCCTGGCGTGTAGCAGGACCTTGTAATATGCACCCACAAGGACAGCAGGCTCACATTCCCCGTGGCAGCTCTGGGGCCTCATCCGGATGCTGTGTCCTCGCCAATAGACGGGGCAGCTGAAGAAAAACACCCCATCAACTACACAAATGAAGTGGACCCTGCAGAAATTCCATCTCCAGCTTCCTGTGAGGTCGTGACTGGCTGGACCTGTGGGGACACTGAATCCTCAAAGGCTCACGTGGCTGCCTATCACTATCTCCTTTATAATATATTAAGGAAGAACAAGAGAGACGGGTGCCCAGCGATGCCAGCTGGGCTCACTCACCTGGGCAGGGACAGGGTGGCACTGCCAGTACACAGGAAAAGAGACACACCTGCGTAGTGCCTGGGTCAGGTCTCAGAGGTCCCCCATTGTTGGGAGAGGGACCGGGGACATATGTGCCCCCTGGGCAGAGATACGCAGCCTGCTGTGCCCAGCTCTTCTCAGTATAAATGGCACGTGGCCTCTGAAATAACCGAGGCACTTTCGTGCCACAGGGAAGGCTGAGTGTCCTTCATTCGACCCAGGAGGCCTGGGAGGGTGGGACGATAGCCAAAGATCCTTATCCGCATAAGCAAGAGAGGCCTGTGTCACAGCTAGGCCATGTCTACCTGGTGGACAGGGCCAGCCAGGCCATGGGCGGTGTCCGGAGTCAGACTCCTGGCTCTGCTACTTCCTGGCTGGGTGACCTTGGGCAGGTGACTTCACCTGGCTGACCCTCTGTTTCCTCATTTCTACAATGGGAGGCCGGCTAATCCTCGTCCCACAGAGATGTTTATACATTCTTGCTGAGCATCTAATCGAACGTTCCCTTGACGGGAGTCAGAGAAATGATGCACATCGAGGGCCAGGCACGCCTCCCATTATTTTGTTAGACACCCTGGCCTCCAGCTGGCTCAAACTACAGTTTTCACCATCTTTCTGGCTCCCCATGCTCGGTCCCAAGGGTAAGGGCACTCTGAGGGGCCCCCAGGGGACCCCCACCCAGCCCCACCACTTCTCTCTGTCCCCACGGGAAGCTGCAGAGACTTCGTCCCGTTGCCAAATAAGACTGGGCTTGTCTGGCCCGAGGTCACCTGCCACGCCATCAGGGCACAGGGAATGTCAGCTATGTGGGGGGAGTAGGAGATGCGCACCCGTCTTGCCTGCTCCAGTAGTGCAGAGCACGCGCGCACACACACACACACACACACACACACATACACACACACACACACACTCGGAGGTGGGGGCGGGCACCCACAGCGGAGACCAAATCAAGCTCAGAGAGTGAGCGAATAGGCTGGGGTTGAGTGCGGCTGTTTAAACCCAGACGACTGACTCTACCTCTCTGAGTCCCATTTTTCATAAAATGGGACTAGACACTCTCAGGGTGAGAGTGAGCACTCAGCGAGATAATGCCTAAAGCACGCCTGGCACACTGCCTGGCACATGCCAAGTGCTCAGGAAATGACAGCAAAAGCTAGAGACCAAAAGTGCGCATTTCTATACAGCTGCACCCACACTGCCAGGCCCGCCCCGTCTCCTACTGTCACTCCTGAATCCCTTATAATAGCAACGGCTAAGACCGAGCCACCCTGCGCAGACTTCCGGAAGCTGTAACCACCCCCCCCCACCGCCCTGGGGCGGGGAAGAAGGCCCAAAGGGAACTAGGGAGTTGGCCCTAGAATCCCCAAAGCTGCCAGCCAGGCTGGGCTCGGCCACAGAGGTGCCCAAGCACATGCAGGGAGCATGGAGCCCCATCCTGCATGGCTTCCGGCTTCCACAGGGCCACTGGGCAGCTGCTCAGTCCAGCCCCGCCCCAGAAGCCCTGCTCCAGTGGGGCAGTAAAGCTGCACCCCAAAGGAAGGCCAATCTAGGCTGCCAACATGGTTCTCTCTAGAATCCGCCCACTCCAGGGAACCTCCACTGTGACTGTAGCCGTGGGTGGAACGAACTCCGACCCTCAAAGAGAGCGACCCCCTGAGAGTCTTCAAAGACCTTGTCTGCTCATCGCCACTGTCGTAGGGACTCAGAGTGGGACAGGGACTGCTGCTCCTACTTCAGGCAGGAGAAGACTAAGGCTCTGCCAGATGAAGGGGTCTGGCCCGGGCGGAGAAGCTGGCAGAGGCCATGGCAAATCTCAGACCTTGGGTTTCCACGAACTGTACCTTTCAAGCCCAAACCAACCATTGAAAACAATCACGACAGGAGTCAGCTCCCTACGTGCTTTATGTAGGTTATCTCCCTGAAAAGTCATGACAACCCACTACCATTATCTCAAGCGGCTGGCCCAAGGTCATAGAGCCAGCAACACTATCCCCTCTTCCTCCGCCCAGTGTGACTCTAAACCATGGTGGGGCCACCTTGACCTGCTGCAGTGGGAAGTAGCTCGTTTCCAGTTTGACCTGGGAGCCTCCTTCCTCCAGGGGAGCCGAGAGCCTGGGCCCCAGCAGCCTGGCTCATATGCTGGGTCTCAGAACAGGACCCAGGCAGGGAGAGGACACTAGACTGCAAGCTCTGCCTCTGGCTGCTGTTGGCTTCAGCCAGCCGCTCGCCCTCTCTGGGTACCGGGGTCCTAAGGTGGTTAGACGCCTGCTTGCTCACCTTCTCCAGTCCCAGTGCTGTCCAGTTCAGCCCCTGAGAGTTCAGTCCACCTCCCAAAACAACCCTGTGGCCTCTCCCCAGTCCGCCCCCCGCCAAGGGCAAGGTTGGCACGGAAAGTCCCACACACTCAGCTCCTCTGGTTTGTCCAACTACAGTGACGTCTCCCCATCCCCAGCTGTCTCTGGCTCACGGTCCTGCTGGCTGTGGGCAGGTCCAGCCAGCTTGGAACCCGCCCAGCCGAGTGGCCCAGGGGGCTGTTTGAGGTCAGGGTTCCAGGCTCCTGTCCAGAGGGCAAGCACAGCGAACTGGGAGAGAGCCCAGCAGCCTGGACCTCTGAGGTCCCAGCCAGACACCCTGGCTCCCTTTCAGCTGTGCTCAAGATGGCACCAAGAGACAGTGTGAGGATGGCAGTGAGGGACCCTGGCGTCCCTAGGGACCTCCAAGAAATACCTACAGCCAGTGGAATGAAATCAGAGAGGCCGCCTACTTCTAGACAATCCAAGAAAATCAGCGAGGGGAGTTAAGACTGCCAGCTCCTCCGGCGTAAATACCCAGTACCTGGCCCCACCCCCAGCCTCCACCAGCACCCCGCTGACCCTGCCAGCTTCCCACTCTGGGACCCTGAGCTGGGCTTGGACCCTGGGCGTCCAGTGGCCCTACGGAGCCAGCAGAGGGAACACCCAGCCTTGCGTGAGTGGGCATGCCTCTACGACCAGTTAATTAGGAACCTGGGAGATGTCCCCCTCAGGAAATAATTCTAGTACCATCCATGAGGGTCTTGCCTCGTGCGTGCGTGCCGGACACTACATGCCTCCCTTCACTGAGCCCTCAGGGTCTGTGATGAGAGCTCCTTGGCGATGGAGACCAGACCTGAGCCCACATCATGCAGAATCCCAAAGCCCCTGGCTACGCTGCCTTTGAGCTCTGGCCAAACCAGGCGGGCCCTGACCCTTTTCCTTATCTTCTAGAATCTACATGGTCATTACGCAAACATTTATGGAGCTTCCATTATGGGCCTGGCGACGGCTGGAAGGCTTTCTTTTATAGAAATCCACCAGGACCAGCAAAGAAGAATCAAGGCTCTAAGGGAGCCTTTCCCAAAAGTTGGAGGGACGGGTGGCGAGGGTGGGGTGGGGCAGGCAGGAGACCACCATTTTGTAAGGCGGAGAGTGCACCCGCCCGAGAGTCTAGGGCCCAGGGTGTTAACAGCGGCCTGACCCCGCTCGGCTCTGGCTGGGCCACGTCAGGGCAGCCACCACGCCTCCCTGGGCCTCCCTTCCGTCCCCAAGCTGTAAAACCGGGACTGCTCAGAGACATCGGGGGTCCCTT
>NW_011888939.1:1738254-1740323 GCF_000151845.1 Pteropus vampyrus
GTTCCCAGGCTTCTTTTTTAATTCTTGAAGGAAAAACATAGAAACGTTTAGTTTTTGTTGAGAAAATGCGTAATGACAAAGTTTCACTGGACACAGGGACACTTTCGAGGAGAAAGAGTTAGTGTTTTGTTAATGAAACCTGTTTCTTGAGCACTCACTTTGCACCAGGCACTGTTCCACGTCAGCACCAGGATACATTTGCTAAGTCATTTAATTCTCAAAACCCTGAAATGGGACTCGGCACTCCCACTTTACACAAGAGCACTCAGGAACTGGAAGCCTCGAGGTCAAGTCCACCGGGATGATACAGCCAGCTTCTAACTCCGGAGAGTGGCACTCAGGACACAAGAACACAGGACTTGTAACGGGGTGATCGTGAAGTCTCTGTCTAAATCAGGACGTTTCTGAGAGTAAAAGGTGGCACTCCTAATAATTATGTTGGGGTCACGGGCACAGACAGGGACTGCCCTGGGCAAATGGCACACTTGGTCACTAGTAATGCTCCTCCTTCCCCCCAGAGCTTGTCCCTGGGGATTGGATCCAGGAATACTCCTTCCTCGTTCGCCCATGGGGTTTGCATTTGGCCGAGCTGTGTGACCTTGAGCAAGGCACTTGACCTGTCTGAGCCTCAGTCTCCTGATCTATAGAATGGTTGAAACGAGCACCTCTAACCAAGCAGGGGCTGGTGTAACTTATTATTTGCAGGGGATTTAAGCGGGTAGTAAAAACTCGGAGGGAAGAAGGGCTTAGGAGTTATAACCCTTGGTTGATGGGAGCCGTTCCTCCCGGAGGCCAGAGACCAGAGCCGACTTAGAGCCCTCATAGAGAGCTGACTTAGAGTACAGCACTCATAACACACGACCCGGCTCGGCCTCAGATGGCCTATTGCCCCGGCCAGTAGGCTGGTTGGCCCTCCTCCCCTCAGCCATTCTGCAAGGCAGGGGCCACCCCACCTCCCACCGCTCAGCTGCTGGGCTACATTGCTAGCCAGATGTTCAACAGCTGCCACATTCCACCCATTGCAGCCCCACCTCTGGGGCCGGAGTGGCTCTGCGCACAGGCATGAGTCACGAGACGTCAGCCCCGAGGTACGTCACTGAGGAATGGAGAGGAGGCCTGTTCTCTACCCGCAGGGGACACTAGGACTGGGCTTGAGCAGAAAAAGCCATCATTGCCAAGAGCAGCCATCAGAACAGCTGTGTGTCTGTGTCAGCAGAGGAGCCGGTGTGGGACAAGGGGGTCCTGGGGGCATCGGATCCTGTCCCGGAGGTCTTCAAAGCACCCCCAGCTCCTCGGCACCACCTAACACCAGACACCAGTCATCAAACGCACTGTAGAGCAACGGCCTCCTGTTCCAGCTTCTCTCCGAGATCTACCAAGTCACTCTCCGTGTCCACTCCCCACCCCCCAATCCACCTATGCTCCGGTTTTCCGGTTCTCTGTGGAAGGGCACACCTCTTCTTTGAACACTCACCCCCAGCAGGTTTTGGGGAGCACAGCCCAGCTCTTATTACATGGTCTGGGATGCAGAGACCCTCATTCTGAATAGGAGTGGGGAGGACCTGGCCTGAGCTGGGTCAGCCTTTCCTGGGAAAGTAGAATCAGGACAGTTTCCAGCTTGTTTCTGCCAAGGATTTGACCCGGTGACTTGCACACTTGGGGGCCATGGTGCTGGGAGCAGTGAGGGCATCCTCTTCCATCAAGGGCAGGAAAAGCAGAGGGCGAGCAGCTCTGCAGAGAGTAAAGACCGGAGCAAACAAGGCGAGAGCAGGGCCAGGGACGGGGACGGGAGAGGCGGCTCCTGGCCCCAGGCTGTCCTCAGACTTGGCAGCCCCTCCCATGCCCTGTGGACTCAAACTCCCCTCTTCTGTTTAAACCGGCTCAGGAGCGGTTCAGGCCTTGTGTCTAAGAGCCCTGACTGGATGCTCCGCAATCCTGCCTATGCGACCTGCATTCCTGGGGTGACCCGTGCTGGCCAAGCCCCCACCGTTCTGCTCAAAATGTTCCTCTCTGTCTCCCCACCCTCTGGGGCCTGACCCAAAACTCTCTTCCTCATTCTCAATTCTGTC
>NW_011888939.1:1740373-1746826 GCF_000151845.1 Pteropus vampyrus
CCCCCAGCAGGTTTTGGGGAGCACAGCCCAGCTCTTATTACATGGTCTGGGATGCAGAGACCCTCATTCTGAATAGGAGTGGGGAGGACCTGGCCTGAGCTGGGTCAGCCTTTCCTGGGAAAGTAGAATCAGGACAGTTTCCAGCTTGTTTCTGCCAAGGATTTGACCCGGTGACTTGCACACTTGGGGGCCATGGTGCTGGGAGCAGTGAGGGCATCCTCTTCCATCAAGGGCAGGAAAAGCAGAGGGCGAGCAGCTCTGCAGAGAGTAAAGACCGGAGCAAACAAGGCGAGAGCAGGGCCAGGGACGGGGACGGGAGAGGCGGCTCCTGGCCCCAGGCTGTCCTCAGGCTTGGCAGCCCCTCCCATGCCCTGTGGACTCAAACTCCCCTCTTCTGTTTAAACCGGCTCAGGAGCGGTTCAGGCCTTGTGTCTAAGAGCCCTGACTGGATGCTCCGCAATCCTGCCTATGCGACCTGCATTCCTGGGGTGACCCGTGCTGGCCAAGCCCCCACCGTTCTGCTCAAAATGTTCCTCTCTGTCTCCCCACCCTCTGGGGCCTGACCCAAAACTCTCTTCCTCATTCTCAATTCTGTCCCTCCCTGAACCTGTCCTGCTAACCACTAGGTTCTAAGTTCATTTCCTGCCTCAGTGTCTTCAGACTGAACCAGAGGTCAGCTGAGGGCGTCTCTGGACCCCACCCTTCAAACTGCCCAGTCCCTACACTTTGCCTGATAAGCCCCCTGGAGCAGGTGCCTGTGGTCACAGGAGCCCAGCAAAATCCCTCCCACAGGAAGGTCCTGGCCAAGCCAGTGGGCTCAGCTTTTGTCACCTTCCTGCTACTGCGTGTGGGCTAAGATGGATCATCACATGTTCTTCCACCCACTCCCTGGGCACTGAGTGTCACACAGTCGGGGTGTGCCATGTGTGTAGCCATAACCAGGGCCTCCGCTGCCAACCAGCATGGGAGAACAGAAGGTACACCGCCCGGCTAGTAAAGAGGCCCTTTATTTCCACATTAAACAGAATTGGTCCCCGCTGCTGCTTGTCCCCCCCCGGGGGCAGGAAGAGCTGTGGGAGGGCTTGGGCCCCTTGAGGCACCCATCCGTCCAGTGCCAAGGCCCTGCTGTCTGTGGGAAGAGGGCCCGGGAAGGGGGAGGAGTGCCAGGAGGAAATGCCAGGGAATCCTAGGCAGAGGCCAGCAGGGGGGCCTGGCCACAGGGGGATTCTCCAGCAGGACACACCAGAAAGGCAGCCAGGCTTCCACACCCAGCAGAGGCCTCCCTCATAGCAGGGGGGGCCACAGAGCCACAGGGCTCATTCAGGAAGTGTCAATCAGTCAAAGGCCATCTGGGGTCATGGGGTCACAAAGGGGAGCTCCCTGCCACTCCAGCTCTTTGGACGGGCCACACGCTAAAAAGGTCCTGAGAACGAAGTCTTCCAGGAAGCCAGTGATCTCTCCGCAGGGCTGGGTCGTGGTGCTGGTTGAAACCACCCTGAATCTCTGGGGATGCGCCCGCAGCCTCCCAGGTACCGACCTGCCCCAGACTCTGCTTTCAGGAGAGAGGGAGCGTGTTGTGCCACAGGGTGTTTAACATAACCCCCCAGCACCCAGAGGGTGTGCAGCACACATCCAGTGCTGGACGAGCATTTGTGGATTGACTAATGCATGTATGTGCACAGATGGACCTGAGCACATGCGTGCACCACACACACAAGCATGAGTACAGGTGCATGTATATATGTGTCAGTGACACTGTGGTGTGCGTGTTGACGCATGCCCGGGGCGGCAGTGTACACGGTGGCTGCCTGGGTGACCTACGAATGACGCACATTCGATCCTGCTGGGTGGAGGAGTACAGGCACGGCCTTGGAAGGGTGTGTGAGTGTCCGCTCAGGGGAGGGATGCAGCGCAGGCTCTGGGCGCACCCATGGGCGTATGAGCATGCCCTGAGCTGGGGGCTCAGCGGGGTCCAGTGGCCCTCACTGCCAGCTGGCACAGCTCTTGGGCAGACTCTGCAGAATGGCCTCCAAGTTCTGCTTGTCGGCGCGGATCTCGGCAAGGTCACTCTCAAAGGTCTGGATCTGTAGCTCCTGCTGCTCAGACTCCTGCTCCAGCAGCCTCAGTTTCCCCTGCAGGGCCCCGGGCGGGCCCAGCCGGAGCCTCAGGCGCTCCAGTGTCCTCTGGGTCTCATTCAGAGCCTGGGCTGGGGCTCGATGGGTGTCCAGGGACCCTGCAGAGGGACAGAGAGCCTCAGCGTGGGCCAGCTCCCTGCGGGCCCCAGGATCCTGTTCGGCCCCACCCCACAGGCCTTCCACAGCACAAACCGTCCAGGATCCCAACTGCCCACAATCCACCAGGAAACCAAGGGACCGAGAGGGAAGTGCGGTGAGGTGGATGAGGGCCTGGTCGGGGCATCCCGCCGAGTGCATAGGCAGGCCCTGGAACTTCCCCCTGGGGTGGCACTGGGCAACTGTTAATCTCTGTTGTTGCTATTACTACTATTTGTTAAAAAGAGTCAGGCTTGTTTGAGTCCTGAGCCCATTTCCTCATCTATAAAGCAGTGGTATGTGCAAGGTCCCCATGCCTGCTGGCTCCAAAATGCTGCGTTGGTTCACCAAGAGCACACCTGTACAGAGACCACCTGTGATGGATGTGGGAGGATGAGCGGCTGGAAACAGGGTCCCTGGCTCTAGACTGATGGCCGAGGAGACAGCTGGGGCAGAAAGGACGGCAGGCCTGGCAAGTGGGCAGCGGGGGTCTGGCCCTGGCCTTGCACGGATTGATTCTATTTCTTGGGGTTAAGGACTTTGGGGAGGCTCCTCAAGTGCAAAACAAGGGGGTGGGGCCAGCTGCTCACATTTGAACTGTGTAGTGGTGATGGTGGCATGGAATCCACAGGCTGCCTCCCCCGCCTGCTACTTGTCATTAAGGGTGACATTCAACAGAAAGACAGGGCTCAGCCAGGTGAGCATGGCGGGCAAGAGGAAGTTAAGTCCTAAATAGTCTCCAATCCCACAGGATCCTACCTGAATTTCCTGGGCAAAGAAGGCTGGGCTGGATGACAGGAAGCAGAGCCAGGGGCGGGGAAGAGGCACAGGGCGGGGGAGGGGTGAGCTCTGTTGCCTGGGCAGGTCCTGCTCCCAGCAAAGACCTGGAGAGGCCCCACTGTCCACAGTAAAGTCCTAACAGCCTCACCTTTGAGGAGATTCAGAATTGGCTTATAGCCTCCAGTCTCTCTGCCTGTCTGGGGCTCCTGGGGCAGGGGCAGCGTCCAGGTGTGTGCTGTTCACTCCTGCCTCCTCGGGTCAAGCACCATGACAGCATGAATGGGTAAATGACAATGACAGCAACAGCCGGAGCAGAGTGTCTGTTCCCTGCCGGGCGCTCTGCCCAGTGCTCCAACTCCTTGGCATCGGGTGTGGAGTAGTGGCTGTGAGTGACACTCGTGTGAACCACGGTCTCCCCGCCGACTGGCTGTGGGACCCCGGCCATGTCATTTAAACTCTCTGTGCCTCAGTTTCAAGAGAATAAGTGTCCTTGCCTCAGGTGAGACTGGGAATTCTGTAAGACCACGTGTGTGAGCAGCATAGCGTGGGCCTGGCCTCCAGTCAAAACACAGGCCTGGGATCCTCTCCCTTCTTATCGATAATGGTAATTGAAAATGCACGCTGTTACATGATGCACCTCGAAGACGTCACATTAAGTGAAATCAGCCAGCCACAAATACTGTAAGATTCCTCTTGTGTGAGGTGCCCAGAGAAGTCAAACTCAGAAGCAGCAGAGCAGTGGGGGCCAGGGGGTGGGGGGAGGGCGATGGGGAGTTAGTGTTGAATGGAGACAGAGTGTCAATTTGGGAAGAAGAAAAAGTTCTGGAGGCGGATGGTGGGCATGGTCCCACAGCAGCGTAAATATACTTAACCCACTGAACTATACATTTAAAAATGGTAAGATGGCAGATTTTATGTTATGTATATTTCGCCACATTTGAAAAAAATGCATGCGGTTCATTTCAGCCCAGCTGCTCTGATTCTGTCCCCCTGCAGCCCCTCCCCGACCCCGAGGCCTTCATGTCTTGGTGGGTGCCGTCCGCTTCATCGGAAATGTCGCCTTGCTATAAGGCTCATCTCAAATTCTACCTCCTCCCTAGGCGCTGCTACTTCCTGTCACACAGTGCGGCAAGCACTTTCCAAGTTAACGCACTGTTACCTCCATTTCACAGATGGGGAAACTGAGGCTCAGAGAAATAGAGCGCTTCTCCCCGAGTCTCACAGCCAAGGAAAGGAGGACAGCCTCAGACCCTGGTCTGTCTGATTCCAAGCCAGCACCTGCTCCTTGGTGCCATACGTGCTCTGTGACGTTCTCTCTCCTTCTCTGAAACCCTCGGCCAGAGGGCTGCCCCGCTCCCCTGGTGAGTTTTCCGTGTACCCTCCCCCACAGCCTAGCGTCCCCTCGAGGCACAGACTGAACTCTGAACTCGCTTCTGGGTACTCTGCCTCCCGTAGGGCCTGGGGCAATTACAAATGGCCAGGAGGCTGGGGACGGGGAAGCCATGGTGATGAAGGGGAGCAGGAAATCTTCCCCAGGACCCGGCCTCAGAGGAAGAACCCGGAGGGAGGGGACTCTGGGGGATCAGGGCCCAGCCTCGGGGTCTCCTCACCCAGCCTGGCGAGCAGCTCTGACAAGGCCTTGACATCCTTCTCCAGGGAGGCACGCGATTCCTGGATCTGCCGCTCCATCTCGCTCAGCCTGGCACCCACCTTTGGGGGGTCGAGGCGGGGTGGGAGGAGGTAGAAGGAGGAAGAAGGGAGGAGGGAGGAGGAGGGAGGAAGAGCTGGATGGAGCAGTTCCCCGCTGGCCCCAGTCCAGGAGGAAATGGTGAAGGCCCTGGCACACGCACCTGCTCAGCTTCCTCCAGCTCCCGCCTGCGAGCTCCTGAGGCTAGCACCTGCCGGGAGGCCTGTCTGAGAGTCGCCTGTGTCTGGCTGGAGAGCCGGCTGGCGTGACGGTGCTCCCGCTTCCCCTCCCTCAGCAGGGCCTTGGCGAGCTGTGGGCGGGCGGCAGAGCAGGGGAGAGAGGGTGAACAGAGGATGTCCTCTCGAGATAAAGCGTTCTGTGGCAATCACGCCAACAGATGCGACAGAGCCAGCGAGAGCTGGGGAGACACACACCTGTTAGAATTTGGCCCCAATAAGACAAAACAAACAAAACAAAACAAAAAACCAGCCTAGAGGTTTAGGGAGTAAGGCCAAACAGACCTAAGTGTGACTCCTGGTTATGTGATTTAAGTTACTGAATCAGCTGGGCCCCTGGGACAGCAATGACATCTATTTCTTGAAGCATCGACAGGGTCACCCACGTGAAGCTCCAGGGCTCAGAGCCCGGGACCCGCCGCACACCAGTAGGTGTGGAGTAGTCACTTTGCATCCAGGGCGGTGGGTCTGCAGGGCCAGCTCTCACATGACAGTTCCCCCACAGGCCCAGAAGGCAGGAACGTCCCTGTCGTCCCATCTGTGTCTCTGACCTTGGCACTGTCCTTGGCCAACAGCTCGGCTTCCTTGGCCTTCTTCGCGGCGCTGGAGGAGACGGATGCCGCATTTCCCAGCATCCTCTCCGCCTGCTTGGTCTTCTTTTTCGAGTCCTCGAGGAGCCTGCCCCGGACGGTGCCTGCCTTCCTCCTCAGCGCAGCCCGGTCCTTGGGCCGAGGAAACTGCAGCTTCAATCCTGCGAACCCAGCCCAGGCTGTGTCAGGAGGGCCTGGCTCATGGCTCGAGAGCCTGCCAGATACCTGACCAGCCCCAGACCCTCAGACAACATGAGTGCCGGTTCGAGATGCATGAGCTCTGTTTGTAACCTGCTCAGGCTTATCCGAGGGGGACAAGTGAGACATACTGCCCACTGAATTTAAAGATTCATATTATATTAGGATGCTCATTAAAGTCACAAAACTACCCAGTAGTCAATGCCTGGACCAGTGGTAGGGATGGGAAACCACTGCACACTACATAGCAAAATTCGTTTAGCTCTTTGTTTTTATGTACTACCTGTTTCTAGAGAAGCTTTGAGGCACCTTATAGTGATAGATAAATCAACAGCTGGACCATTAAAATGAAAAACCAAGAGCCACTTATAACTGGGGGATGAGGAAGGGAAGAGAAGTGCCAGAAAATTAGGGTAGTAACATCGCAGGTACTAAATGCCCTATTTACCTCTGAGCTTCCTAGCAGCCAAGACAGAAAGGGAAATACAATTCACATAGGTTGTATATCTAATAAGAAGTAGTTTCCTTCTGGAAAGAAGACCTTTCCCTTTCAGATAAAATTGTAATGGAAATTTATCTTAAAGAATACTGATTATAGCAGAGTCAAGTTTTGAAAAGAATCGAGCCTTCTAATGTTTACGGGCGCAACACGACATAATTGCTCTAGGAACATAATCCAGAAATGAGGTCTA
>NW_011888939.1:1746876-1750148 GCF_000151845.1 Pteropus vampyrus
GGCCTCAGAGGAAGAACCCGGAGGGAGGGGACTCTGGGGGATCAGGGCCCAGCCTCGGGGTCTCCTCACCCAGCCTGGCGAGCAGCTCTGACAAGGCCTTGACATCCTTCTCCAGGGAGGCACGCGATTCCTGGATCTGCCGCTCCATCTCGCTCAGCCTGGCACCCACCTTTGGGGGGTCGAGGCGGGGTGGGAGGAGGTAGAAGGAGGAAGAAGGGAGGAGGGAGGAGGAGGGAGGAAGAGCTGGATGGAGCAGTTCCCCGCTGGCCCCAGTCCAGGAGGAAATGGTGAAGGCCCTGGCACACGCACCTGCTCAGCTTCCTCCAGCTCCCGCCTGCGAGCTCCTGAGGCTAGCACCTGCCGGGAGGCCTGTCTGAGAGTCGCCTGTGTCTGGCTGGAGAGCCGGCTGGCGTGACGGTGCTCCCGCTTCCCCTCCCTCAGCAGGGCCTTGGCGAGCTGTGGGCGGGCGGCAGAGCAGGGGAGAGAGGGTGAACAGAGGATGTCCTCTCGAGATAAAGCGTTCTGTGGCAATCACGCCAACAGATGCGACAGAGCCAGCGAGAGCTGGGGAGACACACACCTGTTAGAATTTGGCCCCAATAAGACAAAACAAACAAAACAAAACAAAAAACCAGCCTAGAGGTTTAGGGAGTAAGGCCAAACAGACCTAAGTGTGACTCCTGGTTATGTGATTTAAGTTACTGAATCAGCTGGGCCCCTGGGACAGCAATGACATCTATTTCTTGAAGCATCGACAGGGTCACCCACGTGAAGCTCCAGGGCTCAGAGCCCGGGACCCGCCGCACACCAGTAGGTGTGGAGTAGTCACTTTGCATCCAGGGCGGTGGGTCTGCAGGGCCAGCTCTCACATGACAGTTCCCCCACAGGCCCAGAAGGCAGGAACGTCCCTGTCGTCCCATCTGTGTCTCTGACCTTGGCACTGTCCTTGGCCAACAGCTCGGCTTCCTTGGCCTTCTTCGCGGCGCTGGAGGAGACGGATGCCGCATTTCCCAGCATCCTCTCCGCCTGCTTGGTCTTCTTTTTCGAGTCCTCGAGGAGCCTGCCCCGGACGGTGCCTGCCTTCCTCCTCAGCGCAGCCCGGTCCTTGGGCCGAGGAAACTGCAGCTTCAATCCTGCGAACCCAGCCCAGGCTGTGTCAGGAGGGCCTGGCTCATGGCTCGAGAGCCTGCCAGATACCTGACCAGCCCCAGACCCTCAGACAACATGAGTGCCGGTTCGAGATGCATGAGCTCTGTTTGTAACCTGCTCAGGCTTATCCGAGGGGGACAAGTGAGACATACTGCCCACTGAATTTAAAGATTCATATTATATTAGGATGCTCATTAAAGTCACAAAACTACCCAGTAGTCAATGCCTGGACCAGTGGTAGGGATGGGAAACCACTGCACACTACATAGCAAAATTCGTTTAGCTCTTTGTTTTTATGTACTACCTGTTTCTAGAGAAGCTTTGAGGCACCTTATAGTGATAGATAAATCAACAGCTGGACCATTAAAATGAAAAACCAAGAGCCACTTATAACTGGGGGATGAGGAAGGGAAGAGAAGTGCCAGAAAATTAGGGTAGTAACATCGCAGGTACTAAATGCCCTATTTACCTCTGAGCTTCCTAGCAGCCAAGACAGAAAGGGAAATACAATTCACATAGGTTGTATATCTAATAAGAAGTAGTTTCCTTCTGGAAAGAAGACCTTTCCCTTTCAGATAAAATTGTAATGGAAATTTATCTTAAAGAATACTGATTATAGCAGAGTCAAGTTTTGAAAAGAATCGAGCCTTCTAATGTTTACGGGCGCAACACGACATAATTGCTCTAGGAACATAATCCAGAAATGAGGTCTACTTTGCTTCTTGCGCACAAACTTGGCATTTCTTAAAGTGCACGCTGTGGCGTCCTGATTCCATAGGGTGTCGATAATTGTCAGGGAGAAGTGTCAGTTAAGTTTAAATAAAGTGAACAAGGGTTCTTCACTGCAGGATTTCTCTGGGCCTCAGAGGGTGCTATGAGCACACAGCATTCCCTAAACTTATCTGCACACAAACTCTATCCTGGCAGAGCAGGCTGCAGGCTAGGGCGCCCCCTGGGGAAGGCCGCTCCCCATTTCGTTCAGCGGATTTTCCTTTCATCGGGAATGCCGAATGAGCACAGGCCAACTGGCGGTAAGAGAGGCGTCTGGGAATGGGGAGAGAACCTGGGGTGAGCGGTTTGAGGGCAGCAGTGTGAGTGAGGTGGACTCCCGTCCAGCACAGGTAAGAACTTCCTTATTCTCAGAACCGTCTAACGACGAGGTGATACCCTGCGAGGTGGTGGGCACCCCATCACTGGACTAAGCAGGCCGAGGGGGGATGGGTTCCCTGCCTGGTGAGGGGGTCGCAGCACATGGTTTTAAGACCCCCTTATAATTCTAATGTTCTAAAATCCTGCTATTCCATCATAGAGCACTGAATTTACATTTTCCTAAACGCAGGTCGGAGATAAGCACATACAGCCACACCTTTCCTGCTGGAAGCCCCTGACAGGCGCCCAGGACTTCAGAATGTAGAGGAACCTAGAGAATAGGGGTAATTGCCTAGCTCACCCCAAGGGTCTGGGCCCACGTCTCTTACGGGCCATGGGTGGGGCCAGGGCGGGAGACTACAGAACCAAGGTGACGGCAGAAGCCTGACTTCTGGTCTCAGACCCCGAAGTCATCAGGAGCTCAGGGTGAGCTCCTGCCTTATCCAGCTCATTGGAACAGAGCCAGAAATAAAGGGCAAGGGGGCTTCTCTCTGGAGCAAAAAGGACACCACAGGAGCCCATGGTGCGGGGGACACCGAGGATCGTAACACTGGCTGGCTTCATTCAACTCGGCTCTGAACCAGGGAGAGATATCAATTCCTTTCCTCAGTCTACTCGCCTGCAAAATAGGAGCACTTAGTTTCATTTTCCTAAGGCTTGAAAGAGACCTGGACCAGCACAGACCCGCACCCCCTTCGAAAGGGAAACTGTGTCCCGCCCCGTAGCCCCCGCTGCACGCTGGACCACAGCAGCCATATTTGTAGCATGTAGCGGGACCACCGGCAGAGTGGACTAGGCCAAGAGCAGGCAGCCGATGGCATCAGATTGTTTTCTATGTGGCCTTCGCATAGGGGCTCTGCATATGGTCTGAGGGGGGATGGTCACGTGAGCAAGTACCGGTGAGTGGTGTGGGACACGGGGAGAGACAAGCAGCTCCAGGAGATGTCCTGATGGACAGTGTTGTCTGTTCGCTT
>NW_011888939.1:1750198-1753444 GCF_000151845.1 Pteropus vampyrus
GCAGGTCGGAGATAAGCACATACAGCCACACCTTTCCTGCTGGAAGCCCCTGACAGGCGCCCAGGACTTCAGAATGTAGAGGAACCTAGAGAATAGGGGTAATTGCCTAGCTCACCCCAAGGGTCTGGGCCCACGTCTCTTACGGGCCATGGGTGGGGCCAGGGCGGGAGACTACAGAACCAAGGTGACGGCAGAAGCCTGACTTCTGGTCTCAGACCCCGAAGTCATCAGGAGCTCAGGGTGAGCTCCTGCCTTATCCAGCTCATTGGAACAGAGCCAGAAATAAAGGGCAAGGGGGCTTCTCTCTGGAGCAAAAAGGACACCACAGGAGCCCATGGTGCGGGGGACACCGAGGATCGTAACACTGGCTGGCTTCATTCAACTCGGCTCTGAACCAGGGAGAGATATCAATTCCTTTCCTCAGTCTACTCGCCTGCAAAATAGGAGCACTTAGTTTCATTTTCCTAAGGCTTGAAAGAGACCTGGACCAGCACAGATCCGCACCCCCTTCGAAAGGGAAACTGTGTCCCGCCCCGTAGCCCCCGCTGCACGCTGGACCACAGCAGCCATATTTGTAGCATGTAGCGGGACCACCGGCAGAGTGGACTAGGCCAAGAGTAGGCAGCCGATGGCATCAGATTGTTTTCTATGTGGCCTTCGCATAGGGGCTCTGCATATGGTCTGAGGGGGGATGGTCACGTGAGCAAGTACCGGTGAGTGGTGTGGGACACGGGGAGAGACAAGCAGCTCCAGGAGATGTCCTGATGGACAGTGTTGTCTGTTCGCTTATGCCCACATGACTGGACTTCTGTCCCCTGCAGCTAAGCCTGCCCTGGTCGAGGCGAGTCCAGTTGGCTGTCATGGGCAGGTCTGTGCATTGATGAGTCCAGGCCTCAGCAGGGCACACATACATACCTTCCAGGTCAGCCAGCAGAGTCCTGGCTCCCGTGACAGTCACTGAGGCAGCCTGAACTGACGAGGAAGCCTGGGACAGGGCGGCTGTGGCCTCCTGCTGCAGCTGGAGAGAGAAGGGAGAGGCTGGGCAGGTGGCCTGCAGGTGTGCCACCCAGAATCAGGTTAGGTGGTCACCGACCTCACATGTACTAGGTCCCAAAACGTCTCCCAAACTCTGACAACTAACTACGCTGCTTACCAGGATTATACACATGTTAAACGCTGACTATCTCTCCCAAGAAGCTGCCTGTCTTGGAAAAGCTTGAAAGAAAACTGGAACATGATAACTAAAGGCAAGATGGGCGACTGAGAATTTTTCAGAATGCTTCTGTGTCTCAAATAGTGAAGCTATTTATTATACAACTTTTACCATAAAAAATCAGTTTCCTCCTCACCGCCACTCGACAAGACTGTACGGGTGTTTTGGATGAACAGATACACACAATGTGGTTCATCCACGCAGTAGAAGGGATGAATATTGATACATGAGACAATGTGGATGAACCTCAAGACCGTAGCAAGTGAAAGAAGCCAGACGCCAAAGGCCACATGCTGTAGGATTCCATTTATGTAAAATGCCTAGAACAGGTAAACCCACAGACGGAGAAAGCAGGTGGATGATTGCCGGGATCGGGGGGAAGGAAGAATGAGGGATTGCTCAATGGGCATGGGCTTCCCTTCTGGGGTGATGAGTGTTTGGAATGAAACAGAGGTGGAGGCTGCACCACATCGTGAATGTGCTGAATGCCACGGCGTTTCGAAATGGTTCGTTTTGTGTTATGTGAATTTCGGTTCGATAAAAAAAAAAATTAAAATTATAATAAATAATGAATCAAATGGGTCTGAAGAGCCACTCAATGCCCCGAGAGCTCTCGTGTCTCAGTCTGACTCTGGACACTTAGCAGATTGGGAGGCAAAGGTGGGCTACCCTGCGGTGGCATTGGCACCACGCGCTGGGCTCTGGCCCCGACTGCCATGGTGCTCAGAGGCTCGGGGAGGCCCCTCTCAACTTGGCATCCCTGCTCTGGACAAGGGTGATGAACTGGATCAGCGGGTACCAACCCGGGGGCCAAGGTTTGAACTGTGACACAGCACAGCTCCCCAGTGTGCGCCAGGCACGGGGCCCCGCTCTTTGGATGCAAAGCTCACCCACTTCTCACAAACAACCTTACCCTTCATTCCCTGTCTTTACAGGGAAAGTAAGGATGCTATGGGATAGGCTGTCACTGCAGGAGGTGGCAGGATCTGAATAGGTCGGTGGATTAGTTCGCCGTATTCTATCACGCCGATTTCTACATTGCGACACCTGTACCGTGGCTAGGTAAAGCGTTACATATGGGGAATCTGTGTGACGGGTATGTCTGAATTCCTTGTATTCCCTTTGCGACCTTTCTGTCAGCCTAAAATTATTTCCAGATGAAAAGTTCAAAAGCAGTTTCAGAGGTCTTTATACTTTGCCAGGTTGGACGCCACAGGACTGGGCTAAATCCACCCCATAATTCTCCTGGCATTCCCTGGTCATTTAACACTGTCTCCCTTTCTGGGCGGCAAGTGCCAACCTGTGTGGCTCACCACTAAGAGCAGGGCAGGTGCTTGCTAAATACGGGGTGAATGAACTAGTGAAGGAAAGAATGAATGAATGAGTCCCGGCCAATTAGTGAGGGTGGTGGGCGCGGCCCTGGCTGCTGCGGGTGCGCCCGTCCGTCTGTCCAGCCTGCCTCCTTCCACACCTCTACCCTTCCTTCTTCTGCCCTGGCTGACTCTGAGGTTCACTGAAGTTTTGGGGGAGACACTAGAAGGATGGAAGCAACTACAGCTAGTCTTTGCTCCTCCCTCCTCTGAGACCCCAACCCCACACCACCCCTGGGGCAGCCCCAAACTCCTCCAGGTGCCTCTCTCGAAGGACAAGGGCCTACCTGCGTGAGGGGCTCTGCCTTGTGCAGCACGGCCTGGGCGGTGGCCTGGAGGGCCCGGGCCACTTCGGTGACCCTGCGCTCTCTGGACGTGACTGTCTTCTCAAGGACCTGCACCTTCAGGTCCAGGCCCTGGGCCTGAGACTTCCGCGGCTGCAAGGAGATGCAGGGCTCAGGCAGGGCGCGGCAGGAAGGTCCGCAGGGCAGGTCACGGGCAGGTGGAGGTGCCCGGGCACGGATGGCAGGGAGAGGGGCTTGTGAACACAGGGACGCAGAGGCGCAAGGGTGCGAGACGCCAGGCTGGGGGGCCTGGCGCTCCCGAGACTCCGATTCTAGCCCCACCAATCTGTAGAAGGGCGGCCTCGTGCGAGTCAGCCGG
>NW_011888939.1:1754144-1757886 GCF_000151845.1 Pteropus vampyrus
GGCCAATTAGTGAGGGTGGTGGGCGCGGCCCTGGCTGCTGCGGGTGCGCCCGTCCGTCTGTCCAGCCTGCCTCCTTCCACACCTCTACCCTTCCTTCTTCTGCTCTGGCTGACTCTGAGGTTCACTGAAGTTTTGGGGGAGACACTAGAAGGATGGAAGCAACTACAGCTAGTCTTTGCTCCTCCCTCCCCTGAGATCCCAACCCCATACCACCCCTGGGGCAGCCCCAAACTCCTCCAGGTGCCTCTCTCGAAGGACAAGGACCTACCTGCGTGAGGGGCTCTGCCTTGTGCAGCACGGCCTGGGCGGTGGCCTGGAGGGCCCGGGCCACTTCGGTGACCCTGCTCTCTCTGGACGTGACTGTCTTCTCAAGGACCTGCACCTTCAGGTCCAGGCCCTGGGCCTGAGACTTCCGCGGCTGCAAGGAGATGCAGAGCTCAGGCAGGGCGCGGCAGGAAGGTCCGCGGGGCAGGTCACGGGCAGGTGGAGGTGCTCGGGCACGGATGGCAGGGAGAGGGGCTTGTGAACACAGGGACGCAGAAGCGCAACGGTGCGAGACGCCAGGCTGGGGGGCCTGGCGCTCCCGAGACTCCGATTCTAGCCCCACCAATCTGTAGAAGGGCGGCCTCGTGCGAGTCAGCCGGCCTCCCTGACGTGCATGTCCCTCCCGGGCCCACAGTCCCCAGGCCGAAACCTTGGGTCGGTGTACTCTCCAATTCAGAATGCCTGGGCCTCAGAGAAGCATCACTGGGCAGGCACTGCGTGTTACCTGATACCCTGAGCTACAGTGTCTTGGAGACCGGCGCTCAGGGCCAAACGCGTTGTGACCTGCATATTACTCTTCACATGCCGGGGAAAAGCAAAGACCCCTGTGAGAAGCTTGGGGCCCGTCGGTCCCACTCCTGGTTTGCCCCAAATGCATTTGCATAAACTTTTTTTTAAAGTTCAGTTCCTGAATTTGGGATTCCAGGATGACTGATTGATCCAGGTGATGAGTGTAGGGTGGCAGGCACAGAGGGGAGGAGGCTGACACACATTGAGGGTCACCCTGTACATTACTCACGAAGCCCCTCCTGGCCCCTGTGGACGCAGTCCTAGAGTAACCCAATGGGTGATCTCCATCTGGCAGATAAGTAACTAGGGTGCAGCAGGGGGAAGGGAAAGTCCTTGACCAAGGTCACAGCCGGAGCAGCAGAGCTGGGATTGATCCCATGTCCATCTGGGGCCACTGCTGTTGCCACCGGTGGGGAAGAGGTCCCACCTCGCTATTATTATTATTGTAATCGACAACAAGGGTCGGCTGAGCCCTGACTGCCGGGCAGGTGCTCTGCCAAGCCCTGGAGGTGCATTATCTCATTTTAATCGACAGTTATAGAGTTAAAAATAAGCCGTGGCTCCTGCCTCTGCCCGGGCTGCACTGGTTTTCCAGCTGCCACCTTCTCCCCTGCCCCCACCCTGTGCAGAGAGCCCAAGACAGCCATGCTGACCAGTGTTGAAGAGACAGCCAAGGAGGAGGTCAGGGGCAGAGCCGCATCTGTGCCAGCTTGCTGCACGGCGGCCAGCACCCTCTCAGCTTCGGGCAGCGCCTCTGCCACAGCTGTGCCCAGCGCCTTCTGGGCCACCTGGACCTCCTGGTACCTGAGAGGAGACAGAGGCAGGATGGCCCCCGGAGCAGGGAGCGGGGTCTGTCTTCCCCACCACTGTCCCATGCCTCTCCCCGAGCCCGATTTTTGAAGGCATCTCCCCACTTCCTGGCAGAGCCATCCTCTGCAGGGTCGGTACCCAGCAGCTGGCCTTGGAAACTGGCTGCCACTTTGCTGCTTTTGAATGAATGGAAAGGCAGTAGTTTCTTCAATCACTCAATTCAACCACGCTTTTCGGAAGGGTTCACACTCGGTTTGCACTTGAGAATCACATGTTTTGCAAATGGTTGGCTCCTCTGGATGAAGAGGAAAGTGCCTGGTATTAGGGAAGGGACAGCAGCCCGGGCTGGGTCTCGGCTTGGCTGTGCCCTTGGGTGACCTTGGGCACGTCGCTGTCTAGGAAAACGAAGACTTCTGGGCTGCACGATGGCTCTGGGGCCCTTTAGCCCTGACGTGCTGTAATCGACCAACTAGAACAGCTTTCCTGTCCTGACCAGCTGCCCACATCACCCCATCCAGCTCCCCAGCCCTGGCTCCCTCCTTCACCCCATCTCAGAGAGCCGGTGGCCACCCCCATCCCTGGGAATGGGTCATGTGACCTCACCCCAGCCAGGCCAATTGGCTCTGGGCTGGCCGCCTGATCCAAGCTGGGCCAATCAGATTCTCTCATCTAGGAAGTCCACTTGGGGCTCAGTGAGACCTTGGTGGATCTCCATTGACACTTTGACCAAGACGGGTATAAAGGGGCCATTCATGGCAGAGAAACAGAGGCCAAGAAAGAAGCTGGTACCCAAGAGGAGCCGCCCCAGAGACCTGGGGTGGGGCTGTGGGTACTGCCAGAGGCAAGAGGGCAACACACTGCTCTGGGCCTCCTTGTTCAGGTCCTTGTCCCTTATTTCCAGAGGCTGAGCTGCACTCCTGGGCATGCGTGGGTTTCTGTAACTTACCTCCAAGCGGGCTCAAGACCCCAGACATCCTGACCTGCCACATTGACCGTCAAGGGAAGGAAGCCAGTTCTGGAACCAGTAGCCTCTGGCAGGCCCCGTTGGCTTCAGGAGGCCAACCCAAGCTCCTACCCACACCTGGGAGGTCTCACCTGTCCTCCAGCTCCCGCTGGGCCTCCAGGGCCACTCTGCCCTCCACCAGACTCCAGAGAAGCGTGTAACTGGTGTTGGAGGCAAGCAGAGCCCTCCGAGCAGTGGCCTTGATCTTGGCGGCAGTGTCCTTGTGGCTGTATAAAAATACCCACCAACCATGGCCAGGAGCTCACCAGGAAGGGGACCTGGGCCCCAACCCACAGCCCCATGGCATGGGCCTCCTGCCATCTCTGCCTGATACACAGTGAGGCTGATGGGGAGGGGACCCACAGCCCCATTCCTGTTATATAGTTTATGTCTGTTGTCCTGGCAGAATGATGAATAGGGCCTCTTCTCACTCATAGAATCTCAATCTGGGCAATAAATTATATAGTCACTTTGATAAAAACAGCATAGAAGATTGTGGTCAAGATACCCTGGGTTTGAATCCTGGTTCTGTCACTTCCAAGCTGTGTGTCCTTAAGCAAGTCACTTAACCTCTCTGAGTCTGTTTTTTTCACCTATCAAATGGGACCAAAGTTCTTAGAGTACAGATAAAAGGGGGAAATTGCTGCAGATCCTGTGTTTTTAGGGTCTTAGGCTGCTTCTTAAAAGCAGTAGATGAATCAGCCCAAATGGCCATCAATGGACAACTGGATAAACAAGAGGTGGCACAGCCACGCAGTGGAATATTATTTGGTTGTAAATGCAGGGAATGAAGTACATGCAACATTATCGATGACCCCTGAAACCATCACGCTAAGCGAAAGAAGCAGGTGCAAAAGACCGCGTATTGTGATTCCATGTATACGAAATGTCCACAATAAGTAAATCTATAGAGACAGGAAGTAGATTAGTGGTTGCCAGGGGCTGGGGGACGGGGGGCTGAGGAGAAATGGGGAGCGATGTCTCATGGGTGCAGGTTTGTTCTGAGGTGATGAAAATGTGGGGATGATGCATAACTCTGCAAATCCACTGAAAACAGCCGAATCGCACACTTTAAATGGGTGGGTTGTATGGGAC
>NW_011888939.1:1757936-1776546 GCF_000151845.1 Pteropus vampyrus
ACCAGGAAGGGGACCTGGGCCCCAACCCACAGCCCCATGGCATGGGCCTCCTGCCATCTCTGCCTGATACACAGTGAGGCTGATGGGGAGGGGACCCACAGCCCCATTCCTGTTATATAGTTTATGTCTGTTGTCCTGGCAGAATGATGAATAGGGCCTCTTCTCACTCATAGAATCTCAATCTGGGCAATAAATTATATAGTCACTTTGATAAAAACAGCATAGAAGATTGTGGTCAAGATACCCTGGGTTTGAATCCTGGTTCTGTCACTTCCAAGCTGTGTGTCCTTAAGCAAGTCACTTAACCTCTCTGAGTCTGTTTTTTTCACCTATCAAATGGGACCAAAGTTCTTAGAGTACAGATAAAAGGGGGAAATTGCTGCAGATCCTGTGTTTTTAGGGTCTTAGGCTGCTTCTTAAAAGCAGTAGATGAATCAGCCCAAATGGCCATCAATGGACAACTGGATAAACAAGAGGTGGCACAGCCATGCAGTGGAATATTATTTGGTTGTAAATGCAGGGAATGAAGTACATGCAACATTATCGATGACCCCTGAAACCATCACGCTAAGCGAAAGAAGCAGGTGCAAAAGACCGCGTATTGTGATTCCATGTATACGAAATGTCCACAATAAGTAAATCTATAGAGACAGGAAGTAGATTAGTGGTTGCCAGGGGCTGGGGGACGGGGGGCTGAGGAGAAATGGGGAGCGATGTCTCATGGGTGCAGGTTTGTTCTGAGGTGATGAAAATGTGGGGATGATGCATAACTCTGCAAATCCACTGAAAACAGCCGAATCGCACACTTTAAATGGGTGGGTTGTATGGGACATGACTTTTATCTAAACGAAGCTGTTTTAAAAAGCCAGTGGATGCTCTCAGATGCCTTCGGCTGGCCGAGGTGCCTTTGTGCACCTCCTCCCCGCACCCCAGCATCTCTGAGGCTCTCATGCTGTCTTTACACATCTCTCCTTCCCGCGGTGGTGACGTCCCCTCCCCCGCCCGAAGCCAGGAAGCTCTTGTCCTCATTTGATTCCAACTCCTGGGGCAGGGACAGCTGTGGGGCTGACCCTGACCTTGGAACCCCCTAGCTTCCTTCATGATATGGTGGGCAAGGCCTCCGCCACGTTCCCAGGACCTGGGGGCTCACCTCCTGGCAAGGGCACGGGCCTCTGTGGCCAGGTGGCTCCATTTGGTGGGCTGGCCGGGCACTTCCTGAGGAATCACCTTTAGAGAAAAGAGGAAAAGAGAAGAAAACTGAAGGTCCATCCCTGGAGGAGAAGGGGCCACGTCTCGCTAAGCTACTGGGCAGAACCAGACAGGGGCGGTTACTCGAGAAATGCTCAAAGCTAGTTGCAAATCAGCATCCAGGAAGCAGAGCCCTGGACCGTGGCAGTAACAGTGATGACATGCCAGGCATCCACTGTCTGCTTGGAACATGCCTCGTTCTTTGCAAACTTATCCCACTGAACCAGCGGAGGAGGCATTCTGTGTCCCCCATTTTGGCAGCTAGGCAAACTGAGCCCCCTAAAAGGGGAAAGCCATGACCAAGGCCACCAGGTCGATGGCGCTGAGCCTGGGCTCTGTGTGGGGAGGGGACTCTCTGGGGTACCAGCGATGCCAAAACTGTGGCTGCATGCAGAATCTCCTCTTCCGAGGACTCCAGCACTGCCTCTAGGTCCGCCAGCTGGATGCAGGTCTTCTGGGCTCCAGCCTGGGCACAGCGGGCCTTCCTGTCCAGTGCCTGCAGCTGCTCCCGGGCAGCCTTCATGGCACCCTCAAGGCTTGTCACCTGCTCCAGTGAGGCTTCCCAGAACCCTGCAGAAAGCCCGTGGTCCAGAGGGTCACAGAGTGATCGAGATTTCACACTAAAGCCCCAGCCCTCGGGGGTACCCACCTGTGCCACCCTCTGTGCCCTCCGCTCTTCCTGGGCACAGCTTAACTCTAGCACCAGGCCTGAACACCACCAGTCAGTTCCAAAAGAAGAGCCCCCCCCCATTGTACGAGTGCAACGGCTGAGAAGACAAATCATAACCCAAGGTCCCACATGCAGGAAGTCAGCCACAGACAAGGGACTGGCCTTCCGGAGCCACAGTGAGCAATTCCTGCATCTGGGACAGCAGTAGGACTGCCTCCAGTCACCTCTGTCATCTGCAGCATGGCCCAAGATGGGCATTTCAACATGCAGCCTCTGACAGCTCCCTATGTTGGTAATTAGTCTTGTTAACAGGTGCTCAGCTCATCTATACCTGGATGCTAAAGGTGCCTATGAACATGAAACTACACAAAATAATTTGCTTTCAATGCTCTCGAAATTTCAGTGTCTCAGGGCTGAATTCCACCTGGCTCTAGTAACATCTTTTTTTAAATTATTTATTTTCTATGGTGGGGATACAGTAGGGAGCGAAATGGCCAACAGTCAAGGACACAGGAGCTTTACCTGTTCAGCACCTGGGACAGCGTCTCAATAATTAGTTGTTGAGCAAGGGCATCCATGAATGAACCCAGCCCTGTCCTCACTGGGCTTAGAGTCTGGGTGGGGCAGGGGGCAGGGGGCAGGGGGACTGAGGCTTGATAGTCGGACTAACATTAATAGTTTCAAAATATAACTGGGCAATGGGCATTGGAGGAGAGGTCCGTGGGGTGACAGGACTGTTATGGGAGGAACCCACCTTGTCGGGGTGGTCAGACAGGCTCTCCCAGCAAGTGGGTTCTCCTGGAGCTGAGCTGGGAGCCTTCAAAGCATCTGAGACCAGAATGAAGGGCTCCAAAGGGGCGTCTGACCAGCCAGCCCTCCCCTCGCCTCCTAGTCTCCCACTGTGCTCTCCCGTGGTACCTTGCAGCAGCTGGTGGCCCTGGTAGATGTCTCCTCTTGGGGCTTCTCCCTGCAGGATGTCCATTGGTTCCCAGGGCCTGCCACAGTCAGACCCCTGCAGCCATCCCTCCATCAGCATCAGCCTGGCCTTCAGCTTGGCAGCCTGGAGGGGACAGGAAAGGAAGGGTGTGTCAGGTTAGTGGCCTGGACACCTCCTCCTGGCTTCTACCTGGCTGTCCTCCCTGAGGGTCCCCTTCCCCTGGGTTTCAAAGCTAAGGACACACCAGACCTCTGAAAACCAGCCCTGCCCACCCTGACCTCTTGGCTGTCCCTTCCCTTTTCCCACCCGTGGCACCTGCAGGCATTCATCCGACCACACCTCTGTCCTACTGAGGGAGGGACGGATGGGAAGGGAAGCCCAGGAGAAGTTGTCTGTCCTGCTGTAATCCCACAACTGGGCACAGAGCAGGTGCACCATGGGTACTTGCTGGCCGAGTGAGTATGCTATGCAACATCTCCTACCCCCGTTCTTTCAATGATCTGAACAATAACTGCATTTACAGAGCACTTGCTGGGAGTGATCGCCCGCCACACTCTAGTTCACATTCACCTTGTAACCACCCTGAGGGGCAGGGGCTTAGGGTCCCGAGCCCTTTCCTCAATTCCAAAGTCCAAAGTGCTCTGAAAAATAAGGCCTTTCATTTCTTAATTGATGACAAAATCAGATTCAAAAAACCCTGAACTCATTTGGAAGCAAAACTGTTCTGAACAAGGTTGTTTGTGCTCTTTATTGACTCCCTTGGCATGAATAGTCATGTTTTCCTGCAGACACATCAATGGGTTTGATGATAGGCCTGGCCCAGGTGCTGCTGGGGGTGGCACCTAACACTTAGTTTATGTTATCTCGTCTTTCTACAAGACCATCATCCCAAAAGCTGGCCTCATCGTTTTCAGGTGATGGGTTGCAGGCCTGAAGTAGGTTCTTTTTGGAATAGGAGACACTGAAGTGTACCGAGGCTGTCACCTGCTTTGGTGCATGACAATTAATAGAACTGAGGGGAAGGAAACCCTACACCACAGCACCACCCTGCTCAAAATTCCGCGTGTGCCCCAGAATGGGCATCGCCCTCCCCCCACCCCTCCCCACAAAGGGCCTTCTATGGTCTCCTCCCCTTTGACCTTGAGAAAGAGCGAGGCCTCAGCCTGGGTGGTTGGTAAGGAAACAGTTTGAGAGCTGCCGCCCACTGAGGGGTGGGGGAAGGGCAGGCGTGAGGGCGGCTCTGGGTTAGGGTGGGCCGGGGGGCTGGGCATGCACAGGGAGAAGGCAGCTGGTGGTCCTGGAAGGCCAGGGACTACGGACAGGTGGGCGGTTCCTGGTGCCCAGCACAGAGCTGGAGCTCACGGAGGCCACGGAATGAATGAGAGGTGCAGCGGACCTGGATGGGGCGGGCTCACCTCCTCCTTCACCAGGGTGTAGCAGGATGGGCATTCCTGGCATTGTGCACCGCCGGCCGTGAGGAAGAAGTTGTCCCGGCAGCGGTCACACTTGTAGCCCACGAAGCCAGGCCTGCACACGCACGTGCTGTTCTCGTGGCACTGGGCCGAGGCGGCACCCAGCGGGGAGCACCTGCAGGCTGTGGAGGCCGATGGCGCTGGGTGCCCTGAGGGCCACCCCACACCAGAACCCCGGGGGCCCCTGCAGCCTCACACCTGTCTGCCCCAGACCCCCCCGCCCGCCCCCTGGGGAGCTCAAATACATTCCCGGGGCCTCCCCAGGAGACTGATTCAGGGGTCGGAGGTGATGACTGAGAGCCTGACTGCCTTCGGCGTCCCCCGGGGGACTAAAGAACAGCTGTGCAGCCCAACAGCACGCATGAGGACACTGAGGCCCAGAGACGTGGCACGTGGCCCCAGCGCAGTGGCGTCTGGGACTAGCTTCCTGCCCCCCCCCCATGCCGGCCTCTCCCCTCTCACTCCACGTCTGCAGGGCTCCGAGACCTGCCTGCATCTGACCTTTCTGTCCTCAGGCCCCACCCTCCAGTAGCCCCGGAGGGACTTGGCTTCCTTACCCCGGCAGCCCTTGATGGAGAAGCCGAAGAAACCCAGCTGGCATCTGTCGCAGGCCTGGCCCTCGACGCCTGGGCGGCAGGGGCACTGCCCAGTCCTGGGGTCGCACTGGTTCTCCTGGGAGCCCAGTGGGTGGCACTTACAGCTGTGATAAGGAAAGGAACCGGGTCTGAGTAAGCTCCGCCCACTCCCAGCTGCCGTTGGCGAGGGGTCCTCAGATGGTGCCACCTTATCTGTGACGACGCCCCATCTCCATGTTGGCAGATGTCAAACAGCTTCCCCCAAGCCATGCCCTGGGAAGCAGTCTCAAAAAATGTCCCCTCCCCCCCCAAAAAAGAAAAGGCTATGGGAAGTATACATCTTGGGGACTATAACCCTCTGTGAGAAAGTCACAACGCAATTAGCATATTAAAAGCTGGGAAGTCACGCAAGGAAGAAACCTGTTTGCTCTGCTGGCCATTTCCCTGGAGTCCACTGCTCCCCAAAGACGCTGTCTAAGGTGCTGCTGTGGCCAGAAGGGTCACTAAGTGACAGCATCACCGAGAAAGGGATCAGACACCAAATCGGCCCCTGCCCACCTGGACATCCCTTAGGGTTGCTCTTGGCCTGGATCCTGGGCTGGCAGTGCCGTGAGTCTGACCCCCAAGAGACTCTTTGTCCCCCTTCGGAGCAGGGCACAGTGTACCTGGCAGTGGGCCTGGGACCACGTTCTAAGCCAGGCCCCTCTCTGGAGGCTCCCTGGTGCTTTCTTCCATCCTGGTGGGACCCTAGGGGAGGGCGCCGTAGCCTCACCCCACCCACCTCTGGCAGCCCTTCCCAGGCTGGAGGTCGTAGAAGCCTGGGCTGCAGCGGCCACAGTCCCGTCCGGTCACATGAGGCAGGCAGGAGCACTGGCCGGTCGCTGGGTCACAGGGCTCACTGACCGAGCCCCCCAGATTGCAGCTGCAGGCTGGGGGTAGGAGCAGGAAAGGGGGCTAGGGAACCATGCAGATCATCTGTCCAAGCTGTGGGGGGTCCAGGAGAGGCACACAAAATGGGGAGCCCAAGGAGATGACTCATAGTCAGCCCAGACTCCCAAGCTCTTCCCGGGAAAAGGCTTGAGGGCCAGGCCCAAATCTTAGCCCGTTTGCTCTGTCCTTGGAGAGGCAGCCCAGATGGCCCTTCTGAGACTGCCCTGAGCCCCTGCCAGCTTGAGTGAAGGCCAGAAACTCAGTTGGGGGTCACGGACAGACGGACCCCTCTCCCCACCATTTTGGGTCACTCTACCCTGCTCTTCTCCTGGGCTCCATAAAACAAGAGGCCAGCAGAGTGCTGGCAGGAACTACGTGGAAAAAGGCTTAGGAACAAGTTTGGGGCAAACGCCAAGCTTCTCTGAGCAGTGCTTCTGGGAGCCGTTCACGGGCTGTGCACGCCCCAGCCTTCTGAGAGAGGCGCTGGGCTCCGTGCTAACCCAGGCGGTAGAGAGGGGCAGAAGAACATCTCAGCCAGGACGCACAGCCTGACCGGGAGTCCAGGGGCAGGGGGGACGTGACAAGTGCCACAGGCCGTCCAGGACAGTCTTATGTGCTAACTGTGGAGCGTGAGATAAGCGCTAAATTATCGAGGCAGGAAAAAAAATCACAGGATCAGAGCAGGTCAGATCCCAAGGCTGAGAAGACCTCGGAGAACAGCAAAGCCTTGTGCTCCCTGGACAAGAAACAGAGAAGGCGAAGAAGCTGCCTCGGGCTGCACAGCCTCTCCGAGCAGCCAGCTGGGTCTGGTGGACAAGGGGCCCGCCGTGCCCACCCCGTGGGCTGGGAGGCGGGTACTCACGCATGCACTTGTCTGCGGGCCGAGGGGCCAGGGCACTGCCGTAGAAGCCTTCCTGACACTGGTCACAGAGAGGACCTGTTGTGTTGTGCAGGCAACGCAGGCAACGGCCAGACAGGGGGTCGCAGTTGCCCACGGCGTTGGGGTCCACGTTCCCGCTGCACTGGCACCGCTGGCAGGGCTGGGGGTCCCCAGAGAGTCCCAGCGGGTCCCCGAAAAAGCCATCATCACAGATCTCACAGCGCCGCCCTAGGAAAGAAGGCCGTGTGTGGAGGAGCCGGCATGAGCAACGCTGGGCTGCTGGGTCCACGAGGAGGGAGGGCGGGCTCGCACCAAACCCTGGGTCTCCTCGTGGAACAGAGCATGGGCTCTCGTGTCACGATGACCTGGAGCAGGGCCCAGCTTGGCCATCAATCAGCTGGCTGTGTGGTCTTGGGCAAGCCACTGCGCTTCTCTGAACTTGGGCTCCTCACATGCAAAGTGGGGGAATAATGGCAGCTCCCTCACAGGACTGTTGAGAGCGTCTGGGGAGATAATTCATGCAAAGCACCCAGCACAGTGCCCGGCACATGGTTAAATGCTCAAGAGGTGTGGCCGTCATCAGCCGTTCACCCTCATCACCATCAGCATCATGTCACCATCACCGTTCTCTTCATCGGCACCTTGGCCGGGACCTTCGCCGTTGTCAGTCATTGTCCTGATCAGTATCCTCACCCTCAGCATCCCTCGACTCCATCATTACCATGATCGGCACCGCCTTCATCAGCAGCAGCATCTTCACCTTGACCCTCACCTTCGTCGCCATCCTTTCCATCTTGATCGTTACCTCTGTCGTCATTATACCCCGTCGTCTACATCGTCACCTGACGCTCGCTCTCTCCATCTTCCGTGTCACCGTCCTCGTCACCCTCGTCCTCACCTCCCCCGCCTCCTCCCCTCAGGCTGTGGCTGCTTTTTCATTTGTGGTTCCTGGTCCCTTTCTTTTTTCTGCTTCTCGTGATTTCGGAACTTCCTTTGGACCATTTATGTCAGACTCCTCCGCTGCTTCCTTGCTGTGCACTGCGGTGGCTGCCTCATCTCCCAGACTTTGGGGTCCCCGTGAATCTCAGAAAAGGTGGCATGTGAAGAGGCTTTCAGAGGGCCATGAACTGGGAGATCCACTCTGAACGCAGATGGGACATAAAACGACACACGTGTACCATGTGCTTCATGCAGCGTCAGCCTGTTCTTGGGAAACACACCCCTCGTGTGTGTGTCCCCACAAAACAGACGACCGACCGGATCCACGGACCTCAACGGTTGTCACGGTCCCCTGGGGGGGGGCAGGATGACAGGCACCTTGTCTTCTTGCTCGCACGTACATTATGTTCCTCGTGACACTTTTACAGGTGGTTTCAGTCGTTACGAGTATGTACCCATCTTATAATTGAACAAATAGCCACTGTCCTTGTGAAAGGTAGTCGTGGGCTTCTTGTGTCCTCAAAGCTCATCGTTTAGTTGAAATCAAGTTAATATTACTAAGGGTAGCAACCTCGAAAATGGAGAGGAGGAATATGGAAGAAGAAAGAAGGAAAGAAAGGAGAAGAAAATCTGAACAGAGTTCAAGATCGAGAGGCCTGGCTCTGGAACTCTGGAACAGAAACGAAGGCAGATGAGCAATGGGGAGATGGAAGCTGGTGACGAAGACTGTGGCCCCGCCATCCATCAGCCGTTCGCTTGGAAGCGGGTGAGGAAGCTCCCAGGCCAGGAGGCATCTGTAGCCCCGGGAAGGGCTGCTGAGCAGGTGGGGTGGTGGGCAGGGGTAGGCAGGGATCAGGACTTGATTCCGGTCAGTCTCGACTGAGACCATCCAGGTGAGCTCTCTGCATGCCAGGCTCTCAGCAGGCCAAAGGATGCTGCCGTGATAAAGACGGGGCCAGCACCAGACCCCACTGTCCCCACCCGGGCATCCCTTCCAGGGTGGTGCCCTCTGCACACTTAAAAATGGTTGAAACGGCAAATTTTATGCTATGTATATTTTGCCATAATAAAAAAAATAATGGAATATACCAAAAAAAAAAAACCCAAAAAACAAAAAACAAAAAAACCCACCAACAACATTAAATTGTACACTTTAAATGAATGAATCATAGGGTGTGTGAGTACTATTTCAGTAAAGCTGCCTAAAAATATCCGATGTCTAGAACGGGCCTAAATCCTGGAGCGGGAATGAGGGCTGGGGTGATGGCTGGGGGGTGGAATGAGGAGGTGTCTACCTCACACATCACCTGGTGACATTTTTAACAGCTGAAAACGTCATCAGAGGTTTTCCACCTTAACGTATCAGCCAAAGGCCTCGTTAGGAATACAGACTCCCCGGCACCGTCCCAAACTACCAAGCCAGGCTCGGTGAGACCAGGACCAGAACATGGGGATCTCAAAACCTCGCCTGGGAGTGCTCAGAGGGCCACGTTCTGCCAGGAACCCACAGCGGTCTGGGGCCATGGCTATAGGGCTGTGGGACTCAGGTCAGGCCTGCCACCCCTAAGCTGGGCCCTCCCTCATCTGCTGTACTCCAAAGCCAGGACCCCACTCCTAGAGCCCAGGCAGCAGCGGGACCCCAGGGCATGAGCCACTCACCTCTCTGGCCCGGGGGACAGCGGGTGCACACCACCTCCCTGCTCTCCGGGAGGGCAGTGCAGGCTGACCGTCCAGGGCACGGGCAGGGCTGGCAGTTGTCAGCTTGGCCCACGAAGGGGTTGCCATGGAAGCCTGGCGAGCAGCGCTCACAGGACGGGCCCTCCGTGTGGTGGCCACACAGACAGATCCCTGAGGGCAAGACGAACCCCTGGTCACCACCACCTGAGCTCGAGCACCCGGAGACAGCGGGCGGGCTCTTGGTAGTGGTGTCACAGAGTACGTCCCCAGCAGAACGGGTGACAACCCTTCCAAGGTGGAGGCCGCGTGGCCTGGGGTTGTAGAGTCCACCCCGGCCTCACGGCCACCATGTGAACTTGGCCAAACCATCTAACACCCCGCGCCTCAGTGTCCTCACCTGAAAAGTGGGCCTGACAACCTCAAACGGGTTGTGACCTCAAAGGATTTCCATCGGGATTCGATGAGGCCACGTGGCCTGCACAGTCCACAGCACATGTAAGTACTGTCACTATCGTCACTCTCGTTTCCCATCCCAAAGCCCGTAACAGGACCCACAGGCCACGCGGCTGGCGTTTGCCCGCACACTTCTCCCTCTTCCCCCGTGAGCTCTTAACCAGGGCGCCGAAGAGAGCCACGATTCTGGTCCTGAGAAAGGAGGGGGACGAGGGAACCGGGGGGTGTGTGTCAGGGGGTACAATAAGCAGAGCAGGGGCGGCATCCCAGGGGAATCATCACGTCTGCCCCGCTTTCCGCCGGTCCCTGCCTCTACCCAGCCCCCATGCGCTCATGACTCCTTCCGTCCAGTGTGGGGAGTGTGGCCGCCCTGCCCATTTGACAGATGAGGACTTGCTGAGCAGGAAGTCGTGCCACGGCCTCTGACGGATGACAGATTCATCCCATTTCATGAGCGGAGCACTGCATGGAAGGAGTATGAGGCCCCGTCTGGGCTCGATTAGTGATGCCTGTCGCGGGCAGAAGGACGGGACATCCCTCATGATGCCTGTGCTGGTCCGCCCTGGCTAGTCTGCTGATCACCAGGCCACTGTCCTTTGCCAGCTCCAGCACGGAACCCAAGAAAAGCCAAGGAGCCACTGCCCTTCTCAGAGACCCCACCTGCTCCAGGAGAGTGGCAGGCACTGATCCGCCCACTTCCTGCGTGAGAGGCCTGAGCCATGTGTGGAGCGAGGCCAGCGTCCGGCCCCCTCCAGCACCTCCTGCCCAGTGACCTCAGGCGAAGTGTGTCTGAGTTTCCTCTACTGCTGGGAGCGTGAAAAGCTGGTAGTGAACTTGTGGGAGAAGCAGCTCTGCCATCTACTGGCCGTGTGGCCTCCCTGCACCGTAGGTCCGTCACCCGGAAGATGGGACAGTCGTGGTCCTAGCATCCCTGGGGTTTTTGCAGGATTCAGAGATGCACTGAATGAAAAGGCGCCCGGCACGTGGAGGAACTTGATGACGCCATTTAATTGGTATTGTTTGTGGTGCTGAATCGCACATGCACACAGCCTACCTTGCTTGGGCCAGTATTCACCTCGCTATTCTGAGTGTAGCCAGGTGGCCTCAGGATGGATGGGGTGCTAGGAGCCTCACCTGTGTTGGGGTCGCAGGTGCCATGCTGATTACAGGTGCAGGGGACACAGTTGACATAGGGACCCCCCAGAGGTGTCTCCCTCTTGTATCCTGGAGCACAAGATTCACAGAACTGGCCCACGTATCCCTTGGGGCATGAGCAAGACTCCACCCAGGAGGCTGAGGGGGGCAGCCCCCGTTGCGCCGACGTGAGCCGGACTTCGGACAGGAACACCTGGCCTAGAGCGAGGAGAGAGAGGGAGAGAGTCACAGGCATACATTTCCCCCGCAAGCCTTCCTATTCCCACACACGACAGGCAAAGGGTTATTGGCCCACGTACATCAAGGCAGCCCACGGGTCAATTATCATTTTTAAAAGATGGTCAAATGAGGAGCAAAGGAAAATTAGGCAATTTTCAGGACAAGCAATGAATATGACTGGGGATTTTATGGAAAGATGCTCACTCTCATGGGTTAGTAAAGATACGTAAATTTAAAGGACAACGATACCATCACGACCCTCAGGTCAGTAAGCATCTTAAAGATCAATATTGTGAAGGGCAGGCTGTGGGGACTCACGCCCGTGGATGTATGAATATAAATTAGAAGGTTCTGCTTCTAGAAATAGAGAAATAGCTCCTATCGGACCAACCCTCCCACAGAAAACAACAGACACTCTGGGCAAAATATAACAAACAGTGATCCGTAAACACGGGACGAGCATCACAGGTAGAGAGCGGAGGACACTTGTCATCGGAATACGCGGTGTACGGCCTTCCTGAAGGAAAATCTGGCAGCACATATCAAAACTGCAAACGTGCCTTTGACCTAACGTTTCCGTTTCAAGGAACCCGTCCCAAAGACACACTTGCGTGAGCACACGAAGAGCTTTACACGAGGCTCCGCCCTATTCCTGCGGCACTGTCTGCAGCGATGGAAAGCTGGGAACCGCTCCATGTGTATGAGTGGGGGATGGTTAAACTCCATGGAGCGTCTATGTCACACCACGGGCACAGAGCCACTGTCTACGCATAATGACAAGTATCAACCTCCAAGTCACAGTGTGAGCCGAAAACAGCAAGTTGCAGAATATTGTACCGTGTGATCACATTTCTCTATTAAAAAAAAAAAAAAACATACAGATGTAAGTCATGCGCACAGAAAGGTCTAAGGAGGTAGGCCCCAGGATGTTGTCAGTGGCAAGACGAGGTTTGGGGGTGGGGTGAGAGAGGCCTACCTGCCCCTCCAGTCCACCCCCAGCGCCCAGCACGGGCCAGGCATAAGTAAGTGCCTTGTAAATATTAACCGAAGGCTGAGTGAATGATGGAAGGAGATGCTGGAAGCTGCTGGAAACAGTGAAAATGAAATTCTCATGGGGCGTCTCAGCCAGGGGGCCTCTGAGCGATCTGAGGAGCAGGGAGGCTTTTGGGGAGCACAGTAAAGACAGTGAGGGTGCAGGCAATTCAACCACAGCTCCAAACAGGAAGAAGGAAGCAGAACGGGACGAGGCTGGGTTAGACCCCAGCCTTGGACCTAGCGGGGCCTCGGGAAAAGCGGGCCGTCTAAGCCACAGGTTCTCACAGGCGCCCGTCAACCCCTGGAAGCAACGTAATGACAAGTGCGTACTTTGGTGGTTACGACGGTGGTGCCCCTCGAGGGTCCAGCCTCGTGGTAACTTTGTCACCCCTGACGGCACCAGTGGTTCTTGGCCGCATCACTGACCACACACACCTGTCACTTAGAGCTGCCCATCCTCAGGCTCCTCACCTGTCCAGCCCCTGCCTCTGTCCTCAGCATCCACCCACTACCCTACTGGTTATATGACCTTGGGCAAGTGCCTGACCTCTCTGGGCCTCAGACTACTTCATGGTAAGATGGGGACAACAACTGCCTGCTGTGAGGACTCAACAGAGCAGCCCCGGCCCCGTCTGGGGGCGGTCCCCACCGTGACTGACCGGAAGGGCTGGGGCTGGTCCGGATGCGCAGAGTGGTCAGGTTGGCCAGCAGCCGCTGGAAGAGGAAGGGGGGCAGTGGAGGGTCCACGTCCTCTGAGGTCTCCTGCAGCCTGGTGGGGGGCCGGGGTCAAGCCAGAACCTGAGGCCATGGTGGGCAGGGCCACGAGGCCTCCGGCAGGGGTGGGGAGGGCCGGAGCCCCCAGACCACAGGGGAATCCCAGGATGCCTGGGCCACAGGGACCACCTGACCACCCGGCCCCACCTCTCAGGACCAAGCGGGACACTTACTGGAACTTCAGCTGCACCTCGCCTGGCTGCCCAGTGTCCTGGGGGCCGGCCAGGCTGGAGTGCTGCAGAGTGAGGGCCAGGCCCGCCCCTTCCAGCCTCAGCAGCACGGGGCCTGGGGATCCCCCGGGGGGTACCCGGAAGGTCAGCGTGAGGGGCTGCCCATAGCTGAAACGCTGGTCTCCCAGGAACTTCTCTGAGGACGAGAGAAGAAGGCTTTGATGGCTTCCCTGTAACGAGCTTGGTAGTAAATGTCTATACTGAGTTCACTGGCAATTAAGCATTCAAACGAGACAAACACTACAGCAAACAGGACATCAAAGCCTGCCACCACAGGCGGCGCAGAGAGAGGCCCGGCTATGCCCCTCAGCCGGCCCTAGACCACAGCTCCATCAGGTGCGGCCCCTTCGGTCACACAGGGCCGCACACCCGGTTTAATGGCCTGCTGTCACCACCTTGATGTCCTTAAAGCTTTTATCTTTGAATCTGGGTTTTGCAGGTGAGGTCGGAGGGGACGAGAGAGTCTCTGTGGAAGCAGAGGAGACACACGCCATATGCACAGTGCTGGCTCCTGGCCACCCGATCACAGGCAGGACACACGTGGACCCACATGCGTGGGAGTTTAGTGAGGCTCTAAGCGAGGAGGAGGGAAGCGAGCCACACGTGCGACGGCCCCCAGAGGCCACGCTTTCCGCTGGAGTCAGAACTCACTTCCAGCAGAAAGGAGGCGATGGGGTCCTGAGAGACACACTGGACTGGGGTTATCCCTCGGAAGGTGCCAACGGCTGACACTGACAATCACGCCAGGGCAGGACGGGACACGAGAGGACACCCCCACCTTACGTGTCCCCTCAGTCCTTGTCCTCATGAGTAACCGGAGGTGGAGCACGTTGCTAGAATGCGGGATATCGAGACGCGAATGGGAACAGCCGAGCGTGTCCACCAGCCTGGCCCGGAGCCGGGCAAACACTTCCTGAGCGAATGACTCTCTTTAAGACCTTAACTGTGTTGACAAAGCTACATGGAACATGTTTTCTGTCTGTGAGCCGCTGAGCTTAGACGCCTGTCCCACGACAGGGCCCAAGGACCAATGTCCTTTGCTCCCTGGCTGTGGGCCCTTGGGGGCCGTGTTCACACACATGGATAGGGGTGTGGTTCAGAACAGTCTAGAACTTCTTGTTTCTACAGGAATCCCATGGCCCTGGGTGTGATGTGCAGTGGCCTAGCGGGGTGAGGGACTGATGGGAAGTGCACGGGGATTGTCTGGGGTGGGACAGTGGCCTGACGGAGCCCTGGCTAGCAAGACCGTGACCAGGAAGCAGGGGGGCTCCAGCAGATGCTGTGCGGCACGTGGTCGGCAGAAGATGGCCCCCAAAGGTGCCCATGTCCTAATCCCTGGCACCTTTGAGTAAGCTGCGTCGCATGGTAGGGGCGGTTTAAGGCTGCAGGTGGAACCAGGATGCTAATCAGCTGACCTCAAGGGACAAAGGTTAGGGTGGGTCACCCAGCAGAGCCCGGTGTGGCCGCGGGGTCCTTCAAAGATGGGGGGACGGCGGAGAGTGGGAGCCAGGGTCATGCAGTATGAGAAAGGCTGGACCAGCGTTGAAGGCGGGGGAAGGGCCATGAGCCAAGGAGCACAGGGGCCTCCAGAAGCCGGAAAAAGCAAGGGCCTGAATTCTCCCCTAGGGTCTCTGGGGACACAACCTGCCGACACCTCGATTTCAGCCCTGTGAGACCCACTTCGGTCAGGAACACTGAGGATAAGTTTGTGTTGTCTTCAGCCACTAGGTTGGGGTAATTTGTCAGAGCAGTGACAGGAAGGACACCCAGTCTGGGGCTGGAGGTACCTGGTGCCGTGAGCTCCTCATCTTCAGGGTTCAGGAGAAGCCCCCCTGGACTCCATTGTGTGGGACGCTCTGAGCCCCCGACGCTGCTGACCTGCCAGCCGTCGTCATGGGCTCCTGGACAGCAGACAGACACACAGGCCCCTGAGAGGCCCTGGAGGTGGCCTCCGCCCCGTCACACTTCACACCTTTCCCCTGATCCAAAGGCTACCCACACCCCCCACCCCCCATCCCCCACCCCTGCCAGAGGCCTGCACACAGCCTGAAACCATGGGGCCCAAAGGGGAGAGGCCGTTTTAGAGACAGGCCATGTGGGGCTGGGAGCCAGCTGGCCGGGCAGCTCAGACCCCCGTCCCAGAGCCGGGGTGGGTCTTAGGGGAGGAGGTGGGCCCGGGGGAAGCCGGGAAGCTCAGGGATCTGGCTCTGCGTGGGGCCAGGTCAGACTTCCGGGTCGGCACTTCCCCTAGTGGGTGCATGACACAACCCGGAGACCCCTAACGTGGGGGCCTGGGCGGCAGGGCCATTTCTAACACCACTGGACTTCAAAGACCACCCTCCCCCGAGACCTCACTGCCACTGTCCTACGAGGGCCACGTGTCATTAGCCCCCGGGGAGGCCACCTGGGTAGGAAGTGGTCAAGCCGAGATAGGAGCCCAGGCCTTCTGGTCCCCAGACCTGGTTCGGCTCACACTCGCTCTGGTGACGGCAGTCCACCAAGCACAGTCTAGCATACAGCAAGTGACCTCAGGGGACAGCCAGGGGTTGGGGTGAAGGCCTAACCCCTGGAGTCCCCAGGAGGTGAGGAGAGAGGGCTAAAAAAAGAGAAAGAGCCCCGAAAGGGGAAGCCTGGGCTCCTTGGGGGGAGACGAGGCTCCGCCCCTCCCTGGCTGCGTGACCCTGGGCCAGGCACTTAATCTCGCTGAAGCGGATTCCTCGCCTGCAAACTGGGGGCGATGACATACTCACGGTCCTGGTTCTCGAAGTTGGTCTGAATACCCGGGGAGGTCCCCCACCCTCCGAGACTCCCTCGACGGGGGGCGTCTATGAGGTCACACTGTCTTCTTAATAAATGGGAATGTTATTCACACTTTCCATTCTGTCTGTCACACATACGCAGAGGAGTTTTCTAGAAGCTACAGGACGTGTGACATCACGACAGACTAAATGGCAGAAGCCAGGGTAAGAATCGGCTGACTTCTATCAAGCCAGATCTTAGGAGATGTGTGAAGACGTAAAATGAGGAGCATTCTTCTCAAAAAAATGTTTGCCTTTTAGAGTTATTTTTCACAGGTGGATTTTTTTTTTAAAGTTTACTACAATTGTTTTTAAACAAATTAACACATATCAAATTACTATTCTAATTTCTAAAACATAGAAAACTAATCCATATAAATTAACCCACAGAAAACATCCATATAAATAACCCACATAAATCAAAGGGCTTCGAGGGCCTCAATATTTTTCAAGGGCATAAAGGAATCCAGAGACCGAAAGTTTGAGAACCGCTGGCCGAGGGCGATTGTGAGATAACGGGAGATGAACCCGGGCAGGGCCTGGCTCAGAGTGAGAACAGATCCCTAGCATCTATAAAATGAATCCTGTCTGACACAAACGTGCTAGACTCCTGGGCCAGGGGACCACAAGGCTGTCCCCATTCCGAGCCCCTCTGGGCCCTGCTTTCTGCACGGTGTCCAGCAGAGGGCGCACTGCCTCCGCGTCTGGAGCGGAGCGCTAGGATCCAGAGCCTGCGTCCCAGGTTCCACCCCAGCGGACACTCCGCTCCTCCCTGGGGGAGACGTAGGGCGGGGGGACCCTGTGGGACACAGCCGGGGTCCACACAGGCTGCGATTTAGTGCAGAGTCCAGAGCTCCACCATTTTCCTGCTCCAAAGACGCATCTGTGCCACCTGGAGCTGGGGACCAGGGGCACCACCGCATGCATTCCCTGGACCCTGGGCCCGGAGAAAGGGCCTGCACAGTGGCTAAGGGCAAAACTCGTGAGCTGATGAACCCTGGCGCCAATAACTAATCGTGTGACCTATTTTTTCTGACCTCAGGCGTCTCACCCATAAAATGGGGACGAGAGCACCTACTTGCCGGGGACACCGTGAGGCTCCCTGCATGTGAACAGCACAGTGCCTGGCATACAAGAGGTGCTCAATAAATGGAGGCCTGCGGACTGAGCTTGAACCCTCGGCGCTAGGATACGCCAAGGGAGGCCGGTCTTGACCTGGAGCGATTGGAAATCCCCCACGAGACCCAAAGGATGCCCCGTCCCCAGCCCCCGACCCCGCCCACAGGTGTAAAGTCTGCTGGAGGCTGAGAGAAAGGCAGAGGCGGAGAGGGAGCCAAGGGGTGTCAGGAGGCACCAGGGCGCTGACGCCCCGCGGGGAACGTGGCGCAGGGCCGGCTGCGTGGACCTGCGGGGGGGCGACACCTCGGCTGGGGCCTGAGGCCGCCCCTCCTCCCCACGCCCACCACCATGTCAGGGGCCCCCAAAGAAGCATGGCCTGCTACCCCGGGCTGGGAGCAGATCCCACGGGGGCGGCTGCGGGGGCTCTTCTTACCCTGGCAGAAGTCGGAGAGGATGTGGTGTACCCGGAACTGGGTGGCGGCCCCACACACCTTGGAGTGGCCGAAGCAGAAGCAGCTGCTGCAGCCGGCCGGGTTGTGGGGCTGCAGGTTAAAGGTCCCCGGGCGACACCTGAAATGAGAGGCCAGCGGCGCCCACAGGCCTCGTGAACCAGTGAGGTCCAGAGGATCCCGGCCAGGCTCACGCGAGCCCAGAATCACTGGGGAAACTTAAAAAAAAAAATGTTTTATTTTTTTTTTTTCAGATTTACAGAAGAGTTGAGAAGCTAGTACAGGGTCTCCCTGTACCCTCTTCACGGGCTTCCCCTAAAGTTAACACCCGCCCTTACCACGGCAGGGTGATCGAAACCAAGAACTTCGCATCGGCTAACGTTATTTACTAAACTCCAGCCTTCACGTCTCCCTTTTCCCACCAGCGTCTGTTTCTGCTCCAGCGTCCCATCCAGGACATTCGCCGTGTCCTTAATCTCCCCCCTCAGCCCCATCTGTACCAGCTTCTCCCTCTCTCCCGACCCCGACCCTTGTGAAGAGTACGGATCGGGTGCAGTCTGTAGAATGTCCCTCACTTTGTGTTTGTTTTCTCACGATTAGACTGAGCCTGTGGGTTTGGGAAGAAATAGGGGTGAAGTGCCCCTCGTCGGGGTGAATGATGCCCATGTCGCCTTCACCGCTTGGTGAACAGTCTGCCCGCCGGGCGTCTCCACTGCGGAACTGCCACACTCTCGTCGTTAAAATCAAGTCACTAAATCCAGACCTCTAATTTCAGCATTAATCAGTGGCGCCTGCCGATAGCCATGGTCACTCTGAAATTCGAACAGTGATTTTATATTTCCCTCATTCCTTCTACGTTTATAATTTGGAATTCTTCTGCAAGGAAGATTTGTCCCTTTGTCTCCGTGTATTTATTTATTTACTCATCTATTTATATCAGTGTGGACTCGTGGATATTTACTTTATTCTTCGGGTTATAATCCAATACTGTCATTATTTATTTTGTTGTTCAAATTGTTCCAGGTTTGGAAACTTTTAGGTTGGCTCTTG
>NW_011888939.1:1781866-1782418 GCF_000151845.1 Pteropus vampyrus
CATCCATCCATCCATCCATCTATCCATCATCTGACAAGACATGGTTCCTGCCCTCATAGAGCCTATAGTCCAGTGAGGATGGGCAGGCAAACAGATAGACATTATACATTAATAGGCGCTATGGAAGAGTATACAGAAGAGGAGGTGCTTGGGGTGGGAACAAGGAGACAGGTAGAAGGAGGGAAGACTTCCTGGAGGAGTGGTACCTTGGCTGAGAACTGAAGAATGAATTAGCAGTTGGCTAGACACAGGTAAGGGTGAGATGAGGGATTGGGGAAGAGAAGAATGCTCTGGGGTAAGAGACATAGCATGTGCAAAGGCCCAGCAGCCAGAGAGCCTGGGGAAGCATCCAGGCCACCACCGAATGGTCAGGTTTATGCCCAGAACCACTGGATATTTTGTGTGGAATCCCAGACCCCCCAATGCATTTCAACTGCTTTTCAAATACATGAGAAGACTGTTGCAATTAACCAAAGCCAAGTTCATTTTAAAGCGCTTCTGAATTTATAATGGCTTTATATTTTTGCTGTGTATTTTGTCAATCAAGCAGCG
>NW_011888939.1:1787213-1810652 GCF_000151845.1 Pteropus vampyrus
TTGAAGCACTTCCTTGCTTTCTGGCACAAGATGCTCTCAACTCATCTGGCATTTTCCACACCCCAGCCCTAGCATCAGCCATTGCTCCACGGGGCCCTGGAGAGGTGCTTAACAAATACAGACCCCCGGTTTGCACTTGGGGGCGAGGGTGGGGGTGGGGGCTCCATCCGAGCCACTCAGGTTGAGGAATCCGATTCGTGAACTGCCGATGACCCGATGCCCGGCGGACTCCTGTGACATCTCATCACGAGCATCTCATCATGGGCAGCCTGAGGCTTGGAGGGAGGACCGGCTCAAGGTGTGAAGTGGTGGGGAGCCCCGGCTGGGATCTGGTTCCCTGACTCCACTCTGGGTTTGAAGGGCCTCAGAGTTGGGGCGGGGAAGATGGAGCAGGGGGGGGGGTCCACATCCCACCCCAGGGCCCACAGCCCACGGCTGGACAAGGCATAGGGGCAGCCTGAGGTGGGCCACGGAGAGAGTCAAGGCCAGGGCCAGCCTCACAGCTTTGGCACTGGCACAGGCCCAGCACAGACTGCCAAAGGGAGACAGTCCACAACGTAATGCTGTGTTAGGTATGTCGCATACACGGCCTGTGGCCAGAGAAGCAGAGTCCCAGACAGACCCCGTGCTGGCTGCAAAGGGCTTTGGACGTCAGAGACAAAGCCAGGAAGAGGAGACACTGTGTGCCTGACAGGTAAACACGCTGACCTGCCAGCCCACTGCTGGAGTTAGGAGGCCCCCAAACACGTGAGGAGGAAGATTACGGATGTGTGGCTCTGGACACTCCTGCCTCCCTGAGCTCTAGATGCTCCGTTTGTACCATGATAGGATGGCAAACAGGCTTGAATCTCAGCTGGATTGGTAGGAGCTTCTTGGAGCAGGGTGTAGAGAAGGATTCTAAGGTTAAAACAGGGCTCGTGATAGACTGCTGTGCTCATCAGTGACGTCTGCCCTGGTGGGGGATGGGAGGGTTGCGGTACAAGTCACGTGTATTCACTACCCCTGGGTTAGATGATCTCCTATCCCTGCCAGCTCTTTCTTTACAGGATTCTGAGCTAGAAAAAGAAGATGTATATTCAAAGCGTATGAACCATCAGCGGTTGGGGGTCCAAGCACAAACAGCGTCGTAAAATCTTTAGAGAACTTCCCAGGTGGCAGATCCATGATGCTCCCGGAAGGGTGCTGGGCGGCAGGGTTGCCTCAGTCTGTGAGGACCATGCCCCTGCTCCTCCCACCACAAGCCCCGAGGTCACTTCCAGCAGGCTTACTATCGGATCAGCTCACCCACCTGTCACACAGTCTGCCTTCCACATTCTCTTTGCAGGGGCAGCGCCCGCTGTGGGGGTCACAGATGCCCAGGCTGCCAGCAGGATTGCAGGTGCAGGGCCTGCCAAAGAGACAGGACGGGGGAAAGGTGTCCAGCGAGCAACCCCTGAGTGGGAACAGCCCATCCTCCTTCCCCATTCCTGAGAGGATCAGGTGGCGGGCTGACTCAAGAGCCTTTCCCCCACCTTGCCGAGGAAGTGACCCACCTACTCACCTGAACAGAGCTCCATCTGCCTACTCATCCACTCACTCATCAACCCGTGCATCCATTCACCCATCTACCTATTCACTCACCCATCCACTCATCCATCCATCCATCCATCCATCTATCCATCATCTGACAAGACATGGTTCCTGCCCTCATAGAGCCTATAGTCCAGTGAGGATGGGCAGGCAAACAGATAGACATTATACGTTAATAGGCGCTATGGAAGAGTATACAGAAGAGGAGGTGCTTGGGGTGGGAACAAGGAGACAGGTAGAAGGAGGGAAGACTTCCTGGAGGAGTGGTACCTTGGCTGAGAACTGAAGAATGAATTAGCAGTTGGCTAGACACAGATAAGGGTGAGATGAGGGATTGGGGAAGAGAAGAATGCTCTGGGGTAAGAGACATAGCATGTGCAAAGGCCCAGCAGCCAGAGAGCCTGGGGAAGCATCCAGGCCACCACCGAATGGTCAGGTTTATGCCCAGAACCACTGGATATTTTGTGTGGAATCCCAGACCCCCCAATGCATTTCAACTGCTTTTCAAATACATGAGAAGACTGTTGCAATTAACCAAAGCCAAGTTCATTTTAAAGCGCTTCTGAATTTATAATGGCTTTATATTTTTGCTGTGTATTTTGTCAATCAAGCAGCGATTAACGTGTTACCATCTCGTCTTCCGAGGTCTGGATCCCAGTCGCCCCCTGCCCACCTCCCAGCAGCACTGCAGACTCAGCCTCTTCCCGCATCATGCTCCCCTCCCTTGACTGGCCTCTGCCCAGGTGCCCAAAGCACAACCCTGGGGGTCAAGTGCTCTGCCTCTCCATGGCCAGCTGGTGTGGGCCACCATGTCTCCCAGCTGTTCCTGCTGCAGCCTCTGCCCTGGCCTCCAGCCTCGTCCCCACCCCTGCTTCATGTCCACGCACAGCGCCTCCTGGGGCGTTCCAGGCCTCACTGGACCTTCTTCCTCGCACGCCCTCCTGCCCTGCGCTCCCTACTCGTCCACACCAAGCTTCCCCGTGCCTTGCCTGGGGGCCTTTGCATGTGCTCTTTCCCCACCTGGAACACCCGCCCCTCCCCCTCTCCCCTCAGCCCTCACTAGAACTCAGCGCCTCTTACAGGAAGCCCGTCCTCGACCCCCGAGGCCTCTGGGCTTCCACGGGACTCGCACCCTGACTCATACGCATCTGTCTGCCTCCCCAGGGATTGGGTGTCTCTAGTCCTCACTCAGGATGGGAGTGTGGTAGCTGCAGAATAAGAGAATGCTGAATAGAGGAAGGAATAAAGGAATGATGGGATGGAGGAGTGGAAAGAGGGAGGTCAGAACAATATCCCTCTCTTCCGCTTCCCGGCATGCAGTCCACGTCCACGGCCAGGAGCCCCTGCTGGGCCATCTGCACCCGCTCCCCTGCCACCCTCACCTGCAGCCTCCCTCGCTGAGCGAGTGGAACCCGGGCAGGCAGTGGTCACACTTCCAGCCCGTCACAGTGGCCTTGCAAAGGCAGGTGCCCGAGTCATCGCACTGGAGATGCAGGGAGCCTGGGGGAGGAAGGGCACAGGGCAGCGGGGGTTGGGGGGGCGGCCGTGGTCCCCGGGGAGCGAGGTGAGCCCGGGGGCTGGGCTGTCGTATCCACTCACCTGCCGGGTGGCAGTCGCAGGGCTGGCTGGGTGTCCCCGGGTGCCAGCGATAGAAGTCCTCCTGGCAGTGCTGGCAGTGGGGCCCGGCCGTGTGGTCTCGGCAGTGGAGGCAGCGCCCGCCATGGCCTGTGCTTCGGAAGAGCTCCCGGTCAAACGTGCACTGCTCAGAGTGGCCGCTGCAGTTGCAAGCTGTGGGCAGGAGGTGGGGCGGGAGGTGTCAGCCTGGCCACCTTCTAGAGTGGCAGTGCCACCCACTCCACGGTCTCTCGTGGATCCTCTAAGCCGTAGTAATTGTGTGAATCTGGTCATGAGGTCACTGAGACGCATGGAAAATACAAGCCGCCCTTCATTCGCTCACTAGCTCCTTTTTAAAAACCTGTGTGCTAAGGATGGGCTCCGTCTCGACTCAGGATAAGCCCTGTGGGGGTCAGTGAACAGTCTGAACCCAGTTCCCACATGCGAGCGGGTGGCCTGCGGGTGGTGGGCGGTGAGGGGAGAGGCAGGGGCCTCTGGGACCTGGAAGGGGGGCCCCGCAGCTGTCCCGGGAGAGTGGGACAAGCCCTCCTGGAGGAAGTCACAGCTATGGCCGCGTGTGAACGGGGAGCAGGAAGGAGCTGGAGGAGGCGGGGAGGGGGGAGATGGGAGAGTCGCAGGCAGCAGGTCAGAGCAGAGGGTACAGTGTGGACAGCCAGAGAAGCCAGATGCGCCTGGTGTGGGCGGGGGTGGGCATGTCATGTGATGGGCAGGGAAGAGGGTAGGGCCGTCGTGTAGTGTGACAGGACAGAGAGGGGTCCAGGGGCAGCTATGAGGTCAAGAGTTCAGCAGAGCTTGACCCAGGGAGGCTGGGCAGTGGACCTCACCTTGGGTAAAGGGGCAGGTATAACCACATTTGCAGGTAGAGGAGGGCGAGGGGCGGGTAGAGCAGGGAGAGGTTGCTTTGGCGCCTGGAGCAGGGGTTTTGGGGCCCAGGCCAAGGCACTGGCTGCACAGGAGGGCACAGAGGGGCCGGAGGGACACGGGTGAGGCTGTGTTCCGGGCTCAGGGAATTCAGGCTGCTGGGAATGGGGGTGGTGAGGGGTCAGGCAAGCCCCAGCTTCTAGGCTGGTGACTGGGAGGGCAGAAATGTGACCGCAGGGATGAGGACGTGGCAGGAGAAGCAGTCTGGCGTTGTGTGTCCCCACCATGGGGACAGCCCCAGGCTTGGAACGAGTGAGCCAGACAGCACCGTTTCCTTGCACTGGGCGGGCTCCCTGGGGGAGGCTGGCCAGCGAGGGCAGCAGGAACCTATTAGGGCCACAGCGGCCACTGGCAGCTCCTGCAGACACCCTGTCCCAAAGAACAAGCTGTCCCCTCCTGCCCCAGTTCTAGCTGCCGGTGACCTAAGCCCAAGAAGACAGTGGGCCCGGAGGCCACGCTGTCAGGAGCGCCTGCACGTGAAGACACTCCAGCCAGCAGCGTCAGAGCCAGTCGGGATGCGGTGCCTGGTGACGCCAGCTCCGCCCGGGAAGGCTGAAGCCAGCCCGAGGGCTATCTGGAGAGCTAAGGCAGGGCTTTGGGACAGCAGGAGTTGGGGCAGGATGGGACACCAGGCTGGGAGGAGGGCGGTGAGTCCTGCCGTCTGCCCCACGTCCCCGGAGAAGGTACGATGGCACCGCCGTCTCCAGTGTGTGGTCAGAGCCGCTTCACACGCGGGCCGGGATGTGAAAGGGCAGCCTGGAGACCTGCGGGAGGGGCCGGCGGGCAGGCCAGCACCGCCGAGGACCTGGGCTGGCCTGGCTTTCATTAGCGGCTGCAGTTAGAGCAGTGAACACAAAGGCACACGTTGGGGGACCTTTCCAGCCCTCCCACCACGGACCCCTCCACCGTGGGGGACTTGGTCTGCAGGAGCTATTTGTGGGGGTGAGGACTGAGGATGACACGCCCCCCTCCAGGCCCCCCTGGCACCGCCTCGCCCGGGCTCAGCGCCCAAGCTGCCACCGCGCCCCCCCGGGAGCAGCGCCCCTCCCCCGCTCGGGTTCGGGGCGTCTGTTTCCTGGTTTCCTGGCCTGCACCGCCGGCCGCCAGTCCCCGCGGCCCCGGGACACTCACGCAGACACTCGTTGGCGGCCTCGGCGGTGCCCCGGGCCCACGGCCGGTCCTGGAAGAAGGGCAGGCAGCGCTCACAGTCCGTGCCCGTGGTGTTGTGCTGGCACCGGCAGACCAGGCGGCCTGCGTCGTCGGGGCCACACTCGCTGGCGTGTCCGTTGCATTTGCACCTGAGGAAAGAGCACAGAGGACGGGGGTCTGGAAACCGGGGTGGGTGCCGGCAGGAGGGGGGCGTCAATCGCCAGGAGGCCCCTGCGTGCCGGGGAGCCCAGTTCTGTGGCTCAGTTACGGAGCTCCGGTGAACTACGAGCCGACGGCAACAGAGAACCAGCCGCTGGGCTCAATCCCCACCAACGGATGGGGGAACCGAGGGACAGAGAGGTTGCCCGAGGCCGCGGGTCAGTAATGACCAAGTTCACGAGGCTGCCACTGCGGGATCCTGCCTGAGGGGCGCCCCCAGGGCCCAGGAAGAAGTCCTCTCAGCTTCCTGGGTTGGGGTGGGCCAGCTCCCAGGGCAGTGGGTGGCAGGCCACTGCCCACCCTTCTCCTTTGTGTGTAAGGGACACAGGAGAGATTGCTCCTTACAGAGGACAGCCATCGCCTCATCTCAAGTCCCCAGTGAGTCTGTGCCTTGGAGGGCAGCTGTGGCCTGGGTGCCACCTCCCACCCTCCATGAGCTTAGGAGGCAGGTGGAGCTGGGCAGGGATAAAGAGGTGCTCAGGGGGCCATGCCCAGCGGGGCCCGACCCTGGGGGGCCATCACCCCCGTCCCGAGCGGCCCAACTGAGCCACTTAGAGGACGCCACGGCTTCCTCTGTGCCGGCCCCAGCAGGTCACGTCTCGCTGGAGCTCCACGGCTGTGGCAGGAGGGACCGTAGCTGCCACCACACAGACGAGCGAAATGAGGCTCAGGCCATGCCGTGACAGACGCTCGCGGGCACAGCCGGACTCTGGAGGCCTTTCTCTCCCACTCCACGCAGACCCCGCGCTCCAGGACGGTCCCCAGGGCCAGCTGGTGGCTCCTCATAAGCTGTGCCCCATGCTCCGCCCTCAGTGGGCACCGAAGAATCGCTGGCCACTGCCAGAGCCCACGGTGCTTTCTCTACTCCAGGGACGCAGGGCTCAGGAAGGGCAGAGGGCAAAGGGCAGAGGGCACTGCCTCCTCGCCAGGCAGGAAATGCCCCAGCATTTCTGGCAGGGGTGAGGCAGGCACCGGGCAGTTTTAGGACAAGGGATCAGTTGTGTCCCCGAGGGGTTACTGCGAACACCTCCCCTTCCCATGAAGCCCTGTGACCCCAAAGTAAGGAGTGAAATTCCCATAGGCCATAGAGGGACACAGGCTGCGAGGCCACCTGCCCCCAGCCAGCTGCCGGCCTGAGGGTGGTCTGGCTCTGGCAGCTGGGGTCCAGATGTTCCCGGCCGCGAGACCCCCTGACAGCAGACGCTGGAGCTCACCGCCATCTGCCATCCTGGGGGCGCCCCTCCCAGGTGGTTTGACCTAAGTGTGGAGGGAGGGGGAGCAGAGGGGCCCTCGTAGACACCCCGAGATTTCCCCTTCACTCCCAAGCCGCAGCCTTCCCTGGAGGGCACAGACACTGAGCGCAGGCGTTGGGCCCACGTCACTGTCCAGACTTCTGAATGCCACTGGGCACCCTCGATCGTGAAAGCCCCTCGCGCCCTCTCCCGACAGACCCTCACTCCCGCGTGAGCTGACTTCCGGTCCTAAATGGCTTTCCGAGCCACACGCTTCTCCCCACCCCACCACGGAACATTCCGGCTGCTTCTCTCTCCTATCCCTCCCCATGCGGGTGTTGGGGGGGTGAGGCGTTTTAAAATCCCAACCCTGTTACTACCCTGGAGACTTTGACAGTTCCCCACGGACTGCGGGATAAAAATAAACCGGGCCCCGGGCCCTGACAGCCGCCCCCCCCCCCCCCCCCCCCCTATTCCAGCCCCAGGGTCTCCTCTTAGATTCTCCAGTCCCTGCTCTCGCACAGGGTGGCCCTTCTGGCTGGAACGCTCACCTCCTCCGGCCTTGGCGGGCCCCATCTGTGGAGCAGTCTCCCTGACCTCCGCACACCCCGCCCGAGCCCCCTGTCCTTGTCATCCTGGGCATGCCGCCATGTTTACGGGATACTGAACCGATCACTGCCTGCCACCCGCAGAGACTGGGGCAGGAACACACCTGTCTGCCCCTCTCCCCTCCAAGAGGGGATCCGGTGAGCGTTTATGTCGAAGACATCCTCGTGCCTCCCCTGGTTCCTTCACCCACCTTACACACCCAGCGCCAGGCGGCCATGCGTGAGACAGGCCTGTGATGTCCACGGCCCCTGCTTCTGGGGGACGGGAGATGCTTAAACGGACAAACTCTCCCCCGCGGGCACCAGAAGTAGCATCTTCACCCTCCCCCCAGACGGGGTGATACCCACATAGCAGCCACCTTCTGCCTCAGGAACAAGGTTGTGGGGTCCCGGTCTCTGCCCCCCACCTACCTGCCGCCCACAGAGAAGTCAGACACGGCGTAGTAGTAGGATTGCAGCACCTTGGGGTCCTTGAAGATGTCGTCTCCAAACGTGTTGAGCCGGTCTAGGGAGATGAGGAGCTCGGTGCTGGTGACCCACTCCTGGGGGCAAGGGGGACACAGGGAAGGGGAAGGGACGCCGTCAGTGGGTTCCTGGGTATGTGCTCCCACCCCACTCTGCTGGAAGGCCCAGCTGGCTGCCCTGGGGGTCTCCAGGGACACAGAGACAGGCCAAACTCCAACAAATTCCAAGAACACTGCAGCAATCAGGAGCCTGTGCTTTGGGGTCACCCCAGCCTGGTGCCAGGCCACTTGCTGGCTGTGCGACTTTGGGGAAGTTGCTCAATGTTTGGCAGGTCCCACTTCCCCATCTGTGAACTGGGACAAGGAACAGTGCCGAGCCCACGAGGCTGTCTGGAGGAGGACAGCTGACGTCGGCAGCCGGGCCTGCGGTCTGGCACATGCAGGTAAGTGGTGACCGGCTGTGCAGCTCACCTGCTTCTCTCAGTGGCTCCTGCACCCCCGTTCCAGAGGTCAGCTGGGTGAGGCTATGTCCCTGTGCCCTTCTCCCCTGCTCGGCTGGGCCTGGAGGGGGCAGTCCCTAGGCGTATAGGCTCCTCATGTGCTAAAGATCAGGCTCCCACAGATAAGTCACCTGTCCGAGGTGATGTCTGAACCACCAGAACATACGCCCACTAGAGCAGGAGCTTGGGGCGCCTCGTTCTCGCTGCATCCCCAGTCCTCGGCTCTTCCTGGCACGCGGCAGGCGCTGGACAAATACTTGCTGATTCCTGAATGAGCTGCCGAGGAGGTGGGAGAAGCCACGTGAAGGCTGACATTTTCATCTGCCTGCTGTTATAATCAGAGGTCGCTCCAGCTGAATTTTAATTAGCATTTTAATTCGGCCCAGGAGCTCCTGGTTTAGCAATCAGGCCCATCAGGACAGAAAACGAACTCCTGGCAAAGCCCGTCTTCACACCCCAGCGTGACTCAGGCCAGTGGGCCTCTGCTGCTCTCCCTGAGCTCAGCACCTTGCCAGCTCACCGCCTGGGACCCAGGGCCTCGGCTCAAGGATGCTTCAGCCGGCGAGGAGGGGTCCGGCATGAGACAACTTCAGCAGGAAGATCGGCACTCAGCTGAGTCTGTAGGTCCTCGCCACTCCCCGAACCACTTCTCAAATGTCAGTGTGTGTTCAGGGATCCGGTGAAAACACAGCTTCTGAGGTCTGGGGCGGGGCCCGCGACTCTGCATTTCTTATGAGGGCCCAGGTGATGCTGATGCTACTGGTCCCTGGGGCAGCTGAGGAGCAAGGAGCAAAAGCCTGGGCGGGAAACCCAGCAGCACACAGGTGAAGGGCCTTCGCTTGATTCTTTCTCCAGACAAAGTGCCACCTGGAGACCTCAAACCAGCCGATGTCCGTGCTGGGAGGGGCAGCAGGTGACACTGTGTGGTTGTGGCTCGGGTCCTCAGACTACTCCTACGAGTAGGTACTGTTACCACCCCCATTCTACAGGTGGGGGCGCTGAGGCTCAGGGAGGGTAAGTGTTCTGCTCCAAGGTGCACAGCTGGCACACAGTAGGGCTGCGGTTCGGGTCTGTCTGGGCTCAGGGTCCAGGCTGTAACCATTAGGCGGCCCGGCTTCCTGCATCTACCCCAACACCCTCGTCATACCAGGGGGCCCAGCGGGCAATGACCTGCCCGGGGTGTCCAGCCCACACGACCCTCCTCTGGGTTTCTACGTCAGCTTTGTGGCCTAGGACCTGCTTCCTCAGTCTGCGAAGACAATGAGAACAGTCCACAGCTCCCTGAGACGCAGGGGGATTTGTTCCCTTAGCCCAAACTGTGTGCCCCACCCTCTCATGTCTCAGAGCAGTGGTCCCCAACCAGGGACCCGGGGCTCCCATGAGAATCTAACGCCTGAGGATCTGAGGCGGAGCTGAGGCGGTGATGCTGGCGCTGGGGGCGGCTGCAGATACAGACGAAGCTTTGCTCACTCGCCCACTGCTCATCTTCTGCTGCGTGGCCCTGTTCCTAACAGGCCACAGACCAGTATCAGTCTGCGGCCTGGGGGTTGGAGACCCCTTAGAGGTCATTTTAAGGCAATCCGAAGCCCCCACGTACACAGGCAACGGGCTCCTTCAACTCGTGACCCCCTCTGGGCTGACTCTGGACCGACCCTGGGGTCCAGAACGCAGTGAGAAGGGAGAGCGGGAGGCAGAGCTTCGGCTCTTGGGGGCAGCGATTCTGCCCCAGCCAACACCCCAGGATGGAGCGGTTCAGGGCCCCTCAGCTCTGTCACCCGATTCCGTGCCGGCCAAGTTGGCCTCCTCCCCAAAGGCCTTGGCCCCTCGGGGGACAGAGAGAGCCAAGACCTAGCAGCTTCCTTCAAAAGGCATCCTTCGTTACCTCCCACCCCAAAATGCTCCGTGTGCTCAGAGGACACGCCACCCTGGGTGTGCCCGGAGGAGACAGGAGAGAAGGAAGGGCGCAGTGGCTTGGCCTTTCTTTGTCCTTCCCTGACCTTGGCTTCCGCCTGGGGGCGGCAGCAGGAGCGGGCATTTCTGAGGTTGTCTCTCCATCAGCGACAACGTCCAAGAGGCAACAAGTCACGAACCCCGCTGCCAGGGTCTCGGCTGAAGCCGCTGCCCAGGGAGACTGCGTCTCAGGTGCAGGCAGCGAGCGTGGGGCCCGGCTATTCTGCTTGTCTTGAAATGACCTTGGCTGATGCTTTCTGATCTGAGGAGCTTGGAACCCGTGGAGGAGAAACTGTCATTTTAAAGGGAATCATCATGATGACGCGTGAACGTTTTTAATGAGGCGAATGGGGCCCGGGCATCTGGAACTGTGACTCTGTGCCATGAAGGATTAACTTTTCCCAAAGAGAGGTCTGGCTTTTGCCACCCCGCTCCTGGGGTCACCTCTAAGCCATTAGAATGTCCTGCTTGTCTCTGTTCACCTGGTATCTAGGGCCACCTGGTAGTCTGATTTATGGGGGTCCCCTGGGCCACGTGGGGTCAGCTTGACCTCTGGGGGGGCTGGAGACTACAGTTAGCTCTGCAGGCAGTCGGCCATGTCTATGCAGCCAATCCCAATAAAGAACCTAGACACCAAGGCGCAGGTGAGCTTCCTGGTTGGCAATGGCCTATGTGTTGTCACACATCGCTGCTGGGAGAAATAAGCGATGTTCCCAGGATGCCCCTGGGAGAGGAAAGGTGGCCGCCCCAAGCCTGGTGTCTCCGGGGCCCTGCCCCACGCCCCCTTTCCCATTGCTGGTTGTAATGTGCACCTTTTCACTGTAATAGACCGTCAGTGAAGACGGCAGCTTTTCTGAGTTCTGTGAGTCCCTCCAGAAAAACCACTGAACCTGAGGGTGGTCTCGGGGACGTGAACCAGCTGATGCCATGTCTGGGTAGCCTGGGTGGGACACAACTTCTTCCTGGGCCTCAGCGTCCCTTCTGGAAAGAAGCAGGATTCTGGTCCCAGCCCCTCGTCGTCCCAGGCAGGCAGAGGAAATGCTCTGAACGTACGAGGGGACGAGATGACAGACCTTCTCGGCAGAGGTCTGTCTGAACACGGGGAGAGGACAGGAGGGCGTCCAACGCCCGGAAACATCAACCGGGTCACCACATCACTGTGACTGCAAAGCTGAACAGACCCGGGTGGGCTGCACAGGGCGGCTGTGCTGAATGGACACAGCCACAGGCCTGCCGCCCTCTCTGCCACGACGGTGACAGTGACCTACTGTGACTCTATCTTCAAAGCGTGTATGAGCGCCTCTTACGGGCCGAGCACTGGCCACTTTATAGGTGACTGTCCAACGTGGCAACTGCTAGCCACATGTGGTTACTTAAAGTTCATTAAAACAAAACAAAATTTATAATCCAGTTCCTCAGCCATGCTAGTCAAGGGTTCTACAGACCGTCTCTGTCACTGCACAGCGTTCTACTGGACCAGGACCCAGCACGGGACCCAGGACCCTGATTCCAAAACTCGTGTTCTTTTCACATGTCTCACTTTATCCTCGTCAAAGCCCCTGGAGACACACAGGGCAGGCGGGGTCGTCAGCTCAGAGAGAGAGGACGGGAGACCGGCGGCACAGGGCTCCGGAAGGAGCACCGGCCAGGAGTCGGAACTCTAGTCTGGGCCCCTCCACCAACTCACGGGAATCCCTGGAAAACCCCTTCCCCACGCCAGGCCTCAGTTTCCCCAGCCCCTTAAGAAAGGGGTCAGGTGAGGTGGCGGCTGTCCCCCGGCTCCCGACGTGGGAGACAAGGAAAGGGGCACTTCCCTTCCACCACGCGGCCCCCTTGCACCTGTTGTGGCCAGGTGCCCACAGAAGGTCCAGGCACAACAGAGCCTCTCTCTGACCTGCAGCACGGGGCTGTCCTCGAAGCTGTAGGCGCTGGGACGGCCCTCCAGGGTGGAAAACGCCACGTTGCCCCCGCTCAGGGGCGAGATGTCGCTGAACTCAGAGGTGCAGAAGGCCACGCGCTCGTCCTGGCCGGGGCGCAGGTACTGGCCCTCGGGCCTGCCGTAGGTCTTCTGGCAGGAGGCGCTGTAGTACTGGTAGGGCTCCCAGGGCGCGCCCGCTCGGCTGCGCTTGTACACGGCGAAGCTCTCGGGACGGCTGGTGTGGAACTTCAGCCGCACGTAGGTGATCTCGTAAGCTTTCCCTGCAGTGGGACGACACGGGCCATTTTACGGAAGGGAAGGGAGAGCCGGAAGCCTGGTCCAGGGGGAGCAGAATGGCTGTGCCCCATCAACGGCCTTGAGGGGATCGCTAGAGGCTGTCCGGAACTCTGCCCTGGGATCAGTGAGTGATGCCTGTCGGGGCCCCGCAGAAGACGTTTCCTCGCTTCCCAGGTACGTGCCATCCCTTACCTAGGCCAACTTGCCTCCCTACACAGGAATCTGCCGTGGAGGACCCCTGACAGGCAGCCGCGTCTTCGCTCGAATTCGGATCTTCTGATCCAAAGCTCCAGCAATGGGATGTTGCCACATCCGACAGAGGCCTGCTCTACCGTTAGAAAGCTATTTCTTTTACTACATCCCAACAAAGCCAACCCTTCCACCTGTGCCTTTGGCCTCATTCCGCCCCAGTGACTGAATGCGTATCACTTTTGTACCATCGTAGAGATGGAAAACCGGAAGTCGAACCATCAGCCATCAGGGACCGTCGGCGCTAATTCCGCTACGACGTGGACGGACCTTGAAAACAGCGTGGAAAATGAAAGAAATGAACCCCGAAAGACGACGTGGTGTACGAGCCCACGTGGAGGAAATGTCCTGAACAGGCAAATCCACGGAGACAGAGAGAACGGTGGGCGCCAGCGGCTGGGGGAGGGGATGGGACGTTAGTGGTGGTTGATGGGGGCGAAATTTCAGGTCGGGAAGATGAGAGCCTGCTGGTGCTGGGGGCGGGGTGGCCGCACGACAGCGCGCGTGGATTGAATGCCACTGAACTGTGCACCTAAAAACGGTTAAGACGGCAAAGTTCATGTTATGTGCATTTTACTTCAATAAAAAAAAAAATTTGGAAGAAAAAATATATCTGTCGGGACCTTGGGGAATGCAGTTTGGTGACACGGATGAAGAGCCCTAAAAATATTCCCGGCCTTTGTTACAAGAATCCCACTTCTGGGAAGTCAAACATGGAAACGAAACCCATAGAAATAGCCATCATCAAGGTGGTGTTGTTTTTTTTTTTTTTATAATGGGGAAAAACTTGAACCATAAGGTTCAATAAACAAATTCACAGATGATCGAAACCGTTGAAACAGCCGTCAGTGAGTCTGTAATACAGAGGAACCGCTTAAGTCAAAACATTGAATGAAAAAGAAAACGCAAGATCTCACCTTCAGAACCACCAGATTACGTTTAAAAAGAATGGGCAGAAAAGAAAGACGTCAAACAAATAAGTGTGACTGTCTCTAGGACAGAGCACGCCGAGTAACTTTTCTTCCCTTTTTAATTGTTCTGCATTTTCTCAATTTTCTCTCGTGAAACCTGTTCTAATTTAAAAACTGGAGAACACATGTTTAAAAAAAATTTTTTTTTCAAGCAACCGCCTTGCCATGTTATGTTTTAAGATGTTTTTCAAGTTCCGTGGCAGCACGGGTTGGCACTGTGACCCCAAGTCCTCTTAAGAAAGCATGTGTCCCAGACAACATGATGGCTGCTTCTCGGAGCAGCTTCAAGCCTCGGAACCAGGCAGGGACTCACCCCAGATGCGCATTCACGGAAAGACGCTGTGTGGAGGCTCTGGTGGTGTACGAGCCAGACTCCTCCATAAACATCTAACCGCCAGACACCTCACGGAAGGGGAGCTTGGAGCCACTTAAAAGGTAGCTGGCAGCTAGAAGCCTGATGGGAAAAAGGCCGTTCCTGGGATTTCACGCAAACGAGCACCATCGCGTGCTGCTTCTGCTCTTCCTCGCCAAGCCAGGAGGTGAGAGGAGGTGCAGGGGCATCGCAGAGACGCAGCAGGAACTTTTTGTTACAAGAGTTAATTAGAAGAGCCCAGAAAGCAACTTAATCCCCGCTTTGTGATGAAAAGCTGTCTGCCAAAGGCAACCGGAAGGCTGGGGGAGGAACCCACCCCAAGATCCTCCAAGCATCGGCAAGAATTGAATTCGCAGCCTCGACTCAGACCCTTGTGAGCCCCAGGGGCTGATGGACAGGGCTTCAGGGTGATGTGGAGACAGGTGTGCTCCTGGCAGGACAGCTGGACCGAAATGTCATCCCCAGCGGTTAATTGGGGGTGACAATGCTTGGGGGCGCACATGATCTCACCTCCCAGCTGTCCAGTATGCTGTCCCCTCTGTGCCTCACCTGGCTGGCTCCCATGCATCCTGCTCATCCGGCTGGTGTAGCAGACTGGCCACACACCCCAGCCTCGGCCCAGCGTGAGGCACCCTTCCCCCACCTCTCCTGGCTGATGGCAACTCAGCCTTGGAGTCATGGATCTGGGTGTCTCGCTAGGCTCTCCCAGCTGCCCTGGGCTTCCTCATCCTGTTCTGTTAAGATCTGCCACTAGTTTGTGACCTCCTTAGGACAGGAGCTGTGAATCCCCAGAACTGAGCACAGAGCCTGGTGCAGAGTAGATGCTAAGGAAACGTTTCCCTGTGAGCAAGTAAAGACAAAGCACGATTTGTACTTTCAAGGAGTTTATAATCCAGTGAGCGAGTCGAGACAGGCAGGCCTGACAACATGCTGACACTGCCACATTGTGTCTCCAAGTCCTGACCCCAGAATGAGTCTGTTTAACAACAGCCAACGTTTAGTGAGCACCTACTATGTGCCAGGCACCTGGCTAAGTGCTTCACGCGTACCGTATCGCCCCATCCCCAAACAGAAGCATCATTGTGCATGTTTTACTAACGAGGGACTTTTGCCCAACGTCATGCAAAAAACAGCCAGGTCTCTACTTAGCTGCAAGCCCGTCTGGCCCCAAACTCGCTGCCCAGAACAGGTTCCCCTGTTCGGGGCTCTGTAGGTGTCCAGAGAGAAGGGACTGCCCAGGAAGGGTGCTGGTGCCCATGAAGATGGCACCAGGAGCACCAAGCCGTGTCCTCTCCAACCCAGCTGGGACACAATGACACCAGGGCGGTCACAAAACCAGGCCGGCCCACATCCGGCACTGGCCAAGCAGAATGAGCTCCGAATGGAGAGGCTTATTTTGGGAAAATGGAAACAAAACAAAGCCCTTTAATTGGAGCCATCTGGGGAGCAGTGGCCTGGGGTGGGGGCGGGGGGGAAGGGGCAGGGTGAGAAGCTGAGCTGGGAACTTGTGGGTGAGGCTTCCCTGCCCCCAGCTGGCAACGGAACCAGGCGGAGAGAGCTGTTCCAGCGTCTGGGGGATCACGGCAGAGCCCACAGCACTGTCATCTGGCCGTCCGCTGTCCCTGTCTTCCTCTCCCGGCCCGGCTCTGGCAATCTGGGGCACAACGAACCCCTGTTAGGAGCTGGAGAATTCCCACAATCACAGCGCCAGGCACCAGGACAGCCCGGCTGAATCAGAGCTGGGCCCATCACAGTTCTCTCATCTTTGGGCCAAGGGTCTAAACTCCAAATACGGAACAAGATCGTCACACCTATGGCCTACCCTGGGGAGAACGAACAGGTTTTATGTGATCGATGACGGCCCAGGGCTCTGCGCGAAGAAGGGTTCTGAGGTCCGTTCTGAACTTAGACATGACTGAGACACGCACACTCCGAGTCTGCAGAGAGGTCGTAGGTCATTCAAGACCAGCCCGATAAATCAGGGAGCCGAAGAGGGGCTGAGTGTGAATGACGAGGAGGGCAAACGCAAAGAACATTCCAGAGAATGACCTCGTGATCTGGCCGATGACGAAAAGAGCAGAGAATCGCTCCGTGGGGTGGAGGGAGAGACCGAGGGAGGAGGAGGGTGCCTCTGCTTTTTGATTTTAAACACATAACCTAAAACTCACCCTCTTAACCATTTTCAGGCGCACAGTTCGCTGGCATTGCGTACACTCACAGTGTTGTGTCCCCACCACCAACGCTCACCCCCAGAATCCTCTGCATCTTCCCCACACGAAACTCCCAGTTCAATGGCCACTCTCCTCCCCTCTCCCCCTGCCCAGCCCCCCGCAGCCCCCATTCCGCTCTCTGTCTCCACGAAATTAGCCCCTTCTGTGGACCTCACGTAAGCAGAACCGTCTAGTCTTTGTCCTTCTGCGTCTGGCTTATTTCACTTAACATCGTGTCTCTTCAAGCTTCGCCCACGTGGGAGCATCTGTCAGAATCTCCTTCCTGTTAAGGCCGAATACTCATGCACCGTGCGCGTGCACCTCGTTTTGCCTGCTCCTTCGCCAGTGAACGCTGGGGTGCTTCCACTCTGGCTGCTGCGAACTATGCCGCTATGAACACGGGTGCTTCCACTTTTGGATGCTAAGTTTGAGGTGGCGTGTGACATCCGAGGACTGACACGCAGAAGGACGTGTGAACTACTCAGTCAAGGGCTCGGGGCGGGGACACTGGGTGAGAGGTTCAGTGGAGTCCCACACGGCGGCCGCGATCCCAACAGGCAAAGCCAGGGGCATGACACAGGGAGAGGGGCAGCGGGTGGCAGGGCTGGCGCGGAGCTGCGGGGGAGCAGGGGTAGGGAGGGAGGTGACGTGGCTGGGGCCCAGGGCGAGCGCGAGCGGGGGCAGGGCTAGGAGGAAGGCTGGGGCCCTGTGAATGCCACAGCTTAAGAGTTTGGAAGTTTCTGGAAGGCTGGGGAGTCATTCATTCTTGCATTCGTTCACTCGCTCCTTTGTTCCCGGGGAAATGCGGTTCACATCCAGCTCCTACCGGCAACGTGGCCTCGGCCAAACTGGGTCGTGGCCTGGAACGCAGTGACTCGGTTTCCCCGTTTGTAAAAAGGGCAAAAGGACGACGGGGCTTAGCGAGTTCCTGCCTCGCTGAGCACGGCCCCAGGCACACAGCACGCGCACGGCGGAATGACAGCTCCCACTGCATCCGCGGGCTTGACCCACCCTTCCCGAGCCCCGCTGCACAGGGGGCTTGTGCTGGGCTCTGGGTCCAGCTGTGAAAACAGGCATGCCCTCTGCACCTCGGGGCCCGATCCACACAAACGAACCGACACCTCGAGGCAGCACCCCCCAGACCGTGATGCGGAAAGCGTGAGGGGCAGCGAGAAGGCACGGGCCGGCCCTCCGCCCAATCCTGGGGGCCGAGGGGCTTCCTGGAGGAAGTCACCCCTCAGCTGAGAGGGACAGACAGCGCTTGTCCGCGGCCGCATCCCTGGGGCTTGGTACAGGGCCGGGCGCACAGTAGGCACTCAGCAGTTTCGTTTATGAATGAGGGGCGGGTTTATCCAGGAGGCAGGGGGAGAAAGCATGCGGGCAGAGGCCCCCACGTACACAAATACCAGGAGGGGAGACTATCGAGGCCCTACTGAATGGCAGCGGGCTGAAGCCAGAGAGGGAGGCGGGGCAGAGGTGACCTGGAAGCCATCCACATGCTTCCTGGGCTTTGGGAATGACCCCTGCTGTAACTCCTGGGTCACTCCTGGGAAGTGCAGGGGGGGGCGAAGGGGCCGGGGCCAGCTGGGCCCAGAGGTAGTCGGGGGGCTGCTTCTGTGGGTGGAGGCTAACCAGGGCTGCTGCCTTGACCCCCTGACCTGCCTGGGGCCCAGCGTTCCAGCTGGAACCCCCAGGGAGCAGGAAGGAGGACTTGGCCCCCCAGAACCGGCCCCGGCCAATGCAAACACGGCCGCCCACTCAACAGGAAGACGCAACAAAGCCGAAGCTCAGGAGACCCAGCTGGCTCAGGCTCCTCGGGGGCCAGCGGGGTCCTCCTGCCATCCAGCCCCGACCAGAGCCAGGTCCCATTGTCTCCTTGTCCCCTCCGCTCCATCCATCTGCGCTGTGTGGGTCCGAGGACAGACACAGCAAGCGGCCTCTTGGCTCCCCAGTGCCGTGCCCTGACCTGGAATGTCCTTCATTCTTACGTCAACTCCTGCCACCCTTCAGACCCCAGCGAGGCCCCTTTACTCTGTGAGTGTCACATCGTTCCTGGGCCCACCCGCCTTCCTCCTGCAACTCCCCCCTCGCTCGGGGACTCAGAACTCATCTGCCCAGAGACTCGGAGACTCAAGGGTCTTTCTGTCATTCCAGAAGATTCCCTGGAATCTAAGAAAGTGTACAAGGAGATAGCCCCACCCCGGCCAGACGCGGGCTCCGACCTGCCTCACCTGAACCTGTATCATTCCCAGGGGGAGCGCAGTTGGGGGAGGGTCCCGGGGCCTGCCATTTACTGGCTGCGTGACCCGGGGCAACTGACTTCATCCTTAGAACCTCAGTTTCCCTGTCTATAAAAGAACAAACCTTGCTGAGTTGGGGTGCCAACTCAGTGGGGTTCTCAGTACATGGTGAGAACCCCCTGATTTGTTTCTGTCAACCTTGATGACCACTCACGCCCCGCACACACACATCCCCCATCCCCCACCAGGTCCCAGCCCGCCCCCTCCCAGGACGACAGTGAAGGGCTAGGGGCCGCCAGAGCCAGAGCGGCTGCCGCCTTTCATCCCAGACAGGAAGGCTCAGCTTAGCAACTCCGGGATTTGGAGCAGATGTCTGTGAGCCTGCAGGGGGCTGGGAAAGCAGAGACCTCCGTCCTGGGACTGACTGGCTGCCCTCCCTCGCCTGCCCCTCGGTCCACTCCCCCGAGGAGACCCCAGGCCAGCGGCCACCCACTCTCCCCTCCCACGAGCAAAGCTGTCCAGAGAGGGGAATGGAGCCAGCAGAGGTGGCCTGAGGACCAGGAGGAGACGTCCCCGGCCCACCTGGCCTGGCTGCAGGCTTCCCCTGAAAACACTGTGACAACCTCAGACCTCGTCTCCCCCCAGTATTATGCAAGCCATGGCCCAGCATGTGGCAGACCAAAGTCCAGTGGACCAAAGGGGGCCAGCTCTGGGGCTGCGGGGGGCTCCGGCGCCCCACACGTGTAACTGGCTCAGGATGTCTTTCGGGAGCCAGGTTAGGCGAGCATGTCCCCATCCCTTCACAGAGGCCACCCCAGGGGAATCTCAGCCCCGAGCTGCTGTCAGCAGAGTGACACTGGTGAGCACCTGGCTCCGGTGAGCACCTGGCTGGCCTGAGCTACAGGACCTGCCCAGCTGATGGGAGGCGGCCACTCTTACCCCCATTTCACAGAGAAGAACCCGAGGCCTGGGGAGGTGACGGCACATGCCCGCTCTGTGGCCGGGCCGGGCCTCAGGGCGAACCCTGTTTTGTGATTTGTGCCCTATTCTGTCTTCCGGAGCCGGCAAGAGCCCTGAGCTGGTCCCAGAGCAGAGAATGGAGGAGGCGACACAGTCGTTCGTTCATTCATTCATTCATTCATTCATTCCTTTGTTCATTGTACAAACACTTCCAGAGACACACCCGTGTGTGTGAGCTTGAGTGTGTAAGAGTATGTAAGACAGTACGTGAGAGCATGTCTATAAGAATGCGTCTGTGCGGATGTGTGTGTGCGTGCGTGAAGGTGAGTATGGGTGTGAATGTGTATGAGTTCGTGAAGGTGAGTGTGAGAATGTGTGTGTGAAGGTGAGTGTGTATAAGTGTGTAAGCCCTCGGCTCCACTCAGCGTGGCTTCTCTGAGCCCTGGGACCCCTGGTTTTAGAGGGATGGAAACCGCCCTTCTGCTAAATGTTCTGGGCGAGGCTGGACGAGGCCACACAGCTGACACGCAGGGCCGGGCACCGCCACACACCGGCGCGGGGCACGCGGGAGCCGCCCCTGGATCTAGACGCTTCCCGGCCCCTCCCACCTCGCTGGTGCCTGGGCCGAGCCCCTTGTCTGCCCTGGGATTCCACCGACATGTGTAAGCCATCAGCCAAACTCCCACCCTCCGTCACGGAACGGCACGTCTCCTCCACAGCCCCCACCCTGTCCCAGATTCCTTCCCCTGTGGCCTTGGGGTCCTGCCAGCCCTGTCCAGCCAGCTCCCCCCGCCTTCCTCCCCCACTGGTTTCCTGTCACTTACCAGGGTAGGGACCGTGCCCCACTCTGACAAGCCGAGAGAAGGTGACAAGGCCCAGAGAACTGAGTTTCTTGGGGCGGCAACCAGCATGCTCACGGAAGGGACCCTGTGTCCCTCCACCTCACTGACTGTCATCTCCCCACCGTCCCCCAGGCGCTGTCCCCCAGGGCTAGGAAGAGCCCACTCCACTGACGGCTGGAGCTCACGTCTGGGACCTCAGGCCCTGACCTTGGACACACCGTACACACATGTTTGTATTCAGACTGCCATTTGGCAGCTGTGTGCCTTTGGGCAAAACACTGAACCTCTCTGAGCCTCAATGTTCTCATCTGAAAAATGGGGATACGGTCCCACAATCCCTTTTCCAAACTGCTGGGCTCCACATATGTTCTGCAAAGCCGAACTTTTCAGAATCTACAGAGATGATGCTGTCCTTCCGCAGTGGACGTGTGAACACCCAGCTGTGTCCAGGACCATGGGCTGTACGCAAATGAGATTTCAGCAGCTAAGTGTATGAATATTCACTCTAAGTAGGATAAACAAGGTCTATAAATAGCCTCAGGTCAGACTTAGCAGCCAAAATGAGTTATAAAAACACTTGTGAGCTTTCAAAGTGTTGGGAGATTTGGACACACAAATAAGGGCGTGTGGACCAATGGAAGTACCCACCCACTCTGAAGGGGCCGTGGGGGCTGCACAGATCAGACGCTGAGCTCAGTACCCGGCACAGCTGGGGGGCTCCAGGAGGACCTGGACTGGGCTGGACTTGGAGGGGGAGGAGGGAGGGGTCCGGCGAGGGAGCCAAGGGCTGGGTCCAGACCCCGGGTTGTGACTCCCAGGACCTGTAAAGCTCCTGCACCTTGCCATGGGGTTGGGTAGAGGGAGGCAGAGCAGGGAGGCCACGCTATGGGATCCAGCTACCCAGCAGCAGCATGAAGCGCAGCTCCTGCTGGGAAGGCTAAACTCCCCAGGGATGAATGCCCAGGCTGGTACCCCGAGAACACCCCAGGGGCCGCACACAGCCTTGGGGAGTCGCTGAGGCCCGGAAGTGGACCAGATGACCACGATTAGGCTCCTGCCCTGAAGGGCAGACTAGTTCACCCCCTGGTGGGTCGCTTCCCCCTGTCCCCCCACGGCTCTGGGTCTAGATGGCCGCCATCGCAGGGCATGATCCGCTGCTCTGTAAAGGGCTCCAGGAGGCTTCCCGCCCCTCCCAACCCCAGGGGATCCCACCAGTCTACCTTCCCAGCTATTGGGGGACGGGTCCAGTTCCTGAGCTCTCCAAATCTGAGTCCTACAGCCGAGCCAGGGCGCACATCAGCTGCGGCCTCTTGCCTCGGACCCGCAGTGGGGTGGGGACAGGGGACGAGCTGGTGGTGGTGCCTCGAACCCGCGCTTACCCAGGCGGAGGGTGATGTTGACGGAGGTGGGGTGCTGCACACCGAAGGCCATGGTCGGGCTCTGCCACCAGGTGCTGTCGTCTTGGCTGTGGAAGTCGGTGAGGTAGGAGGCGTTGTGGTGCAGCCGGGGGTCCGCGGCGTCGCAGCGCTGGCACTGCGGCCCCGCGCCGCCCGGCGCGCCCACGTGCGGGCAGAAGTCCTCGGGCGGCCGGCCGCACGTGTGCGAGGCCTCGGCCAGCCGGCCGAACGCCGCGTTCTCGAACACGGGCAGGCAGCGCTGCGCGCGCCCCGCGCCGTCGTAACACGCGCCCATGCCCGCGCCGGCCGCCCGCGGCGCCAGCAGCGCCAGGCCCAGCACGAGCGCGGCCGCCGCCATGGTCAAGGGCGCCGACGCCCCGCGCTCCCGGCCGTGCGCGCCCGGCTCTCCAGCCCGGCCCGGCTCGCTCGGGTGGGCGCGGACCGCGCGGGGCTCCAGGACCCGCCTCCCCCGGCGGGCGGGACCCACGGAGGGACGGGGAGGGCGGGCGGCACCCCCACCTCCCGACCGCTCCGTCCCTTGGCGCTGACCCCACCTGGCGGACGCGCCCGGGAGTGCCCGGCTTTGGAGCAGCGGGGGCTGGCTTGTCCCGGCTCTGCTGGGGGTCCCTAGCCTCGGAGCCTCAGTGTCCTGATCCTAGAAAGGGATTCGTCACCACACAGCTTCATTACCGCTGTCGGGAGGTTTTAATGGCTGCTCGTTAAGTGGAAACTGCTCACCAGTGCCTTTCGGGTCCTGAGCTAAAAGGGGACATGTGGGTCTTTACCTAGTCTTTCCGTCACACACCTCTATCGAACAGTAAAGTCACCTTAGGCAGGTTCGCGGGATGGTTCCTCACGGTGCCATGTCTCCATTAACCTTGAAAAGTGCTGCTGCTGGCTTCTTTCTGCTCTCAAAGCAGAGATTCTCACCTGATATTTGTGACCGAAGGTACCTGGCCTCATCACAAATGTCACCTCTGAGAGGTCCCAGCAGATGCCCTCTTTTACTCTCCATTCATCAAAGTTAGTAAATCAAAGGAGAAAAGCCATATGGTCTTATCAAGGGATGCTACAGAAAACACTAGATAACATTTAGCAGCTCTTCCCAGAAAAATCCAAGGAAACTGGAAATAAACTTCCTGAACACGCTAAGGGCTGTTTCTCAGCGGCAGCCTTTGCAGCTGGGGTCCTGGATGCCGACTAGATCCCACGGGTCAGATGTCCTTGCTTGAGATTTGGAAGGCGGAAGTGGGCAGGGGGCATCTTGTGACCTTCTGGTGACAAGCGAGGTCTGCAGCAGCAGCAGCAGCAGCAGCACGTGCTTCCCATCCTCCAGCTCCGTGGGGATTGAGAGGCCTTTGTGGGGTGGTGGCAGTAGCTGTAACATCTCGACTTTGATTTCTGGCTCCTGATCCCCGTCGCAAGGTGAGCTCTCAGAGTCTCAGGTGGCGGCAGCTTGCCAGGCTGGTCAGTTCTGCGGTGTCCCAGATGTCAGCCCCTCCGGTCCCTCCAGGCATCTCCTGAGTACCAGTTCTCTACATTTGGTCCTTCCCACTGGAAATACTGCCGTGCCTGCCGGTGCTTGGCCCAGAGCCCGGCATGGAGAGAGTAGGCAAGACAGTGCTTTATACGCTGTAAGGAAGATGACGCCTGCCCTCAGTGACCCCGGCGTCTGGTCAGAGAGAGAGCGATGCACTGAGTAACGGCCGATGACATTCCAAGGCCGTTCTTGCCT
>NW_011888939.1:1811272-1814414 GCF_000151845.1 Pteropus vampyrus
AGGTGAGCTCTCAGAGTCTCAGGTGGCGGCAGCTTGCCAGGCTGGTCAGTTCTGCGGTGTCCCAGATGTCAGCCCCTCCGGTCCCTCCAGGCATCCCCTGAGTACCAGTTCCCTACATTTGGTCCTTCCCACTGGAAATACTGCCGTGCCTGCCAGTGCTTGGCCCAGAGCCCGGCATGGAGAGAGTAGGCAAGACAGTGCTTTATACGCTGTAAGGAAGATGACGCCTGCCCTCGGTGACCCCGGCGTCTGGTCAGAGAGAGAGCGATGCACTGAGTAACGGCCGATGACATTCCAAGGCCGTTCTTGCCTGTTTAATAAGACCGGGTTGTGGCCATGTGTTTACAGTCATCTGTTCCTCAGCAATGTGCCGTTGCCCACTGGGTACCCGGCACCGTGTGGGGGGACGGGGCGCAGAGATGCGTTAGACACCCCCCACCCTTCCAGTGAGGGAGAGACGCCATACGCACAGATGTTCATGGCCAGGCTGACAGGATGTAATGAGGGCGGGGCATGGAGTCTGGGGTGGCTCATTCTGCCTGGAGTCGGAGGGTGCTGCCCGGAAGAGGTGACGAATAAATTGAGTTGTAAAGGACAAGTAGGGGAAAGGGCATCGCAGGCGGGAGGTGCAGCACGTGCAAAGGCCCAGAGATGAGAACAGGGAGGACAAGTCTGTCATGTGTTTGCGGGTTTGGGTGGTGAATCGGTCCTGGGGGGTGAGGCTGGAGTGGGGTGCAGAGACCAGGTGATGCAGGGTGCTGGGCGCTGTGCGATGAGCTGGGGCTTCATCCCGTGGAGAGTCTGCGGGGGCTGAGAGTTGTGAGTTTGTGGTGAGACAAGGACCTCGTGCGCCTCTCTCCGGTGTCCCCAGGGCCCGTGCTGAACGTAGCTCAGGGACCGTTTGGAAGCCACATGCCTGGCAAAGGCTGAACTCATAGGGTTGGGTCAGAGACTATGGCTCCTTCAAGGGCACCAGCTGGGTATTCGTGGACCTTGCCAGCTCCCAGCAGAGCCCTTGAGGGGACTGCCCTGCCTCTGCTGGCGACCTTGGTCAGCGTCTGCAGGAAGTCTTCTAGGCTCCCCTGGGCCTGTTGCATTTCCAGTTTCTCCCTGCGCTCCACATCCAGCTGTTCACGTTCACCCAGAATCCACCAGCAGGTGGCGACATTGTCCGTATTACGGGACTGGTCCCTCTCGCCCCCTGGTGGCCAAGGACATCTTGGCTGTTCCCGCGTAGCCAGTGGACCCAGGACGAGAAGAGTCGTGGGGACCCGGGCACTGGCTATTCGAAAGAGGAAACTGAGGCGGAGTGAGGGAAAGTGGTTTGTTGAGGACACATTCACAGCAGGACGTGACCAGGTCTCTCTCATTCCTGAGACCAGCTCCTCCCAGGATGGGCGTCAGGGCGGGACTGGGGTCCACAGATGCCAGAAGCAAAGTGTGGCCCCATGCGAGTGTCTGTGTACCCATAAAGTCTCAGGACGACTTCCAAAATCTAGGTGACAAAGGACAATAAACACTTCTGTAACTGTAGGAAAGAGACTCTGAATGAGCCAGGAGAACTGGAAGTCACCATTCGGGACACTGGGTGACAAAATGCACACTGCCAGCTCTTCACCGAGAGAAGCACTGTCACCTCTGAGCGAAACAGGTCTTTGCAGGGCCACAAAGGCAAAAGTACACATGGCCTCAGTTCCCTGCAGCCTGGAGTTTTGAAACCTGACCCCACAACCTGCCCATTGTCCTAACCAATTGTCCTCGTGGTAGCAGGGGGTCCCGGGAAGATCTAGAGCAGAAGAGCCCATGTCACATTCCCTCAAGAAGATGGATGGCGGTGGAATCCAGGGGGCTAGCATGGAGCACTGTGCCAGGAGAGGCTGGTGTCTGTGTGGCCGATGGGGGCTGTGCCTGTGCTGGGGAGTCTCTGCGGAGGCCTGGCTTCCTTCCTTAGGGCTGCACGCAAAGGTGGCACACGCCCCTCCCTCCCAAGTCTTCCTACCAAGGGTTAAAACCTTCTAGGAGAAGAAAGGAGGGAGAAAAACCCTGTTCTGATTTGCTTAATGAACATTAATTAAGAAGACAGAAGATAGCAGATTCCTTCAAGACAGAGATGAAAGGCCTGTTAATTAAATCTGGGGAGATTGGGCAAGGGCCCTGCTGACCCCACCCGACAGCTCCACAGTCTCCTTGGAGCCCTGAGGTGAGGGCATCAGCAGGAGCAGAAAGCTGCCAGCAACTCCCATCAAGCCTCGGGGCCGTGCCCTGGAGGCACCTCGTTCTTCCCATCCGGTCAGCCAGAGGTTTCCCATGGCACCTGGCCTGGCTCCAAGGCTCTGTGAATCTGCACGCCTGGGCCTCAGTCTTTCCTTCCATCGAGTGGGAAGACCCCCACCTGCTTGGTGGACAGGCAGACGAGACAGGAAGTCAGAACTGGGGGTTGCTGCGTGGGGAACTGTAGAAGAGGAAGTTTAGTGACTGGCTGCACCCAGCCCCTCCCCCAGGACCCTGCATTGTGATTGCCTTCTGGGGTGCTGTCCTGCACCTCTGAACAAGGACAACGTGGCCATCACAGAGGCTTCCGGGGGCCAGGCCTGGGCTGAGCAGACCACCAGCACAAGTAAGTGCAGACAGGTAAACCGAGGCTCGGCCTGCAGTAGCCTTGTGCCCAAGACCACCCTTCCAGTCAGCGACGGAGCCTGGATTCAAACCCTGGTGTGCCTGGACCCAGAGACTGCACTCTTTCCCACTTTCCTCCCTCCCTTCCTTCCTTCCTTCCTTCCTTCCTTCCGGGAGCACTGGCTTGGGGCCGGCCCTGTGTTGGGCCCCGGGGTTGCTGTGGTGGATAGTCCACAATCTCATGGGGCTTCTCAGAAATTTAGGGAGACAGACAGTGACCCCGGAAACAAACCAGTGCCTGAGGTAATGACAGATCATGGTAAGAGCCACAGAGGAAATGGCCGAGGGGCAGGGACGAACTCCGAGAGGGAGTGAGCTCAGTTTGGGCGACCTGGAGAGGCTTCTCAGAGAAGGGGACAGCTCAGCAGAGCCGTGTAAGAGGGGAGGGGACGCAGGGCGAAGAGGGAGCTGGCAAGGGGCCCCTCCGCTGTCACCCTCACGGAGTGTCTTCTCCCTGGAGTTAACA
>NW_011888939.1:1815704-1817906 GCF_000151845.1 Pteropus vampyrus
CACCCCCTCCCTGCCCGTGTCCCCGGAGCGGGGCTGCCCCGGCCCCTCCTCCTGGCCGTCCCGTGCTCCCCACCCAGCGACGTGACCTCCTGAAGCTTCGCCACACCTGACTCCTCACTTCTGGACGTGCTTGTCCGCGGTCGGGCTCCCGCATCAGACCGTGAGCTCCCTGAGGGTGGGGGCGGGGTGGGCCTCATTGCCTGCTGTGCTGTCCCCCAACCTCAGTGCTCATCACCTGTGGGATGAGTAAATGGAGACGCAGTGCCCGTGGGGCGCAGAGCTGCGGAGCAGGGCACAGAGTCGCCCGGCAGAGTGACCGGCCGGAGAGGGACCCTGCTCTCCAGCAGCGGAGCCCACTGCAGGGGAGCTGTCTTTAACAGTAATCTCATTCTGGATCTTTCTGCTGAGGACAAGGAAACAGCAATTCTAAGTCAGCAGCAGAGCCCAGCGAGGCAGGAGAAGGCACAAAGTGACAGCTGCTCCCCAGCTGCTCTCGGCATTCTTAAGCCAAGTGCCCAGAGTACGATGGGGACCATGTGGGGACCCCCAAGCCTGAGTCGGAGCCCTGTCTGTCCCCAGGGCCTAGCACGACGCTGCAGGAGTTCTCATTGCCCCAGAGTAAAGGTGATCTCTCGGGCCTCAACTCTTAGGAACACGGGACTCCTGCCTCGCCGGCCAGCCTCCAAACCCTCAGACACGCCAGGCCCCCTCCTATCCCAGGACCTTGGCACCTGCTGGTCTCTCTGCCTGAAATGCTCTTCTGCGTCTTCTCGCAGGGCTGACGCCTGCTCCTCCTCCGGCTTCAGGATAACGTCACTTCCTCAGGAAGCCCTCCGTGATGCCCCACCCCCTGACTTCTAATGTTTATTATTAGTTCCATGTCCCTCATTCCCAGTAGGCTGTCGGTCTCAGTGGACAAGAATTCTGTGGCTTCCTGCTCTGTCCTTGACATATAACCAGGCGGGGTATATACTAGGTGGTCCGCAAAGAGTGTGGAGTGAATGAATGAACACGTGAATGAGTGACTGTTTGAAAGCAGGTGGGAGGGGGAAAGGGAGGAATCTGACCGCGAGGCCAGGGCTCCAGTTGGGCTCCCCTCCCAGGGTGCTGGCCCTTTAAAAGGGGGGCAAAGGCCAAGGGCAGGGAGCTGGCAAGCCCAAGATGGAGATGATCTAGTGCGAGAGTGCCTTGCCCTTCATGTGGCTCTAGGTGGAAAATGTGAACTTTGCAAATGTCAGAGTGGTAAGGCCCCAAAACCTATGCCTCCCCCAGGAGGGCGTGGGGCCACGGTGGGCGCACTTGGTGGACAGTGCTGTGGGCAGGTGGTGGCTGCAGGGGGGTGGCTAGAGGAACCCCCTTTACTGGACCCTTAGAGGGGTGAACCCTCCTCCTCCTCCCACTGGGACAGGCCCTACCCCTGCCACCTGACTACAGAGTCACCCGGACAACCCTACGGGGGAGGGGGCATTAGCTCCACGCTACAGATGGGGAAACTGAGCCTCAGGTAACTCGCCCAGGGTGACGTGGCTCGAGGGGCCACTGGATTCGAACCTGGTTCTCTCTGGCGCTCCTGGTAGCCTCCTTGCCCTGCCCTCCCCGCCACCCCCGGTCTTCAGGAGAGACCACATTTAGGACGGGTCACAGCACAGCCCAATCGGAAAGCCTTCGACGGGCATTTAGGTAGCTCTTCAGGGGCCGTGGGCATTTACAGCTGTTCCCTCCGCTGGAACACCCTTCCCAGCACGCCCAGGGACCAGCCTGCTCTGTGGCCTGCCGTCTGTCCCATGCCCAGCAGGGAACTCTGTCTCTACAGTGGAGGTAGTCTTTGCAAATCACCTTTGACACAGTGCTATGTCCTGTCATGGGGATGTGTCGGGAGATGTCAGGCTCCCACTTGCATCTGTGTGTGGGGTGTGTGTGTGCATGCGCCTGTGGCCTATGTGCGTGGAGGAGTATGTGAGTAGCAGGTGCGTGTGCGTGTCTGTGTGTGACATGTGTGGCATGTGTGGCGTGTGTGTGTGTGTGGCAGAACCTGGGCTGACGTGGCGTAGAACTTTCCTGAAAGCTGTGGAGACCTAGAAGGCGGGGTTCAGAGGCAGCCTGGCAGCAGGCAGCCTTGGCTGAGCTGGGGGAGGACCAGCCCCGGAGCTGCTGGGGAGGGAGGCTCACGTGGGCCCTGGAGCCCCCGTCAGCTGTAGGCTC
>NW_011888939.1:1817956-1837956 GCF_000151845.1 Pteropus vampyrus
GGACAGTGCTGTGGGCAGGTGGTGGCTGCAGGGGGGTGGCTAGAGGAACCCCCTTTACTGGACCCTTAGAGGGGTGAACCCTCCTCCTCCTCCCACTGGGACAGGCCCTACCCCTGCCACCTGACTACAGAGTCACCCGGACAACCCTACGGGGGAGGGGGCATTAGCTCCACGCTACAGATGGGGAAACTGAGCCTCAGGTAACTCGCCCAGGGTGACGTGGCTCGAGGGGCCACTGGATTCGAACCTGGTTCTCTCTGGCGCTCCTGGTAGCCTCCTTGCCCTGCCCTCCCCGCCACCCCCGGTCTTCAGGAGAGACCACATTTAGGACGGGTCACAGCACAGCCCAATCGGAAAGCCTTCGACGGGCATTTAGGTAGCTCTTCAGGGGCCGTGGGCATTTACAGCTGTTCCCTCCGCTGGAACACCCTTCCCAGCACGCCCAGGGACCAGCCTGCTCTGTGGCCTGGCATCTGTCCCGTGCCCAGCAGGGAACTCTGTCTCTACAGTGGAGGTAGTCTTTGCAAATCACCTTTGACACAGTGCTATGTCCTATGTCATGGGGATGTGTCAGGACCTGTCAGGCTCCCACTTGCATCTGTGTGTGGGGTGTGTGTGTGCATGTGCCTGTGGCCTATGTGCGTGGAGGAGTATGTGAGTAGCAGGTGCGTGTGCGTGTGCGTGTGTGGCATGTGTGACATGTGTGGCATGTGTGGCGTGTGTGTGCGTGTGGCAGAACCTAGGCTGACGTGGTGTAGAACTTTCCTGAAAGCTGTGGAGACCTAGAAGGCGGGGTTCAGAGGCAGCCTGGCAGCAGGCAGCCTTGGCTGAGCTGGGGGAGGACCAGCCCCGGAGCTGCTGGGGAGGGAGGCTCACGTGGGCCCTGGAGCCCCCGTCAGCTGTAGGCTCGGCCCGGCCTGGCTGGGGGCCTGCAGGGCTCACAGCTCACTCTGGGGTAGGGAGACACAGAGGGTGGGAGCCCTGAGTGTGGGGGCGCAAAGCCAGAGACTGGCCTATCAGGTATAGTCCCCAAGGGGCACAGGGAGGGGTGCTGTGGGACCCCCGGATTGTGGCCCACAGCGTGGCTCTGGACGGCAGCCCGGAAGCCAGGCCCCCGGGCTCTCCAGCTGTGTCCTCCTGCAGCCTGAAGTCCTGTCCCTCAGCAGGGGGCAGGGGCCTGGGTCGGTCCTGAGGACAGTGATAACCCCAATCCCCAGCCACGGGGTTCTTACATCCCTCAAGAACAGAGGCTGACTGAGGGCACAGACTTGGTCTGCCAGTTCCCTTGGCTTCTTGCACAGTAAGTGCTGGGTCAAGGCTTGTGTGAGTAGAACGGATGCCCAGCCCTGTGCCCCGAGATGTCTGCAGGACCTCCCCTGTATGCAAAGTCACCGCAGGTTAAAGGCTGCTACCCTTATTCTCTGATGAGGACATGGGGCTCAGGGGTGGGTGACTGACCCAGGCTCCAAGGACTTGTAGGTGCCAGCGCTTGGCGGCCTGGCATGGGGTTCCCATGGGAGAGCTGGGAAGGGGCACATGCACAAGTCCGCAGTGTTCACCTGCACAAGAGCGGGGACACCTGGGCTTCCGGGGTTCCTGCAAGCGAGTAGCAGAGAGGTACAGGCTTAGGTCCCGAGCAGGAATGCTTTGGCCTGGTGGCAGGCAGAGGGCAGGCAGGGCAGCCTGCCAATGGCGGCCCCTAAATAATAGAGACTGACCAGCTCGTCTGCTCCCTGTCCCAGCCAAGGGACAGGCTCCGGCTTCATAACGTGTGATCGATGGGCCTAATATGGGACAGGAGACGCCGGGCTGGCAGTCCTAGCCTGGCCTGCCGGCTGCCATTTGCCCATATATTTATTTATTTATGCATTCTCCTCCATGGCATAAGCCCAAAGACAATAAAAGAAATTGAATTGCATATCAGATGGGACATCAGAGGGAGATACAGCCATAAATCGCATCGTATTTATTCCATAAATATCTGTGCATCCCGAATAGCCAGTGCCTGTTATGAAGTCCTAATCAGGAATCTGGTCCCGTGATGCTGGCTGCCAGCCCCTCCCCCATTAGACAAACAGGCTGGGTCCCCCAAATAAATAACCACTTCCTCAGGCCACCTGTCCCCACAGAGGCAGGCATCTGCTCACCCAGGCTGTCGCTACCCAAAGTAAAGGGCGGGGTCCGCAGGAAAGGGCAGGAGGGGGCTGGCATCGCAGGGTGCTCGGGCCGGGATGCAGTGACCCAGGGAGGGAAGTAAGTTTCTCCAGCCCCTCCGCCCACCCTGCCCACCTACCTCGCTGGAACCTGGCTGGAGACACCATTCTCTCTCTTGACCTTCCATTTTTTTTCAAGATATAATTTACATTCAGTGAAATGCACAAGCAAGGATGAAGTTTGATACATTTTTTACATGCATGTCTATGCACAGGTAAAAACGCCACCAGGATCAAGGCCAAGAACATCTGTCACGCCGGAAAGTTCTCTTACCTACCCTCTCTTGTTGGCACTGCCTCTCCAGGGGAAGCCCCCTTCTGTCACTGTGGATCTCTTTGCAGGTTCTGGAACGTCAGGAAAATGCAATTATGTGACACGTAACGTTCGTGTCTGTTACATTGTTCGTTTGGCGTGAACGTAGCTGAGATCCATCCCCGTGTCGTTGTGTGTATCAGGGGCTCCTTCTTTTCACCGCTGTGTCGTATTCCATTGTGTGAATGTAGCACAATACGTTCATCCAATCCCTGTGGCCGGACATCGGCACTGTTGCTAGTCTAGGGCTATCGTGAATAAAGCCTCCCTGAACGTTCTTGTGTGTGTCTTTTTGTGAATATAAGCACGCGTTTCTCTCAGGTATATATATGGCCGGGGTGGACTCGTTGGGTTGTAGAGTAGATGTATGTTTAACTTTACCAGAAACTTCCAGGCATGTCTTCAAAACGACCATGCCGTTTTACACGTCCACCTCATCGTGTGAGAGTTCCGGCTGCTCCAGGTGCATGTCAACACTTGGTTTTATCTGTCCTTGATTTTAGCCATTTTGGTGGCCGTGTACCGAGATCTCTATATGGTTTTAATTTGAGTTTCCACCACCAGCTCTTACCTAAATGACTACATTGGCCACACACCTGGGGTATCTGGCTGGCCTTGCCACTGGGTTAAGACCTTCCTCTTCTCGAAACCCTCTGAGAGCCCCTGGCTCACGAAAAGTACAAGCTGAGGTCCCTCATGGGCCCCGCTGTCCTCTGGCCTCCCCTGCTGCTCTCCCCCTGCTCCCTGCTCCCCTGGGTGCTCCCCCCTTCTCCGGTCACTGCTCAGATGTCCCCTTTCCAGGGCCGCCTGCCCCAAGCCCACTGCCCCTTCCTTCCCTGCTTCGTCTTTCTCCCCAGCACTTTCTGTCCCCCGACCCCTGACGTCAGCTCTCCCAAGGCAAGACCTGTATTTCGTTCACGGTCACACTCTGGGGCCCATATCAATGCCCGGCCAGAACACTGGCTCAGCCGATACTGGTCGAAGGACCGAAATGAGCCATCAGTGGGTAACCCGGCATTGCGACAGAGCCGCTTTTTAACACGGAGGGGAAATTCGTGTAAAAGTAACCATTTTAAAGCGTACGCCTCTGCGGCCACCACCCCCCCTGTCCTGTTCCGGCGGCCGCCGTTTTGATGGGGCCTCATCAACCTCTGATGTGAACTTAATACTCATGCTTCCTTATTTTAACAACTAAATGTCTCTGAGCCTCTTTCCGTCTTCCAGCCCTGGGTCTGGCCATGTCCTTGAGCTTCTCTCCTACCGCAGACCTCCAAAATGTCCCACCTCGATGGTTGATTGACGGGGGCTCCCACCCAAGCTGAATGCCCAACGCCCCCTCCCCATGGGGCCTCCCAGGGGCCTGATGGAGAGACCAGGGGAAGGGAAATGACGCTCTGGGCCCCCCGCCCTTCCTTATCGGCCATCATGCCTGAGCCCACAGTTCCCCTGGAGATGGGACAGTCCTGGGCAGACCTCGGCTCTGCCGTCCCACGGCCCCGCCCATCCCCTTGTGCCCGCCCCCTGCTCGCCCGCTTTGACCTGCAAGAATCTTTCCTCTCCTTTGGCTATAACTGGGGGAGGTGGGACGACCCGATTTATATGGCAACAAATAAAGAGCTGCCATGATTAAGGCGAAGGGAGAGAGTTGAAAGGAGGAAAAATACCTTGGGTAATGCCATCTCCTGCGTCTTTATATTCTGAAACGGATCGTTGTGGACGCGGGCAGAAGGCCTGATTTAATATCCTCATGGAAAATGCTGCACCTGATCCAATTACCACGGGAATTTTGATACAGTCAGCAGTCAAGATGAAAGATTCAGAAGCGCTCAGTGCGGGAGTAAACACGGAGACTGAATTACCCCGACTCCTCTGGGGGACTTAAGCGGCTCGGGTCGCTGCGAGGGCACCTCGGGCCTTGCCGGACGGCCCGATAGGCCAGTTGGCCATAGCCGGCCCGTGAGGCCACACTTCTCTGCACCTCGGGCCGGTGGAAGGCCCTGGAGTGGCAGGCCAGGGACTCCCCGTGGAGAGGCATCCACACACGGTGTCCGCGGTCCAGCTTGGCTCTAGAGGTCCTCCTCGATGCCCGGTCCCGCCCCATCACCTCGCCGAACCCCGTCCAGGTTGCCTCCTAAACAGCTCTCCATGCGTCCCCCGGCTCAGTCTGCAGGCCCCAGGCTAGCCCGGGCTCTAGCCGCCTCACCTGGACACCTGCCCAGCCTCTGTCCGGCCTCCCTGTCGCATCCCGCTGCCCTCCCGCGATGGATGGTTACTAACGCTTTAACCACGTGTCTCTACCGTGCTCAGAACGCTCCCGTCACCTCCAGCTGTTCATCGGAGAAAGTTCAAAGTCAGGATACACCTCCCTGTGCTGCCCATGCCGGTCCCTGCACCCACCCATCCGACCTCTGCCATCCCCAGACCAGCCCAGGTCGCCCTGCTCTGTGCCCTCTGAGCCCTTCCCTGCCTTTCGCCTGCAAAACACTGGCCGCGGCTATAATTACCAAGCCACCCAAGTACTGTCTGTTCAAAGTCCATCTCCCCAACCGGACTTGGCTGCACAGATGTTGGAAGGGCCAGAAGCTGCCGAGTCTCCGACTCACGCTGACCATGCGGCCTTGGGCGAAGTTCTGGGTGTCCTGAGCCTCGGCGGACTGATCTGCACAATGGGACAGTGATGCCCACTTCTCAGAGACGGTGGGAAGATCTAGCAAGATGCTGAGGGAGGGCACAGGTTGTTCCACAGCCAGACGCTTCGGGACCAGTTCCCGGCGCGGCCACTCGGCAGCTCTGCGTCTCAGTTTTCCCACCTGTGAAATGGGTCACTGTCCGATTCCGCGAGTCCGCATCTGCACGCGTGGGGTGTAACGGGTGCCACAGCACAGCTTGTTCAGTGCGCCTCGCACACGTCCCAGACATCGCCGGAGCTCGACACATCTCCCCCCGCCCCTTGAATGGGGGTGCCGACTAAAGGCCTGGGGCAGCCCCCACCGTTAGAGACCTTGATCCAAGATCAAGGCCTGGATCCAACACCAGGGGTGTCCCACCGAAGCCAGACATCCGCCCATTAACCACAGACCCATAACGACAGCCGAGTCCGTCACCTCCCATCCGGAGCTCACCTCCTGGGAAGGGACATGGCAGACGGGGCACACGGGAGGAAAAGTTTTGAAGGCAGGGAGGGCTGTACCCTCGCAAGCGGGTTGACATTCCCTGGGGTGGCTTTCATGTGCAGAAAAGACGGCTCAGATCCTGACTTTGAGCGATTTCATTGGTGTTATGAATGTTACCCATTCAAAAATGCCATCCTTCCTTACGCTTCTAAGTTCACTTTACGTGACTTACCATTCTATTTCTATTTACGTGTTTATAAATTTAGCACGGCTGAACAATCCCTTAAGGGCCATTTGATTGCCGTTTGGTCCCATTTCCAAAACTAGTTAATCAGGCTCCTTTAAACATTTTAAACTGCAGAAGTGAATCGAATATATTCAGTTTTGTTTTTAAGTACTCCCGTGGTCTGACCGAGAAAGCGGCCTGTCTGTGGATCTAAGCCCATCATTTCTACGCCCGACACTCTGAACTTACGAACGTGGTCAGTTCCAGCCCTGTTCACAGACTTCCTCGGAGTGCGACTTACAACCCCAAGGCGAAGTGAAGTGCTCAATTTCATATTTGAAATTTGAGTCACAAGACTGGACTGGTCCTTTAATCAGCCAAATTCTCCATACTTGACAAACACTTAAACTACCAACCCGCACACACTTAAGACACAGATGTTAACATTATTGTTTCAGTTCTCTTAAAGGTGTCTTCATTCCGAGCCTTCTTCGGGCTGAAAGACGCTAACCTAGCACGGAAATGATTTTGCCATGCCCAGAGATTTGGGGGTTACTTTCTCAGCTGACCGAATCCCTTAAGGACCCGTGTGACCCAGCTGGGAGACCCACATCCCTACCTGCCATCTCATGGGTGTTGGAACCCCAGCTGGTCAGCCTGGGCTCTTCAGCCCCTCATTCTCCTGTCTGCTCACGCCAGAGGACCTCCCTCCCCCAGGCCCCCCCACACCCGCAGTGGATTGGATTCAGCTAATCGGTTTACTGATTCACTCTGTCATTTTCCTGCTCTCAGAGCGGCCACTATGAGGAAACTTAATGACAGGTGATTGGATTCCGTGTGTCTGCCAGGGCTTTTGTCACAGTTCTGAGGTCACCACAAGGATGGGAGGGGGGTAGAAGGCACGGCCATTGCCAGGAAGAGTCTCGGGGCAAGGGTGGCGGTGAGGAGCATGGCCTCTCCGCAGGCCACAGGGTGACATGGACGTTCCAGGCTTCCCACATCTCCCACCGGCTGCTGCCAGGAGCCACGCCAAGTTGGGCAGCTCAACGGCTGGCGGGCGGACCCTGGCCTTCCAATCCCGCGGGCCTGGAGGAGGGTCCCGCGGCCTTGTCCTCCCTCCTGGGTGCTGGGGAGCAGTCGCTCACTCTCTGAGCCTCTCCTGTCAAATCGGGCGGCGTGGCTGTGAGCACTGAGCAGGGCCTGGCATCCAAGGGGTTCTGCCCGAAGGCCAGTCCCCGTTCCTGTGGCCGCTCCCTCCTGAGCTCTGCCCGCAGCGGGCTGGGGCGGGGGCTCAGTGCCGGGGGGGGCTGTCCACAGAGTGTTTGCTCTCTCTCCTGTTCGATCATCTCAACCACCCGACGAAGGCAGCAGCTAGTATCCGGTCCGTACCAAGGCTCAGGGAGGTTGAATAACTTGCCCAAAGTCACACAGCTTCGAAATGGTGGCGCTGGGTTGGTCTGACGCCTCAGCCTCCTCGTCTTGGCCCCTGTGCCGTCCTTCTCTGGGGCCCAGGGCCCGCCCTTCAGGCCTGGGCCTGACGAGGCAGCGGGCAGCAGGAGGAGGCAGCCGTGACCGAGCTTTCTCCGCCGTGGAGGATTCCGTCCCGCGTCCTCATCTCTCCCTCCTCGGTTATCTCACGGCCGGGACCCTAAGAGCATCACATCGTCTTAGGGATGGCAGCCCGGCCCAGATGAAAGCGCAGCCCACAAACCCGAGCTGACAGCCCCGTGCAGGGGCGGCTGCCGGTCCCCTGGTCCCAGTGCGGGCCTCTCCTGGTAGGGGTGGGTGGGGACCCAGTGGCGGGTGGGAGTGGGCTGGGGTCTCCCCTCCAGCCTCCAGCACCCAGCACCCAGCTTTCCGCCAGCCAGCGATGGGCCGAGAAGGTTGTCTTGGTAACTCAGGCTGAGTCGTTAGTCATCTTAGTGGGATGTTTTCCTCTGGGATGAAAGGTGCTGGGTGGCGGGGAGGGTGGGGGGCAAGAGGGGAGGAGAGGCCGACAGCCCCTCCCTCTGTGGGGCTGCTAAGAACCAAGGATGCTTTTCTGCAGGAAACCTCGACTGAAGGTTGGAGAAATGGCTGGCGGGCGGGGAAGCCAGGCCCGGGCAGGGACGAGGGGCTCCCGGAAGCCTGGTCCCCGTGGGGAAGTCCTCGGGTCCCAAACGCCCTCCTGGCCTGGGCAGAGTCTCCTGAGGACCCAGTGTGGACAGAGGGGCTGAGGTTCCTAAGAGGCAGGCACAGTGGCCCAGTGGTGAGCTCAGCCCAGGCGGCCTGAGTGCCCGCTGCTCACGGGCCCGTTAGCCTTTTCCTCACCAATGCCAGGGAAGTGAGGGCGACACCCTAGGGGCTGGATGAGATGCGAGATCTGGTCAACGGCTCCATCATGGGCGCCGTGAGGTGGCCTCGCCCCAGCCTGAGACGTCCACCCAGAGACCTGCGAGGGGCGGGAAGCATTTTCTCCCCAGCTTCCAAAATCACAAAAGCATCTCCCTCGCGCTCGGAAGGGGCTGGGGAAGAGAGCCTCGCCGCGTCAGCTCTCAGATGAGCCGTTCCCGCCTTGATCCATTATTCATTCGAGGCGTCTTTCCTTTAAGGATGTGGCCACACAGCCCAGGGAGGGGACAGGACTTGCCCTGGGCTGCCCAGCCAGGTCAGTCTTCTCCGGCAGATGAGAGTGGCCCGGGGAGGAGCAGGTCACCCCGTGCGTGGCTCTTTCCCCTGACGGCCCGTCAGCTCTGCCCGCTGTGCAGAGGGAACGTTGAGTCCCCTGCAGGAGGGCGGCTTCGCGGTCAAACGTCCACAGTCTCTAACCCCGAGGGCTGCGTGGCCTACGCCACGTTTCTAGAAAGTGACCGCCCTCCAAGGCCCGAGAGTCAAGGGGCTTTGTGTTATGAGCAGGAGCCAAGGACGAGAGAGCAACCAGGGTGTGGCTTCAGGCAGCCCCAGGCGCAGTCTGGTCCCGTGGGGCGCACTGGCGCATAGATCGCACGCACCCTTGGCCTTGGTCCCGTCCCGAGACCGGGCCGGGCTTCCGTCACCGACCATCTATCTGCCAGTCACTGTAAACTCCCGAGAAGCTGGCAGAGGGGCAACAGCACCAGTAAAGGGGACTCGAGGGGACCTGGCTGGGACACTAAAGTCTCTGCCACATTTGCTCTAAGTCACACACCTGGCAAGTGGCAGAGCCAGACACCAGGCCCCGGGCTCGCAACCACAGCCCCTCACGCCTCGCCCGGAGCTGGTGCTGTCTTCACTCCGAGCCCGGTTCCCTCTGTCCCCTGCCCTCTGTCCCCGTCTCTCTCTCTGTCCCCTGCCCTCTGCCGGCAAGCCAGGAGGCATCTGCTCGGTGCCGAAGTGACAGGAGCACATGCCGCAGGCTTCCGTGACGCCGCCAGTGTCTCACGCTCTGACACGTGGTCTCGCCACAGCACATACAGCACCGTGCCTCGCGTGTCACCCATGCGACTGGACCCCTGGAGGGCACAGTGGAGGTGGCATGGAGACAGAGGATCCCCGAGCACAGGGGCGCCGTGAGACACTCCCGAGTCGGGGCCCTTCGCCTCGTGTGGCAACGCGCACAAAGCGGGGAGCTGATTTCAAGAAAACGGTTCTGTAAACGATGTCGCAGAGGCCCACGGATCTGCAGGGAGACAGGAAAGGCTGACCCGGATCAAGCTCCCATTCGAGGGGTGAGGAAACAGAAGAGGGGGAGGGCAGAGGGCTGGGGACGCACTCCCGGGACAATCATTCCCACCCCACGCACGAGCCAGTGCGTCTACAGCACCTCTGCCTACAGCACCTCCACCGCCATCCTCACGGTGCACTGGGAGGTGAGAGCCACCAAACCGCCTCTGGGCCCCCACTCCCCAGCCCTCTCGAAGTTGCACGTGGACAGGGGACTGGCTCTGCCCAGTGGAACACAACGGGGAGGGGTGTGGACCACCTCTGGGCCGGAGCATTTAAGAGTGGGTGCAGGACCCTCCACGGGGCGGAGCTTCCGTTAGCCCAGCTCCTGGGGCCCACGCGGGAAGGACACGCTCTGTGAATGAAGAACAGTCCCTGCGCTTGAAGCCACTGTGGTTCTGGGCCTGTCCCCAGCCTGTCATGCCGGCAGGGCATTTTACGGATAAGCAAACAGGCTCGGAGGCACGAGGCCACTTGCCCAAGATCACACCGCCTAGAAGTGGGATGGCCGGGACTCAGATCCAATCCCGACACCACCACCTCACACCAGCTCCTTTCTACCCCTAGGGACAAGTGGTTTTTTTCAAAGGACCAGTCTGTCAACAGGTCCAGTCCAGCCACATCCTAAGCGTCTCTCACCTCTGTCCGCTCAGCCTGACCTCTGGGCCTCGGGGCGGCTGTCCTGGTCTTACCCAGGGCTCCTCCTGCCCCTCCTGCTCCTTGCAAATTTGTTCTCCACACAAGAACCAGACCATCATCTCAAACGTGAGTCTGCTCGACAGAGCCTCTGTGCACACCGGCCCCTGTGGCCTCCACCTGACCTGTACCCCTCTCCGTTGGGGCCAGACGCTCCAGCCACAAAGCTTCTCTCGGTCCCTCGAAACACCAAACTCCTGCTTCAGGCTTCGCACAGGCTGTTCCCACTGCCTGGAACACTTGTCCTTGTGATTTCAGCCCGGCTCGCTCCCACGGCTCTTTCCGACCTCATCTCAGTTATCCAAGAGGCCTCTGCAGCGCTAAGCAGTAAGGTGGGGGATGCCCAGGAGCTGCAGGGTGTGTGTCTGTGTGTCTGTGTGTGTGTGTGTATGTGTCTGTGTGTGTGTGTGTGTGTGTGTGTCTGTGTGTCTGTGTGTTCACTTTCCCTCACACCCCTCCCCAGATGCCTAGTCTCTGCCCAAGCCCCCGTCCGTCCTGTACCAAGCCATGCCACATTCGCTTGCTCGCTGTCCCCCGGCCCTACAGGAACACAGCTCCACGCAGGTGGGGGCTTCGCCTTATTACTTGTGTCCTTAGAGTCTAGCCCAGTGCCTGGCAAAAGGAGGCATTTAGTAAATAGTCGCCAACGAATTAAAAAAATGAGTGAACGCTTTGCACTGATTCATACCGTAAGCGGCCCTGAGTCGGCGAAGATACGTTCCAATTTCTCTGCCTGGCCCACCTGGGACACAGACCGAGTTGTCCCTCTCCTGGAGTCACACCCAAGCCAAGATTCTTCATGAACAAGTCACTGACCCTCACAGGGCAGCAGCATTGTGCCTCCTGCCCGGAGACCTGGCTGCACCTGGTGCCCTGTGCTCAGGGCCTGGTCCGGCTGAGGTTTATGAGCAGCCGGCGATATTTCCTTTCCAGCCGTCCCGCTAGCCGTGTGACCTTGGACAAGTCACTGGACGACTCAGTGCAAACCCCACTCCTCTCTTCTGTGAAATGGGTCTAAAACAGTACCCGCCTGCAAGGCTTCGGGGATGCACCGCAGGCCCCCAGCAATGCCCACAGTTACTCCCCCAGCCTCCGGGCCTGATGGAGGGACCGTCATTTAAACAGCTGGTGATGTTTACACTCAGGAGATAGGGGTTGGGAGCGAAGGGGTTTAGAAGGCTGCTAGGGGCAGGCAACTCACACGGGTGAGCAGCTACGCTCTCCAAGAAAGGTTGCGCCTGTGCCGAGCCCCGTTAGCCGCCATGGACCTGATGCTCTGGTGCCTCAGTTTACCCCGAGTGCCCACAGAACTAGGTTGCTCCTCTTCCCCATGGCACCACTGTTCGGACCTGGGGGGTTCAGACCTGGGCCGTGCTGGTGGGACCACTGGCTGCACCTGCACGCACTTCCTCCTGCAGCAGGGGTTCCCGACACCCGGGTTGCAGACCACATGGGTCCGTGGTCTGTTAGGAACCGGGCCACACGGCAGGAGGTGAGCGGCAGGTGAGTGAGCGAAGCTTCATCTGTATCTGCAGAGGCTCCCAGCGCCAGCATCACCACCTCAGCTCCACCTCCGATCCTCACGTATTAGATTCTCACAGGAGCACCGGTCCCTGGTGCCAAAAAGATTAGAGACCACTATCCTGCAGGCCCCTCCCAGCCAGAGGGCAGAACCACGTTGCCCCGTACGCGCTGTTGTAGGCAAGGGCTGCCGACAGCCTGGGAGCAGCGGGGGCTGGCAGAGACCTCAGGACGGCAGGTCTGGCTTCTGCACAAATGGGGAGTGGGCAGTGGACCTAGCAGCCCCCTCTGGTGGAGCCTCCAGCAGGCTGTGTGACCTGGGCAGCCCGAGGCACTGGCCGAGGCCCTGGCCCATCTGCTGAAATTTCAAAGGCAAATGTTCTGAGAAATAACGGGGCTTAATAAGCCAGACGGATCGATATTTCATTGAAGGGAAGGGACGGAAAGACAGGGACAGAGGGAGAGGGACAGAGGGACAGAGGGAGAGACTCATACACAGAGAGAGACAGAGAGAAACACACAGAGAAAGAGGGAAGGAGAGAGACAGACACACAGATAAATCCATAGCACAGACGCCCAGAAAGAGAAACAACAGAGAGACTGAGCCCCCCACCCCAGAAACAGACATGCACAGAGAAAGACAGGGACACAGGGCGACATCCAGAGAGTGGGGAACTCCAGCAACGGAGGGGGCCGTGGGGAGAGAAACAGGAGGGGCCGGGACGAGAGCCACGGGGGTCTGCGCCGTCTCAGGAAGCTCTGGAGGCTGCTGACAGCTCGGCTGCCGGCACTCACCGGGGTCTTGTCCTTGGCCTCAAGCCTTCAGGCTGGGGAGCACACAGAATATCTTCGATGCACAAATTTTAAAAATCTTTCATGAAGTCCAACTGGTCTACTTTTTCTTCTGTTGCCTGTGTCTTCGATGTTACAGCCAGGAAATCATTGCCAAGTCCAACGTCCTAATGGTTATGTCCTACGTTTTCTACTAAGAGTTTTCTAGTTTTAGGTCTTTGATACTTTTTAATTTTTGTAGATGGTGTTAGGAGTTCAACTCCATTTTTTTTTTTCCACAGGTGGACATCCAGTTTTCTCAGCTCCAGTTGTTGAAAAGACTGTCCTTTCCTCATTTCATGGACTTGGCATTTTTGTCGAAATTATTTGATTAAGTATGTGCTCTCTATTCTACCCCACTGGCCTATGTGTGTCTTTATGCCAGTTTTGATTACTTCGAGGCATGCTTTGACATTATGAAATGCACATCCTCCAACTCTGTTCTTTTCCAAGATGCTTTTGACTATTTGAGGTCCCTTGAGATTCCATGTGAATTTTAGGATAGATTTTTCTATTTTCGGGGGGGGGAAAACGAAACGTTGTTGGGACTGAGATAGGAATCGCGTGGACTCTGAAGATCGCTTTCAGCAGCGTATATCTAAACAATAGCGAGTCTTCCGATCCATGAACATGGGACTTCTTTCCGTCCATTCACGCCTTCTTTAATCTCTTCAGCAACGTTTCGTCGTCTTCCCTGTGCAGATCCCTTATCCCCTGGGTTAAGTTCGTTCCTAAGTGTTTATTTTTTTTTTCATACTACTGTAAATGGAATTTTCTTAATTTTTTTTCAGATCGTTCGTTGTCGGTGCGTATAGAAACACGGTTGATTTTAGCGCGTTCATGTTGCGTCCTACTACTTTGCTGAATTTGTTTATTGTTTCTAACAGGTTTTCGGTGGAACGTTTAGGGTTTTCATGTCCCTTGTGAACAGAGATCATTTTCCTTTTTCCCTTCTAATTTGGATGCCTCTTATTTCTTTTTCTCGCCTAATTTCTCTGGCTAGGATTCCCAACACTACATTAAACAGACGACCTGGCCTTCTCCCTCCACTGTGGTTTTGCTCCTAATATGTTTTCAGGACCTGGGGTGATTCTGAAGGGCAACGTGTAGTACGAACTCCTGGCTTGCTCTGGTCCGTGTTTCTCCACCTTGTCTCACTGAATTCTCATGACGGTCTTTGGAGACCTTGTTTGTAAATCCACTGTATAGAGGAAAGCAGATGTCCAGAGAGGCAGGGTTCTCGCCTCTCTGGCGAGGTGACCAGTGGGGCCCGGGCAGCTAGGTGGGGTGATCAGTCTGATGCAGGACAGGGCACAATCCCCCAAGCCGGGGGAGGGGGTGCGGGGAGGAGACACCAAGCCCCGCACTGAGAGAGAAGAGGGCTCTTGGCCGAGAGCATGGAAAGAATTCAAACACACATCAAAGTTAGAGTCGAAAGGAAAGTTTATTAGAGAAGGGGTAACGCTCCACAGACAAAGCGTGGTCCCCTCAGAGGCAGGGAATCAGAGAACCTGAGAAGACTCAGAGGGACAGAGACAACAGAGAGAGACGAGGACAGTGAGAGAGACACAGTAAAGGCACTGAGAGGGACCAGAGCGTTCGCGGAATTCAGTTTCTATATCATTCTTCAGTTCCCCTAGTTACAGTTTAAAGGCTTTGTTTACCCATTTCCTTTGGTACGGACACTCCGTGAGGAAGGGTAAGACTATTTAGCGTGAAATGGTCAGAACGGGTAGCGCGAAAGGCCTGCTGGCGGTCGTCAGCCTTTAGCGTAGGGCGTCACACAAAGACCGTTTCTCCCGATTTCCCGTCACGGGGGTGGGAAACGGGCTGCGAGCGATCGCAGCGGAAATCTTTGACCCGCGGGTTTCCAGTGGCCTGGCTGCAGGGCCGATCAGCGCGCTGTGGTCTCCGAATGCAGCTTCAGTGAACACTCTAGTTCTCTTGCCTCCTCCCTATGTCTGCTCCGGCACTGTTTACGGCTGACACCTGTTCTGACTGGTGGGACAAAGGCACACAGGCGGGTGACTCTTGGAAAGGTCACCACTCCTGGCCCAGGCCTGCCTGATTCCAAAGCCCCTCACTCCCCTCTCTCCAGTCCGGGGGTTGCAAACTACAGCCCGCAGGCCAAATCCACCTCCAGCCCTACTTTTGTTCAGCCTGTGTGCGTTAAGAACAGTGCTTGTATTTTTAAAGGGTTGTAAAAAGAAATCGAAGATGACCATGCAAAGCCTCAAACATCCACTGTTGGTCTTTTTCCAGAAAAAGTTTAGCAGGTACAGTGACTCTGATGGTGGGGACAGGGTGAGAGGCACGGCCAGGCTCCCCCCAGTCCCCGTGTGGGTCCCCAGTGCCAGACTTCAGCTCTTGGCGGCTCAACCCTCCTCCATCCCAGGAGGTAAAAAATGTGACACCTCAAAGTGGGGCATTAAAGTTTAACTGGGAGTGATGCATATTTAACGAGGCTTAACAAAGCGTCCTTAAAGATGTCTCAGACAGCCCCCTGGGGGCAGGGGTAGTCTGCCACCAAAGCCACCCTGCCCACCAGCAGCCCGTGCTCCCGCATCTGTCTGAAGTGGCATCCAAGGATGACTTGGCATTGCAAGCTCCCCCAGAGCCAAGTGCGGGCCTGAGGTCTCCGAAGGAGCTGCACCTTTATTATTAATATTACAAGGATGTCTGAGATGTGCGTGAGCAGGGTCGCAACTCCGTCTGCCTGGCTCCATTCGAGAAGCCCCCGCTCTGTGGGACAGACGTGGGGGACTCTCCTGCATCTGATGGTCCCCAGCCTGCCCACTGGATGTTCCACTGAAGTCACGTGAGCCACAGGACTCATTTATCTGCTCCCCTGCCATCGATATGACTTTGGGGCCACAGCCAACGCTCAGAGCCACGTGCATACGTCTTGGGGCCCCCGAGGGCGTCTCGCAAGGGGCCCACCAGCCCTACTGATGTCTTACCCGGGCCACTGACAGAAGCAGCTTGTCTCAGCCATGCTGCAGGCGCCCCAGGATGGCAACCTGGCATTTTCAAGCTGCGAATCCTTCGCCCCGCCTAGCCATCGCTGACGCGTCACCCTCGGTACCCCTCACACGGAGATGACACGCGCACTACACCTGCAGCCCAGGTGTTGCATCCCACACCTGGGCCTCCCACAGGGCCTCCCCAGGCCGCCGTGCTCAGTACGGCGCTTCAGATCTGCCCCCAGACCTGGTCCCCACCCGGGGTTCACTGTGACTAGCGCCCTGTCATCTAAATGGCTGGACCAGACATCAGCCGGGGGGTCACCCTTGCTGCCCCCTCTCTTTCACCCAACTCTGGCACCGTCCTGCCGACTCTGTCCTCCCTCCCCTCCCCAATGGTTGTGCTGTCCTTGGTGCCCCTTGTCTTCGCCCCTCCCCCATCACAGGGCCCTGGCTCCACCCCGCCATCTGTAACACCTGCGAGCCTTCCCATGTCATGTTCCTTGGCCCTTCTTCAGGGGACCCTTCCTGACCATGTCAGACCCCCGCGGGAGTTCCGGCCCAGCCAGGGGTCTCCGTCCTCAGAACATACATCACAGAGGCCACTCAGCAGCCCTTGGGTGGCCCACCTCCCCTGCAGATAAAAGCCTGGCTGACCCCCCCTGGCTCAGCTGCCCGCACCACCCTGAACTTGGGTTCAGGTAGAAACACAAGAGGACAGCCCATTCTGTGCCACTTACCCAGCCTCTACTTATTGAAGCCCTGCTTCCAGCCCAGCTCCGGCCCCCTGGGCTCCAAAGCAGCACTGTAGAGCCCCAAGATCCCAAGGTCCACCCACACAAGGGCCCCTTCCTTGGAGCAGATGCATCGACCTCCACCTCCTCTAGTCACTTCTGCCAGCTGACATCCGGGGGCCCTGCTCGGCTGTTCATGGACATAAGCAGAGCCGGGCTGGCGGGGAGCCCAGGCCCACCTGGAATCTGAGGAGCTCGGTCAGTCTTAGAATCAACAACTCCTGAAGTTCGGGTATTGGGCCTACAAAGCATCCATCCCAGCCCGGGGCTAAAGATGTGGTCACCACCTCAGGTTCTGTGGAGCGACTTTGGGGGTGCTGAAGGCAGGAGGGACGGAGGGAGGGCAGTGGGAGGCCCACAGAGGGCCCTGGGCCCATCAGCAACCTAGAGCAGCTCGGATGTCAGACTGTGCAGTTCCGTGTGAGATCGCCTTAAAACAATACTGCAGCTAAACTTGAATCCGAAGGCTTCGTGTGACAGATGGGGAAAGTGTAGCTGGGGGCGGGTGCTCCTCCTGGTCACGGGTGAGTCCCAGGCTAGCAGGACCCAGCGGCAGGAACAGAAACCAGCAGGAGGAAAGGAGGGTTGCTTGACGACATCTGGAGGGTGTGTCACGTCTCTGGCTCCTCGCTCAGGGGGACGCAGCTGTCCTGGCAGCCTCTGGAAGTCTCTGCAGCCCCCTCGGTGTTCCCACACCCACCTTCCAAGATGGCACAAAGACATCAGCCGCTTTCACATTTGGGGAGCATTTCCAAATTCCTTCCTCATTTGTTATCTCTCTTTTTTAGGAAAAAAAAATTTCTCCCAAACATCCTAGGAGGCTCATGCTTTCATGATTCTAAGAGTCTCTGGTCTTAAGCTCAGTGGGTGAAAGATTCTAGGAGTTGGAGGTTCTCACTCTGTGTCTGGGGGGACGGACAGGTGCGAGGGCCACAGCTACGTGGGTGGCGGAGCCCAGCCTGGCCTCAGGCCACCTGCTCTGGCCCGTTCCTTCCAGACAGTCATGTGAGCTCAGAGAGTTTCAGGGCGACAGCCCAGCTGCTGGCTTCTGGGGACAGGAGCTCAAGGACCCTCACCTATGTTCTCCCCATCAAGGGTGCGGAGGACACCTGTCTCTGCGGGGCCACCTGTGCAAGGCAGGGTCGCCACGTGCTGACGTCAGAGCACATGACCGCAGCTCTCTCCTCTCTTTCTTCTTGGGGTTCTAGCTTCCCCGTTTCCACAAAGGCCTAGGTGGCCAGTCTGGGCGGTGGGAACCACACCTGGCTCTGGTTCTCAGATCCCTTCTCTTGAGGCCCGAGGGGACAATTGACTCTGCCTTTTCTGGCAGAGACTCGGGGTGGGCACCTGGGTGTCATATGAGCAGCCTCTAAGCCCGCTATGGACTGGGAAGCTTAGACCTGAGCTGGAACCTTCTGAAATTGGATGCGCTGTCAAGACCCACTTCATTTCCCATTTACCGTCATCATCCCTAAGACCAATGTCCCTTAGGGGCCTCAAGGGGTGAGAGAACAGGGTTTAGGGCAGGATCCTTGGGTTCCTGGCCAAATCATATCCAACAGAGCTTCAACCTCACCCCCTTTCCATGTCTACTAGGTCCCACCATGAGGACCTGCCCACGGCTCCACAGGCAACTTTGGGGCTGGGGCCTGAAGGTGGTAGTATGGGCAGTTTATTCCATCCAGCTACTTTGTGAGCTCTCTCAGCTCTGATGTTGGTAATTTATGGGGTAGAGTGGCAGGTATGGGGCACCAGCAGCAAATCTGGGCTGGAAAAGGGTACCTGCTTTACAGTCAGGCCCCATGGGGTGGGCCTGGGCCAGGACAGCTTCGGAGCCTCATAATCAAAGAATCAATGCTGGGCCCTGGGAGCCGGTGGAGAGTTCTAACGCTCAAGGCCCACCCAGATTCAGCCCAGGCCCTGGGGGCGAGGGGGTATCTGGCAGTCTAATGGGAGAGTGGGGTCAGGGTGCAGGAGGAGAAATGAGGGCTTTTGTGAAAAAGTAGTGGTGAAGGTGATGGTGGTGATGGTGACGGTGACGGCGGTGATGGTGGTGGTGATTTTGGTGATGGTAGCTGTTTTGGTGATGACGGTGGTGGTGGTGCTGGTGGTGATGGTGGTGGTGGTTTTGATGACAATGGTGGAGATGATGGTGGTGGTGGTGGTGGTGGTTTTGGTGACAATGGTGGAGATGATGGTGGAGATGATGGTGGTGGTGATGGTGGTGGTGATGGTAACGATGATGGTGATGGTGGTGGAGATGATGGTGGTGGTGGTAGTGGAGGTATAGGTGGTGACAGTGATAATAACAATAGCAGCCAACATGTATTGAGCCCTTGCTCTGGACCAAGCCCTGTGCTAAGAAGTTGACACACCCTATCTCATTGCATCTTCAGGGCCACCAGGCAGGTTGGCCTTCTTTTGCTATTATTATCATCCCATTTACAGATGAAGAAACTGAGGCTCAGAGAGGTAAAGTCACTTGCCCAAGGCCAGTTAGTAAGTGGCAAGGCTGGGACAAAATCCCACATCTGCCTCCTACACGGCACTGTGTCAACCACTCCTATCTGATGCCTGTTGTAGCGACAGCAAGTAGCAGCCCCACGGGGGAGCACAGCATACCCCATGTCCCCCACTCCTCCCAATCCACCTTCCCTGTGCCACCTCGCACACCTGCCTGCCTGTCAGCCTCTGAGTCTGTGTAAGCACCGTGCAAAGTGACTTAACAGCTTTTGCCTTCTGTGACCTCTGGCATCGTTCTAAGAGGTAGATCTGATTAGCAGATGGGGAAACTGAGGCCAGAGAGATGTGACTTGACAGAGGCTCATGGAGTGCAGCTGAGGAGGCGGCTGGCCAAGCACACAGAGTGCCTGGCTCTCAGCCAGGTCCCGCCCTCCATCCTCCTTGGGGCCATCAGACCAGTCACGGTGGACGCTCACATGGGGGGCAGCACAAGGGCCCTGGTGAGGAGGGCGCTCCCTGGCTATGCAACCGTAGGTCAGCCTCTCAGCCTCTCTGAGCCTCAGCAGGACTTGGCACAGGCCCTGGCATGTAAGAGAATTTCAGCGCACAGGAGTGTAGGAGAAGGCCCGTGGTGGACACAAGTCGTGGTGGCCCAGAGCCTTGGGGTCCATGCAGGAGGCCACGCCTGCCACCCTCGCCCAGGATGGAATGTCCTCGGGGGAGAAGATCCAGTATATTCCATCAGGTTGGAGCCCAGGTGCAGATGAGCCAAAGCCCCTCCCACCAGCCTCCACTGAGGACCTGAGCCTCACATCATCAAGCCTGAGCCACACGGGTCCCACCATAGGGCTCTGCCTGGCTGCTCAAAGGAGGCCCGCCCGCCCCGCCACCCCCACCCCCGCACACACTGCTGTCACCATGGTGGCAAAGCCTCTTGGCAGAGGGGACATCCAGACTGGGCTACGGCCCCCTCCACAGAACCCAAGCTGTTGATAATGGGGGAAGTTGAAAAAAACAAAACCAGATGCTTCTTTGAACATTTCTGGCATTCACAAAGCTAGGAGTTTCATCCCAAATGCAGCTAACTTCCGCTTCTCCGCTGCCTCTATCTCCTACCCTAAGCCTCCCACCTCCAGGGCCGGCATGGGAATGGCAGGGGGCCTGTGCCTTCTGTGGGTCCAGCCAG
>NW_011888939.1:1842956-1850786 GCF_000151845.1 Pteropus vampyrus
CGCAGAAACACAGCTCACACTAGAATTTGCTGGAAGACTGCCGAGAAGGGACGCCGGGGACACTCGCGAAGCCCGCACGCGCAGCACCTCGCGGCTTGACGCTGGCTTCCCCCGAAGCGGAGATGTAAACAGAAGTGGCTTATAGGGAGGTGATCCCAGGAAGCACTGCGCGGGGGTGGGGGAGGGGTGGGGGTGAGGGAGGGAAGGCCGCCAGCCCTGGGTGGGCTGTGTATAGGGTGCAGCTGTGGGCGCCTGGGGCACCAGCCTCCAGGGGAACTCTGGGAAACAGGTGGACCACGCCTTCACCGAGGGGTGGGGGGCCAAGGGTACTTAAGCCCTACCCTTCTAGCTCCTGTCTGTAGTTGGCCCGGGGCTGCCCTTGGTGGCGGGGGGAGGGCGCAGTCGTAGTTTTTGACATGTCCCGGAACCTCGAGTGCTGTGTCCCAGCCGCGGGCAGAGATCCAGTGGTGCCCGCTGCCCTGGTACCGGGTAAATGTCGGTGCTCACGATTAGATTCTCAAGACGTCGCTGGTCTGCAGCAATTACTTAAAAAAAAAAAAAAAAAAGGCTGGAAGGAAGCTCCCTACAGTGGTGACCACGATTGTCTCAGGGCCCAGCGAGAGTAGATGATTTTTACAACTGGAAAAGAAGATTAAGGAATTGAAGGAAGATATACAGTGGGGAGCGGGTTGCAGCAGGGGCGACTGTGAGGAGCCCAGAGCTGAGGAAAAGCCCCGGGGAAGGGCCTCTGTTTTAGACTCACAATTAATCACGCGTTTTAAATGCTGGTTCATGTTCGCTGAGCGCCTCCAGGTGCGGGTGCGAGGTCCTGAGCTAAGCCCTCGCCTGCAGGATCTGACGCCCTCCTCCCCACTGCCCTCCTCCCCACTGCCCTCCTCCCCACTGCCCAGAGGGAGGGCCCTTCCTCTCCGGGGGCATGAGGTGGCTCTGGCTGCAGCGGTGCTGTGTAGTGACGCTCCCAACGCTCTGAACTACTATGACGACGGTGGCACTCTTCTGGCTTGTGGATCTGCTGGGTTCAGGCCTGTGCCACATGTCTGTCAGCCTTCTGGGACCGGTCACGAGAGACATGCAGGAGGCCTCTCTGAGGGGCTCAGAACACTGCTCGGTGCTCCCTTCCACACTCTAGTTGCCAAAGCAAGTCACGTGGCCAGGTCCAGTGTCGCTAGTGGTGGCGGGGTGGGGTGGGGGGACAGTAGAGGTACCAGGCAAAAACGGGGGTGTGCAGTTTTCTAAAGGAGGGAGGAGCTGGTGGCAATGGTCCCATCTGCCCCAGAGCCCAGCACCCACCTGCAGCTTCATGTCTCACGGCTCGGAGTGGGTGACTCCAGCCTGGGCCTCTCCCCAGAATCCAGACGCGGGTCGCCGATGTCCACTCCGTGCCCTTCTGGGTGGTCTAACAGGCATCTCAAGCTCAGCGTGGCCAGACTAGACCTCTCCATCACACCCCCCTCATTCCTCCCCCTCCAGGTGGTGACACCTGTGCCTTGGGCCTCAGACCACGGCATCACCCTCTGTCTCTGTCCTTAGCTCACTCCCCACGTCCGCTCCGTAGGCCAGGCCTACTGGCTCCACCTCCAAAACTCGTCTCACATCCGCATCCACCGCTAACACCCTGATCTGAGCTGCCTCCATGTCTCGTGGATTCAGCCGCAAATAACCTCCTCACCGGTCCCTACCTGCCCCCAGGAGCCCGTCCTCCACACAGCAGCCGAAACGAACGTGCACAAATGTCAGTCGGCTCTCGTCAGGGGCCCTGCCTACAATCCTCCGATGGTTAACTCGTGCAAACCCCAAACTCCTTCCCCGCCCTTCGTCCTCCGTCCTCCTGCCCCTCTGCGACCTCATCTCTGCACCCCGCCCACTGTGCTCCAGCCACAGCTCAGCTGTCAGGTCTTCATATATTACAATTGTGTTCCTACCTCAGGGCCTTTGCACCTCCCCCCACCCCCGCCTGGAGAGCTGTCCCCCAGAGCTGCCCGGGGCAGGCTCCTTCTTGTCCTTCAAGCACCACCTCCTCGCCAGCCTCCTGTCCACTCTGCTGCATTTTCTTAGAGCGCATATCACCACTGGAAAGTATCCTTCTCGTTCACTAGAACTCAGCTCCACACAGAAGTTGCTCAGTAAATGTTTGTTGAAAGAACCTGCTGGTATTTTAGACATGGGAGGTGAGGGAGGAGGTGAGAGAGAGAGCCCCCCCCATACCCTGCTCGGGATCCCAGCTGGTCGGCGAGCGTGCAGGGAGGTCCCCAGCAGGCCCTGCTGGGGGGCCACTGAGGCTGGGAGGTTGTCTCACCCCGAGGAACAGCACGAGCGGGGTGCTACCCATGGTGAGACCTGGAGCCCCGGATAGGACACCTGGGACTCGCACCCCAAGTCCTGGGCTCTGGGAAAGCGGGGAGACAGAAGCCAGCAGAAAGGCAAGGCCAGACCCTCAGTGAACGGGCAGGCTGGGAAAAGCCCCAGCCGCAGGTGAGGAAGACGACGAGGAGGACAACAAGGAAAAACTTTCCCCTACAGGTGAGTGACTCCGGCTCGTTCTCATGAAGATTTGGGCTTCGAATTTCTCCCAGCGCTCCACTGCCAGCGGGAGTAGCAGACGGCACGACCACGTCCGGGAGCCATTGGGCTGTTCCATAGAGGGCACCAGCCTTTCGGTCTTTGACGTTGCTGGGTGCCGGGCCGTGCAGGCTGGAAGGGTGGGGAGGGGTGGACTGGGAAAGAGAGCAGTGGCTGACGTGTCCTTCCGCACATCTGATGCATCTCTGAGGTTGGACCAGGATGCCAACTTCCTGGGAGGCACAGACAACAGCCTCCGAGGGATCGGAATGGGGGACACCTGCCGCCCAGCCCACCCTGTGAGCCCGGATGGACTGGGGCAGGGCAGTGCCGACCTGCAGTGAATGTTTGCGAAGGAGGAAGTGAGCGAGCGAATGAATGAGCCGAGTGAGTGAGTGAGTGACAGGGGCTCCCGGGAGACACGCGAGAGCCACCATCACACGGCACTGGAACATCGGGAGTGGGGCGTCAAACGGTACGGCCACGTCGGGTGCCTCCCTCCCGGCCCATCATCCGGCAATCCCATTTGGGGGTGTGCATTTGTGCCCCAGGCCGTGTATACACATGTTCACACTGACACTGTTCTAACGGCCCCAAAGGCAAGCAGCCCAAATGTCCGTCGGCGGGAAAACGGTTCAACGAACAGCAGCAGAGCCATGAATGAAATTCCACTGGCAACAAGAAGGAACAAACCACTGATATGACGACGTGGATGAATCCTACCGGCCTGACGTGAGCGAAAGATTCAGACCCAGAGAGGACACACCACGTAATTCCGTTAGATAGAGCTGAAGAAAAGGCCAAAAAGCGGGTACGGCGACAGAAATCGGAACAGTGGTTATCGCAGGGGGCCGCCTGTCACCGGGGAAGGGGGCACGAGGGAGCTCTCCGGGGCGAAGGCAAGGCCTGGCATGGCGGTCACCGAGCGCTACCCCGGAGATCTGCATTTTATCATAAGTAAGTTAGACTTTAATTATTTTTTAAAGTTAAAAAAGAAAAATCGGTGAGAGAAGGACTTTTGTTTTCAATAATATGGTAGACGAAACACCTACAACAAAAGAACCTAGAAAAATTAAATATGCTATCACGAACGTCTTAAGTGACAACTGGAAAAAAAAAAGAGAGAGAGAGAGAACTCCACAGGGGCCTGAAACAAAAGGGGACAGAGACCTGCGTGGAGACGGGCAGATGAGGAAAAATTTCATCTGCGCGGGAAAGATGACGCGGAAAACGTTTTTGCTACAAATAAATAACCCGTTCTCCTGAAGATTTGGGGTTGGCATTTATCCCACGGGCAAGGCGAGAACCTGGAGTGGCCTGGGGTTCAGATGCGCACCCCCACATGGGATTGCCGGGTGCCTCGCAGAGACGAAAGCAGCTCCTGCAGGGCAGGACAAGGCCCAGCCCAGAGCACCCCAGATTCCGTGGATAAAGCTCCGACATGGCCCACGGCCCACAGCGACAAAGCACGCGAGGAAGCAAGCCACCATGAGGGACAGTCAGCAGCAGTAACGACAAACGGGATTAGCACCCCGAGGACTTCATGTGGTATAGACAGGGCCTCGCAGTGTACGGAAGATAAAAAAGCGTTATGAAAATAAGACACGCCGTTTTTGAAAGTCTGGCCCCGTGCAGGTTGGGGTGTGACCCCTGGTTGCATCCAAACTTACGAGATTTCTGTTTTCGACACCCAGTCACTTTCATTCAACCACAAACACTTGTAACCCGAGTGTTAGCCGAGTAGGGGTCCCCAAACTCTGCCGCTGTGGGTTCTGGAATCGGACCGCGGAGCTCAGATACAAGCTGTGACGTTTCTGCCGCGTATAACCGTGAGCAGGACTGTCGACCTTTTCCTACTTGAGCTGTTTCTTCATCTGGGAAACGGGCATCTGCCTCTTAGGTTCCCGTGAGGATTTCAGTGACAAAATCCCAGTCACTTGCAGGGTGCCTGGCACATGATAGGCATTCGGTGAAATGACAGCTAAATGGCTCAAGATCGTGTCCCCTGCGGGTCGGAAATCCTACTTGGGCTGAATGCTGGACCTACAGCCCCGTCCTCTCCTGAACCGGACCCTTCTTCCTACCGTGCTCTGACCTCATGGGGGGCCACCCCCTTCACCTCCCCAAAGCATCGCAAACACAGGCTGTTGAGCAGACTCTTATCAGCGACCGGGGGTAACAGATGGGACCCTCCCGCGCACAGCACTGAAAACCACGCTCTCCAAGCGCGCGCCCCCTGCCTGCCAGCCCCAAGGCTCCCAGCCCCGCTCCTTGCCTCCCCTCCGGGGCCTGCCCTCCCCTCCACCCCCAGCCTTGAGCCTCAGCTTTTCATACCCAATTAGTCCATCAGGATGCTCCACTGAATTAAAAGCTAGAACTCTGCTTCTAGCTTTCAAAATAACGTCATTCCCTTCCTGCTCTGTATTGGCCAAGCACTGACGGCACGTTGGAGGCCCGTGGCGAGGCCAGAGACACTAAGGCCGACGGGCAGGTGCCAGCTCGCCCATTGTGCCCGAGTTATCCTGCTCCTGGGCGCCAGTCTTAGCCTCGAGGACCTGGCCTAGGCTCCCGTTTCTCCGGTTACATCTGACAGACAGGCCGCGGGATGCCACACACAGCATCCCAGTGGACACCGGACGCAGACCCACCGCCTGTGCACAGCACGTCAGCACAAAAAGCGCACACACTCACACACACATTCGCTCCATGCTAATTCTTGCCTTTGAGCACAGCCTCTCGTCTGTCAGCCCCACTCAGTGTTGACAAAGAAAAAGAAAAAGAAAAAGAAAGAAAGAAATCCACGCTGTCACTGGGCTCCCCCCACCCCTCGCCGGGCTTGGCAGCCCCCCGCCCCGCCCCGCCTTCGTATTATGATTTTATGTCAAGGTATGTTAGATTCTAAATTAAATGTCAGCCCACTATACGTTTCTGGCTTCAGCCGCAGAAAATGAGGAGCTGGCGTTGGAGACCATCCAGTTGTTCAGCTCCCCGTGCCTAACAGTGAGGGGTGACAAGCCCATTGAATCACACAGCACAATGGCTTTCCATGCCACGGGAAGCCAAGACAAATTTATTTTTAATGAGAAATGTGACTGTCAGAGTTAAGTCGAAGCAGCTTTATGGAGAGAGCTGAGTGCCCTCGGCACTGCAGGGCAGAGGCTGAGTGGACAAGGGCCAGAGGGCACGACCTCCTGGCCAGCCGGTCCCCCGGGCCCTCTGAGACAAGCGCATTTGACATTCGGCCCATGGTCTTTGAGCCCCTGCGGCATGCCAGCTCCGTAGTGCTCGCCGATGTCTCAGACCCGGCTCTAGCCAACCAAGAGGATGGAGGTGGGTGAGAGACACATGGGTACAGGGAGCTGGGTTCGAATTCCGGCCCGTCAGTCGCTTTGTGACCTTGACCAAGTTACTTAGCCTCTTTGAGTTCAACTCTAAAATGAGGATATTAATAACCCCCATAGGTTTTCGGTGAGGATTACATGAAATATGTTATTAATGGTACCCCACGCGCAGAAAATGGTAGCTATTAATTATATCCTTTTACTAATAGCGCTATCACCTAAGTTACGTAACTTACCTTTCTAGGTCAATTTCTCACCCATAAAATGGGGAGAATGATCACCCCCACTTACTAGGGTGGCTGAGAAGGTGCAGTATGCCTAGCACAGAGCTGAATGTAGGCGTGATGCTCAACAGGCACCTTGAGCGCTGCCACCCAACATCCCGGCCGCCTTTCTCATCTCCATTGGCTCTCCTCCATCGCTCCATCGCTTGGATGCTGGCGTGTCTCACTGCCCGTCCTGTAACCACCTTCTGCTAAGGGAGGTACCTGCATGGGGACCCCCACAGCCATGCCCTCCATATGCTGGGCACCTGTCCAAGGGCAGCTGTCTTTGGCCAACTGATGACCTATGATTGACATGTCCTGGCTCCAAAGGACAGGCAGGATGGGTCACAGCCCTTCTCGCTGGGATTTAAAATAAAAATACCGGCAGGGCCATCACGTCTAGGTGGCCATAGGCAGGAAAAGTAGGAACGTGCAGAATCGATGAGCCAGAGGAAGGCAGGTGAGCGCTTGTGCAGGGAGTGGGCACAGGTTCAATGCCATGCAGCCTGGTGGGCTGGGTTCTAGCTTTCCCGAGGTCCTGGCTGGTCCCCAAATGCCACGTCTGGGAGGCTGGAAAACCCTGATTTCGCCCAGCCAGCTGAGCACACCTGGGCTCTTCCCTGGGGCTCTGGGACAGCGGCTTTGTCAAAAGGAAATCAGAGGGTAGGGCACCGTCTCCTCTGTGGAGACCTGAGCCTTTTCTCAGAGCTCTCAGGGCCAATGGACAGAGGCTGGGCCCCTCGCTCCCGCTGCGAGTCCCCAAGGACGTCAAGTGCGTGCAGCCTGTAAGGTGCGGGCTGAACACCTGTGGGCTCTGCCAGACCTGCAGCACGGATGACTCTTCTTCTGGGGTGCTGAGAAGGGGGGTGAGAGGTGAAGACAACCCCGACACCGGTGCTCACCGCACCCCGCAGGCAGGGAGGTGAGGAACCGGTGCAGAACAGGTCAGCCAACCCGACAGCAAACAGTGCCAGGAGGAGCCACTAGGTGGCCCCTGCTCACCTGTCCAACCGCCCTCTGCAGGCCAGCGAGTAGACAGATACTCCAGCCAGCGTCCTCCGGTTTGCACCTGCCAGCTGTGCAGGCTACTGTCACTCTCCATTCTCTGCCTGCAACATCCAGATGTCCCCGCCTTCACAGCCCGGTTCATGCTTCTCCTTTCCCAGGATGCCTTCCGGGACAGCCCAGAGGACATACCCAGAACCTCTGCTGGCCCTTAGCACCCCCGCTCCCTGCGCCCAGAATCTCAGTGCAGGTTCCCCTCAGGATGGCCTTTCCTCTGCGCATAGACTGGTGGAGTTTACACCCTCTCCTCAAATTAAAATCACAGACCCGAAGTCCTAGGCACATGCCTGCAAACCTCACAGTCCCCACTGAGGAGGGGGAAGTTGCGATTTCTTGTTTAATGGGAAAACTGAGGCTGGAGAAGCCAGGAAATCTGCCCAAGATCATAGCAGAAAAGTTCGAAGCTTGCTCAGGGGCTCCAATCCTCTCAGAAATTCACGAGAACCCTTCTGAAGAGGGTGCGTTACCCATGCGAGGTGTACACGCAGGGAACACCTCACTTCCCACAGCAGCCTGGGGGCTAGGCAGGGCTGTACATTCCACACGGGTCCCTTCACTCCCGGCTAGTGCTATGGGAC
>NW_011888939.1:1850836-1853084 GCF_000151845.1 Pteropus vampyrus
GCTTGGATGCTGGCGTGTCTCACTGCCCGTCCTGTAACCACCTTCTGCTAAGGGAGGTACCTGCATGGGGACCCCCACAGCCATGCCCTCCATATGCTGGGCACCTGTCCAAGGGCAGCTGTCTTTGGCCAACTGATGACCTATGATTGACATGTCCTGGCTCCAAAGGACAGGCAGGATGGGTCGCAGCCCTTCTCGCTGGGATTTAAAATAAAAATACCAGCGGGGCCATCACGTCTAGGTGGCCATAGGCAGGAAAAGTAGGAACGTGCAGAATCGATGAGCCAGAGGAAGGCAGGTGAGCGCTGTGCAGGGAGTGGGCACAGGTTCAATGCCATGCAGCCTGGCGTGCTGGGTTCTAGCTTTCCCGAGGTCCTGGCTAGTCCCCAAATGCCACGTCTGGGAGGCTGGAAAACCCTGATTTCGCCCAGCCAGCTGAGCACACCTGGGCTCTTCCCTGGGGCTCTGGGACAGCGGCTTTGTCAAAAGGAAATCAGAGGGTAGGGCACCGTCTCCTCTGTGGAGACCTGAGCCTTTTCTCAGAGCTCTCAGGGCCAATGGACAGAGGCTGGGCCCCTCGCTCCCGCTGCGAGTCCCCAAGGACGTCAAGTGCGTGCAGCCTGTAAGGTGCGGGCTGAACACCTGTGGGCTCTGCCAGACCTGCAGCACGGATGACTCTTCTTCTGGGGTGCTGAGAAGGGGGGTGAGAGGTGAAGACAACCCCGACACCGGTGCTCACCGCACCCCGCAGGCAGGGAGGTGAGGAACCGGTGCAGAACAGGTCAGCCAACCCGACAGCAAACAGTGCCAGGAGGAGCCACTAGGTGGCCCCTGCTCACCTGTCCAACCGCCCTCTGCAGGCCAGCGAGTAGACAGATACTCCAGCCAGCGTCCTCCGGTTTGCACCTGCCAGCTGTGCAGGCTACTGTCACTCTCCATTCTCTGCCTGCAACATCCAGATGTCCCCGCCTTCACAGCCCGGTTCATGCTTCTCCTTTCCCAGGATGCCTTCCGGGACAGCCCAGAGGACATACCCAGAACCTCTGCTGGCCCTTAGCACCCCCGCTCCCTGCGCCCAGAATCTCAGTGCAGGTTCCCCTCAGGATGGCCTTTCCTCTGCGCATAGACTGGTGGAGTTTACACCCTCTCCTCAAATTAAAATCACAGACCCCAAGTCCTAGGCACATGCCTGCAAACCTCACAGTCCCCACTGAGGAGGGGGAAGTTGCGATTTCTTGTTTAATGGGAAAACTGAGGCTGGAGAAGCCAGGAAATCTGCCCAAGATCATAGCAGAAAAGTTCGAAGCTTGCTCAGGGGCTCCAATCCTCTCAGAAATTCACAAGAACCCTTCTGAAGAGGGTGCGTTACCCATGCGAGGTGTACACGCAGGGAACACCTCACTTCCCACAGCAGCCTGGGGGCTAGGCAGGGCTGTACATTCCACACGGGTCCCTTCACTCCCGGCTAGTGCTATGGGACTCTCTCCAGGTCCCTGGGCAGCCTCCTTCCTGTGTGAGGTGCAGCGGGGCCCCAGTGGGGCCGCAGGTGGGGCCGCAGAGCAGCCCTGGGAGGAAGAGGAGGCAGTGGACAAACAGCTAGGAGGGTGGTGAACCCAGCTTCTAGTGGGTGAGTGACAGTCACTCAGATGGCATGGGGCACGAAGTCCCCCAGCACAAACTTTCTGGGCCCCGGGCACAGCCCCCACCCCTGGGCAGCCCGCTCTGCCAGAGCAGGGCGTGGAGAGGGGCTGGGACACGGACGAAGATGGGACGACAGACTGGCAGCCAGTAGGGGAGACGTGAAGACTGTGCCAGGGAACAGTGTGGCAGGCCAAGGCGCCGCGGGAGCCGGAAAGCAGCTTTGGGGAGAAGCAGGGGAGGTAATGCGAGGAACGGGGGTGTCTTTTCTGCAGCTGGGGGTTCAGCAGATAAGGGGCGGGAGAGGGCCAGTCCGCCTGGCTTCCGCGAGGGCCCCGGGAGGGGGCGGCCGGCTGGGAACGCGGCGTCGGGGGTGTGGGCGCCTCCGGGGAAGAAGCCACAAAAGCAGCTCGTTAACGAGGCCGATGAAGGACTTCGTCAATTACCTCGGAAGGCCGCTCCCGGCCGGTCCAATGCTTTTCAAAGTGCTGCCGGTGGGAGGGGACGACTAAGAAGCCCCCCCAGGGACAAATCCCTCCTCTGCGGGGCAGAGAGGGAGGCGGGAGAAGGAGGCGGGGGCTGAGACGGCGCGCGGAGCCCTAGGGCACGC
>NW_011888939.1:1854695-1857200 GCF_000151845.1 Pteropus vampyrus
TGTTTGCCTCCTGCGAGATCGCTGGGCATGGTGATTCTCCTGCCTTGAGGCAAGGAGAGCAAGGCTCAGAGAGCTGGAGGCCGCGCTGCTCCGCTGGGATTTGAACCCGGGTCTGGAGGCTCCAGGTCTGCTCATTGCCGGCTTCCTGCTGCCCGTTCAGGGGCAGCGGAGGTGGACAGGCTTTGAGGGTGCCCAGGGCTGAGCAGCAGAAGTGGGTGGGGGCAGAGCTCCAGGTCTGGCCATAGAGGGGGTGGGGACGGGAGGCGGAGCCCCGGGGGCTGCCCCAGGCCAGGCTGCCGAGGGACTGGAGCCGGCAGGCGCAGTGAGAGGAATTAATGGGGCTGCCCATTTTAAATTTCAAATTTCTCCCAGACAGATGTCATTGGGGAAGGAACAGTTCGTGTTTGCAGCGGCAGGAGGGGGGCGGCAGGGGCGGGCCTCGATGGCCCCTCACTCTCAGAAGCTGCAACCTGCTCATTCTGTCTGGAGTGACACTGCCGTGGTGTAGGTGCCCAGCCCTCTACAGTTTGCAAAGCTCTTCCCAAACGCTTACACAGTCTCCCTTACCGCAGCAGCCTGGGGGCTACGTAGGGATGCACATTCCCAAGTCACAGGGGTTGGTGGCTCAGAGACACAGAGGCATCTGCTCAAGTCACACAGCGTGTTAGCAGGAGAGAAAGGATTTGAAGCAGGGTCTGAGCCTGAGCCTCGCCCAGTGCCTCCTGGGCGAGCTGTCCCTTGTCAGGTCAGCCCTCCCAAACAGTCTTCTCTTGCTGAAATCTGACTTTCTCCCCTCTTAGCAAAAACATTCCTACTTCCTAGACTTGCCATTCAAGGTCATCCCCAGCTTGGCCCATTCTCCCTTCCTATTAGCCCCTTTACAGGTACTGACTGCCTGTCATTTACCAACCCCAGGTCCCACACCAGGCCTCCCATTTCCAAACCTTTGGTGTCTTACCTCGTGTATGTGTGTGTGAGTTGGGGAGCCAACACACACACACACACACACACACACACACACACACACACACACACACCCCTTCACTCAGGGAAAAGCCTACTAAATGTCACCTCCTCCAGGAAGCCTTCCCTGGTGCCCAATGGCTGTGCCTTGAAGTCCCAGCAGCATTTAGCCCGTGCTGCTCAGCTGCCTTTATCTCGCCGCTTTACGCCCTAGCCCTGAGCCTCTCCTCTATCAGGAGCTCCCTTTGGACATGTGATCCTCCTGGGCCCCCAGCCCGGGGTCTCCCCCTGGGCCCAGGCTCCTGCCCTTCCATGCAGTTCAGGTTGGGAGCTGAGGGACATTTGCTGAACTGAACTGCATGAAGCCTCGGCCAGGAGGAGCTGTGGGAGAGGAGCCAGCAAGTACTGCTGTGTCTCAAGGGGAGGTGGCTCCTGGGGGATCTGTTTGAACCGTGGCTTCAGGGCCTCCTGAGTCAGCCCAGCCTCCCACTGCTGCTCCCTGGGGATATGTATTCCAGCTGCCGCCAGGCCAGGGCCCAGCTGTCTGCCCCTTGGCATCAGAGGCAGCTGAGGGCTCGTAGCCCCAGGGGCCTGAGCTAATATCAAACACCGCCTCATCTCCCCACTCCTTTAGTGACCCGCATGTGGACGGGCTGTCCCCTGTGCTAACGCCAGGCTTTTTTGAAGCTTCGATTAAGAGGCAGGGCTTTTCCCGTGGCCATTGTCAAAAGAGAGGGCCTTGACCGCCCAGCTCTCCTGCCCGCTTCTCGTGTCCCTCGGCCACAGACATGCCGTGTGACTCTGGTAAGCTACTCCCCTTCTCTGAGCCTGGGCTTTCCCGTCACAGTCCCTGCTTCCTCCTCACTTCACAAGGGCTGTTACGAGTGTCAAGTGACGTACTGATGTGTTTCCGTGCAACCTCCAGGACGGTGGTTGTCAAAGCAGCCTGTCCCCTTTCACGGGCTGTCAGTGTTCTGATCGCCCCTGTGCCCACCAGGGACAGTAACTTGACCACCGAGCTCCCACCGAGGGTCCGGCTGAGGTTCTTTAACGGGGGCGCTCCTCCAGGGGGACAGGCGCCAGCGCCACAGTCCGAGCAGCAGCCGGCCTCACCTCCACGGCTCTCGTTTCTCAGTCAGAGCCGCCCTGGGAGGTCGGTAGCAGGGGTGATTGACCCACTTGTCAGATGAGGAAATGGGCAAAGGGAGCGGCAGCCGGGACCCGAACCCGGGTGCTCACAGGTGGCCGCTGAGCCTCGGTGGGGAGGCTGGCTGTCTTTTCTTCGTTCAGCCTGCTCAGCCACGTCACGTGATGCCCGGGGGGCTCCAGAGTCCCAGGTGCGTCACGAGTGGGCTCCAGAGTCCCAGGTGCGTGGTTCCCGGGTACTCACAGCACCCACTGCCAATGGGCCTGCGTCCAAGCATCCTTGGGCCGACTCTGTCCCGGGCCCCGTCTGGCCTCAGCTCCTCATTTGCTGGGTGACCTTGGACGACATGCTGACTTTGTAAGAGTGTCTGTCCCCTCTCCCTGTGCAGAATGAGG
>NW_011888939.1:1858370-1864349 GCF_000151845.1 Pteropus vampyrus
CTTCCTCCTGAGCCCCGCTTTCCTCCGCCAGACCCACAGCCGCTTCTGGAGGCTGGGGACTCAGAGGAGGCAGCTGGGATAGATGCCACCCCTCAAGTGAGACACCTCCGGGCCTTCCCACCTGCTGCCTCCCCTGGCACGAACCCATCTTATTGTCCCCTGGGCCCGGGCTTGCTGGGCAGCCGTTGACCTTGGGCTGACACTGGGGGTCACTCGGGGGATGAAGCCACGTCCCTCCAGCTGGGAGCTTACACAGATGGCGGGGTTACCGGGGGTTCTCGAACCCCGGGCCCCTGGCTCCTCCTGTGCTCACTGCCTGGGACACCTTCCCCGTCTCCTGCTCCTCACCCCTGGCAGTGGGGCCCGTGCGCGTGCGCCTGCCTCCGGCACACCCCAGGCTGTGCGCCCCGCTCTGCCACGGCCAAGGGCTGATTAGTAAGCTCCAGCCCGTGGCATGCTCCATTGGGCTGCTCGCCCCCCTTCTTATCTCGGGCAGATTTCTCTGCGAGGCACGTAAACGGCAGCCTGTAAGAGCGGGCAGTGCTTCACGCTTAAGCTTCTCTCTAAAGACTCATTCTCCTCTGCTCGTGGCCTGCTGCATCTCCAGGCTCCATGGTGCCCCTGCCCCTCGGGGAGCCCCGGCTGACTCCTCGAGCCCCCCTTCTCCTTTGCACTCTGCGTTCCCACCGGGGACCAGGGGCTTGGGCGGAGCTGGGTGCCTGAGAGGCCCAGGGTCCTGGAAACACAAGGACATGGCTGGCCACTCTGCCTCGCCACCTGGGGACCTTAATGCTCTCCAGTTGGAGGACATCGCTCTGAACTGCCCGGGGCGAGGTGTCTCCTGATGAGCTCCGGGGGCGCCTAACGGAGACTTACTGCCGCCGCCGAGCTTTGTCTCTCAAAGCCCAGTCGCACTTCAGGCAGAGGTGAGAAGGAAAGTGAGTAGCCTGGGCACAGCTGGTGCCGGTCTGGGTCGCCCAGCCCTGGGTTCCGATGCTGCCTCCTCCGCCTGCCTCCCGTGTAACCAAGGGCGAGGCCTTCTGCTCTCCGAGCCTCGGTTTTCCCATCTGCAGAATGAGCCCACCCACAGCAGGGGGTTATCTGGAGCTTCCACTGGCGGGAACACTATGTGCTCAAGGAATGGCAGTGACCATGGGGTGCCTGCCTGTCTGGAAGCGGCTGACCTGCAGTGACGGGGGCGTTGGGTGTCCTGCAGGTTGCCTTCGTCCTGTGTCAGGCCATCAGAGGTAGGCACAGGGTCAGAGGCGGTGCCGCCTCAGGGTCCAGGCCTCAGCATGTGGTCCTGGGTCTCCATCCTGCCAAGTCCTGTAGACCCCGGGGGCTTTAGCTCCTCCCCATGCAGCCTGGCCGAGGGGTGAGCTGGTCTCTCTGCTCTTCCATTCATCCAACAACCAGCCGCTCTGTGCCAGGCGGGGAGCAGGTCCCTGCCCTTGGGGACTCATGGTCCAGGACGAGTTTCCTGGGCCTGCATTTGCCTCCTGAGCACCAGCTTTCCCTGTGTACACAGCTTCCCAAAGGGATCTGTGCCCCAGAAAGCACAGCCCGTGGGACAGGAACTTCCTCAGGGCCGTACTGGGCTGACTGGCTGCCCTGACCTCCTCAGGGACCAGCCTGGAGCCTGGCTCGTGAGGTCACCAGGGAATGTTGACCGGATGTTTGAATGCGTGGGTGAATGAAATCACAGACAGGGACCATCCTGAGAAATGCCACCATGGAGCGAGCGAGGGCTGTGGGAGCAGCCCAAACTCAGGGCGGGGGCGGGGGGCGAGGAAACAGTCAAGGGAGGCTTCCTGGAAGAGGTGGCATCTAGCTGAGCCCTGAAGGGAGAGCGAGAGTTCGGCAGGTAGATGAGAAGCAGGGGGAGGTGGACACCTCGGGCAGAGGGACAGCCAGCCTAGAGCTGACGCGGCGTGCGGGCCTGGCTGGAGTAAAACGCCCAGATGTGGAGCCCAGGATGGACGTTTTCCCCTGGGGCCTGGGCAGGTGTGGAGAGAGGAGGGGGACGTGGAGCGAGTCCTGGGGGCAGGGAGTCCCCAACACTGCAGGGACAGGCTAAGGAACTCTCTCACTCAGCTCACCAATAACACAGACCCCTTCCTCTGGGGTCCTCCGCCCCATCTTCCTCCTCTGGTGCCACGTAGGAAGTCTGAGAGTTACTCGTAGCTTTGAATTCACGGAAAAGCAGCCGTTTGCTCTGCCATATTTTCTCGTAGTGAGACCTCTAACACGATGCAAGAAGCATCACTTTTATGCATCATGAAGCAAGAAAGCTGTCAATCACGGCTGTTAGATGTCCCCCAATATCAGAGATATTAAAACGTGAAAAAAAAGAGAAGGTGAGTCCTAGCATCAACGACATACAGAAATAACACTCTGGGTAGAAAATAAAAAAAAAAAACAAACACCTGCGGATGCTCTGTGTACACTGATCGTGAGTTAATAAAAGCCGCCGATATTTACAGCACAAGCGGAGCTGGCCAGGAGCGGTGCCAAGCGCCTCGGTACACTAACTCTGAAGACCTGTCTCCAATTCAGGAAGTTGAAATTCGGACACGGTGGCCAGCCCCGGGCCGTGCGTGACTCGGTCCAGCGAGTCTGGAGTTGCCGCCGTGTCAGGCGGCTCCTTTACCAGCAAGCGACACTTGAGTCCCAGCTTCCTTTGTTGCTGGCCCCGAACCCCGTTTGCACCTTGCTCGTCACCTTTATCCTGTGCCCGAATTGCCGCTTTGTCTGTTCTGGGAGGCACAGCTGCCCTGTCGCCCCCGCCCTCACCTCGGAGGGAGGTAGGCCGCTTTCCACCCTGGTGGCACGCTGCCACCAGTGTTTATGGTGCTTATCCCGCAGGCTCTGGAGAGTGACAGGAGGCGGTGCTGGGGGGGAGGGAGAGAGGAAGGGGGAGGGAGGGTGCTCAGGAGGCCACCCTGTGCCCGGGACCCGCGGCCGCCTCGTGCGCCTGCACAGGCTTTGGGACTTGGGTACTCCAGGTCAAAAGGGACCTTCAGGGATGGGCACCCACTGCCCAAGGCACTCACTCCTCTGCGACAGCGTGACGACTTGTGGGACCGTTGCCGTCACCGCTACAGCTCTCTTCCTGAGTCTGTACGCCAGGCGCCCAAGTGTGCCGTGGGGGCATGTCTGTTGTCATGTCTGTTGTCCGCATTTTACAGGTGGGGCAGGGCGGGGCAGTGGAGTGGAGGTTAGGGCCACTCTCTCCGTCGGTCTCCCTGCCTCAGTTTCTCTTTTCATCCTCTCCATCTCTGCCGGCATCTCTCACTCCTGCTCTATCTTTGGAGTGTCCCTCACCTCTCTCTCTCTCTGAGTCTCTCCTCCCTTGTCCCTCCAGGCCTTGCCCGGGTCTCACAAGGCCCCATCCCGAGGCTGCCTGGGCCCTCCTCCCTGGGCAGAGCTGGGGGCCCAGGTCTGCTCCTGAGGCTTCTCCTTCCTTCTCTCTCCTGTCTGTCTGTCCGTCCGTCTGTCTCTGTGTCCGTGTGCCCTGGCTGGCCTGCAGAGGCCGAGCTGCGGCTACGTGCTGTGCACGGTGCTGCTCTCCCTGGCCGTGCTGCTGGCCGTGGCTGTCACCGGCGCTCTGCTCTTCCTGAACCACGCACACACGCCAGGCACGGCCCTCCCGCCCGTCGTCAGCACTGGGCCGGCCGGTGCCAACAGCGCCCTGGTCACCGTGGAGAGGGCCGACAGCTCGCACCTCAGCATCCTCATCGACCCGCGCTGCCCCGACCTCACCGATGGCTTCGCTCGCCTGGAGGGCGCCCAGGCCTCCATGCTGCAGGCGCTGACCAAGCACCAGGCTGAGCCGCGGCTGGTGGGTGAACAGGAGCAGGAGCTGCTGGACACACTGGCCGACCAAGTGCCCCAGCTGCTGGCCCGGGCCTCGGAGCTGCAGACGGAGTGCGCGGGGCTGCGGAAGGGGCACAGCTTGCTGGGCCAGGGGCTGAGTGCCCTGCAGGGCGAGCAGGCCCACCTCATCCAGGTAAGGGGCAGGGTCTGAGCTCGAGGTCTAAGTGGGAGTCGGTGGGGAGGGTGGCTTAATGTCCACAGCCTCGCCGAATCTCCAAGTGTCCCGGGACCAGGGGATGTTGCTTTCTCTCTGGATGAGGTGAGGCTCAGAGAGGTGACTCTCTCATCCAAGGCCATTCAGCTAATGGTGCCGGGATTCAAACCGTCTCCTGCTCGCTGTCCTGGTGACCCTGGGTATTTGTGTAGCACCTGCGGCATCCGGCAGTCAGGTCAGGGGATCCAGGGGCTTCCTAGGTGCTCCAGTGCAGGTGAGATGCAGGTGAGGCTGGTCATGGCCTCCCTTCACCAGTAGCGAATGGAGGTTCAAGCCTTGTGGCCAGTTAGTGACAAGCCCTCCGGTCAGAGAGAGCTGCATCCCCAGGTCCCCCACCCATTTACTGCATTTGATGCCCACGAGAAGGAGGGACCAGTTGGGGGGAGCCCAACCGAACCCTCAGCCTGCCCCCGCCACCTCTGCCCCCCACACCCTCCCAGCCAGGCCTGGCATCTGGCCTCCCGGCGCCCTGTCCAGCCTCCAGCCCTGTGCCCCATCAGCCCTGTGACTCAGGTCCTTAGGGACTAGGAGGCGAGGCCCGCCCCCGCCAGTGCGCCCTGCCCCTTCCGGACACCCAAGATGACCAGGCATTCGGTCACCCAACAGCCCGTGAGCAATGGGCCTGTTTTCTCCCTCTGAAGCCTGCAGCTGGAGAAATTACAGTCCTTGTCATCCTGTCTGGGTGACTGATGGGGAGGCGGCTTCCCCCTCCCGGGCGGGGTGGGGGTGGGGTGCTCAGCCGCCTCGTTGCTGCCCCTGTCTGCACATCCCCCGTCCTCATCAGCAGGGCTCAGGAGACCTCCAGACTTTCTGGGTGGTCTGGGCCCCCCATCTCGCTCTCCATATGGCTCAGACCCTGGTCAGCCAGGTCTGAGCCACGGACGCCAGGGGCTTAGGCTGGGATGGAGGACTGTAGGAGGGGCCTCGGGGTCTCCACCCCCATCCAAGCAGAGGCTTAGAGCTGTTCCTGCAAGACTAATAGTTTTCCTGTGCCCAGGCTCACCTGACATATTTGCTTCTCAAAGGAATGTTTAATTTGACTGACTCCCTGGAGACTCAGCGTGGTTTCAGAGACCACGTGTCTTGCAGAGCCCTGTCGGCTGGCTCCTGGCCCCTCTTCTCCACCTGTCCCAGACCCTCGGCCAGTCGGCCCAGCCCTGGGTTTCCCAAAGCAGCACCATGGGCACTCCTGTCGGAACTGCCACACTTTTGGACCTCATCCCGGATCGTCACTCATCCCCGGCTCGGGTCCCAACAGCTCAGCAAGTACCAGGGCGACATGTGCATAAATGTCTGAGGCCCCCGGGCCCAGGAGCAGCAGAACTGAGCGGTTCCGCCCTCAGGGTCCACGTCCCAGCTCTGGGACCTTGGGCACGTCAGGCGCCCTCCCTGGGGTGGACCTCCTCTCCTGCAAAGTTGGGAAAACATAGTCCATACCTGACAGGACACTGGAGCGCCTGGCTGCAGGGGCCTCGGCTGGCGTCTGGCCCCAGAGAGATGCCGTCTGCACACCGGCATCTTTCATTATTAAGGTGGAAACTGCTTGTAAACTGAAGTTTCAGCTGTGGGAGCCCCCCCTCCCCTATCCAGGACCCCTTTACGACAGTGATGACGGATCCCCGCCGACTGGGCCCGTTCTGTGTGTTAGTTAATAAGCCCTTCTTAGCAGAGTAGCCCCAGAGGTGGGAATCCCTTTCTGTGGAGGGGCAGACAGGCTCAGGTGGCGAGTGCCTGGCCTGAGGGCCGATTTCCCGCCTCCCCGGGTCATCTTCGATGCGTCCGTGCGGTTCAGCAAGCAGGAGCGACTTTCCTCATTAATTTGGGGCATGTTTATATGCACATTTTCAGCTTTCATCCTTTGCCGGTTTTAACCAAGGGCTTCCCCGCCT
>NW_011888939.1:1865794-1867986 GCF_000151845.1 Pteropus vampyrus
GGGCTCAGACCGCCTCGGACCGGGGCCAGCGCAGGGCAGGGGCTGCCTCGCACCGCACCGGGAGCCCACCTGGCTGGCAGGTGTCGTGCGGTATCCCCACCGGAACCCTTGCCCCCACCGATCACCCCTGTGCTCTGCAGCTTCTCTCCGAGAGCCAAGGCCACATGGCTCACCTGGTGAACTCGGTCAGCGACGTCCTGGACGCCTTGCACAGGGACCGGGTGCTGGGCCGGCCTCGGGTCAAGGCTGACCTTCAGAGGGCACCTGCCAGGGGGTCGCGGCCCCGGGGCTGCCCCAACGGTAAGTGGGGGCGGGGAATGCCTTCGCGGGTGACCTGATGCCCAGGTCCAGCCCCGCATCGCCCCCCGCCCACCCCACCGATAAGGACACACTGCTGTTGTCCGCCAAGGACTTCCTGTGCCAGGCAGCCCTGCCTGCACCCCCGACTGGGCTCTCGCCCCGCCCAATGGGGCGGGGCTCATTGTGCCCATTTTCCAGATGAGGAAAGCAAGGCTCAGAGAGAGGGTGCCACTCACCCAGACCCACCCGGGGCGTGGTGGACAGACAAGTCAGCGAGACCCAGGGACAGAGGGGGCAGGGCGGGGGCACAGGCGGTGGCCAAGCCACCCTCACGGCCTTCCCTGGCTCAGGCTCTCGGCCGCGTGACTGTCTGGACGTCCTCCTCGGCGGACAGCAGGAGGACGGCGTCTACTCCGTCTTTCCCACGCATGACCCCACCGGCTTCCAGGTCTACTGCGACATGCACACAGACGGAGGCGGCTGGACGGTGAGTCTCCCGGCCTTCTCTCCGCCCCGCACGCTGCCAGGGCAGGCCCCGGGGGTGACCCGGGCCATGATCCCCATGGGTTCCGATCCTCTCGCCAGCCTCCCACCCTTGGCCTGGCCTTGCCTGGTGCCCTCCGGCCCCCACAAACCTACCTGGAATCTCACGGAAGAACTCCGTACCCACAGAAACCTGCACGGGCACGCGGGGCTTGCAGGCTGACCACGGGGCCTGCTCGGGAGCAGGTGTTAGACCTGTCACCTGTCCGCGGAGCCACCTGCTGCTCCCTGAGCGCGAGCCCTCCCAGGACGGCGGTTCCCCGGGGTGCTCGGTCAGGCGGGGTGGGTTCCTAGGATGACATGCAACACCAAGAACCCCTGGCCGATATGAGTTCAAGAGCTGGTGCTATGGTTAACCGTCGAGTTATCCTGTAGCTGGTGTGTGTGCAGGAGATAAAGAGGGGGAGCCCCCGGCCGCTCGGAGCAGAGACCCTGACGGCCTCCTGGCAGGGAGCCATCGCGACTTCCTCTCGCCTCTGGTTCCGGCCTGGGTGGGAAGTGGGAGCAGTGAAAGGTTCGAACGGCCACCGGAAGGGCAGGGGTGGCACTGTGACTGGGCGCATCTGCCAGGGAGGCAGAGAGCGAGGCAGTTGAACCACTGGGGGAGGGGAGGGGGCTCCGGCATCCACGGACAGAGCTGGATGTGGCTGTCAGTGCTGCGGTGGGGTCTTGGGCAAGTACGTAAGTTCTCTGGGCCTCAGGTTCCTTAGCTGTGAAATGGGGATACCCACGTCCGTTACTTAGAGATCGTAACTGCAAGCAGTAGAAGCTGGCTGGTTTATGCAGGAAAGGAACGCACTGGAGGCAGAACGGGAGGCCAGAGGAGCCAGCTCAGGGCCACTCAGCCCGGAGCAGAGCCCCCCAGGTCCGGCCGGGGGTTGCTTGGTTGAGGGGGGCAGGCAAGGAGCAAGATGAGTGCATCTGGAGGGCAGAGCCTACCGTTAGGGCCACTGAGGGCAGCTGAGGCTCTGCGGCCCCAGAGACAGGTGCACCTCCAGACCTCTCTTCCGGCTCCAGAGGAGAGCTTCTCAATGTGCTTCATCTGCATCTGGGGCTAAAAGCTCTAAAAGAACATCGGAGTTATGGTGTTTGCCTCTGGGATCCCCTCAACGATCCAACGTACCAGCCAGAGCCCAAAACCAGAGGTAAGGGTGAGGACAGGCTCAACGGAAGACGGAGACGCCGGCCCCAGCCACGCATCTTCCGCCCCGGCGGACTTGAGCCAGTCTCCCGGGAAGTCAGTCAAGATTCGGGGGAGGCGGGTAATTCCTGGAGCCCAGGCTTCCGGGGTGATCAGAGGGGAGCGGATGAGCAAGGCCCTCCCACTCAGACACCTGGATCGGGGTCCC
>NW_011888939.1:1868036-1869875 GCF_000151845.1 Pteropus vampyrus
GGAGCAGAGACCCTGACGGCCTCCTGGCAGGGAGCCATCGCGACTTCCTCTCGCCTCTGGTTCCGGCCTGGGTGGGAAGTGGGAGCAGTGAAAGGTTCGAACGGCCACCGGAAGGGCAGGGGTGGCACTGTGACTGGGCGCATCTGCCAGGGAGGCAGAGAGCGAGGCAGTTGAACCACTGGGGGAGGGGAGGGGGCTCCGGCATCCACGGACAGAGCTGGATGTGGCTGTCAGTGCTGCGGTGGGGTCTTGGGCAAGTACGTAAGTTCTCTGGGCCTCAGGTTCCTTAGCTGTGAAATGGGGATACCCACGTCCGTTACTTAGAGATCGTAACTGCAAGCAGTAGAAGCTGGCTGGTTTATGCAGGAAAGGAACGCACTGGAGGCAGAACGGGAGGCCAGAGGAGCCAGCTCAGGGCCACTCAGCCCGGAGCAGAGCCCCCCAGGTCCGGCCGGGGGTTGCTTGGTTGAGGGGGGCAGGCAAGGAGCAAGATGAGTGCATCTGGAGGGCAGAGCCTACCGTTAGGGCCACTGAGGGCAGCTGAGGCTCTGCGGCCCCAGAGACAGGTGCACCTCCAGACCTCTCTTCCGGCTCCAGAGGAGAGCTTTTCAATGTGCTTCATCTGCATCTGGGGCTAAAAGCTCTAAAAGAACATCTGAGTTATGGTGTTTGCCTCTGGGATCCCCTCAACGATCCAACGTACCAGCCAGAGCCCAAAACCAGAGGTAAGGGTGAGGACAGGCTCAACGGAAGACGGAGACGCCGGCCCCAGCCACGCATCTTCCGCCCCGGCGGACTTGAGCCAGTCTCCCGGGAAGTCAGTCAAGATTCGGGGGAGGCGGGTAATTCCTGGAGCCCAGGCTTCCGGGGTGATCAGAGGGGAGCGGATGAGCAAGGCCCTCCCACTCAGACACCTGGATCGGGGTCCCACAAGAAAGGCCCAGATTAGCTGAGAAGTGCTTGCATGGCCAATAATCGTTAATGTCCATTTGGGCTTCTGTCAAAAGCAATCTTTTCCCAGATCCCTCTGGGCATCTGTCAGGCTCACCGCCCTGCCACACAGCATCGCTTGGAAACTGAGTTGTTCGGAAGGGAGCGGCCACCGCCCCTCTGGACGCTGGTCCCATCCATCCTCATTAGATGCGATGTCCAAACTGCCAGGCTTCGAGTGCCGACGTCGGATGGCTCTCCCTGCTGGACAATGCTCCTGGGGCTGGACACTCCGGCCAGAGAGACCAGACCGGGCAAGGATGGGGCTCAGCAGCCCCGCCCCCTAAAGGCACCTTATAAGTTTGTATTCCACTGCTCTGCCCGGCACAGGTCCAGCACCCCTCCAGGCGCTGGAGGCTTGTCCAAGGGCACCCAGCTGGGGCACACCCAGGCCGCCCGAGGCCCAGCCTCATGCACGTCTGTGGAACTGCATGTCACACGGTGGCGCTCGCTACTTTGTGTGTTCAGCTACAGAGCCGGAGCATTCAGCAGCAAGCTCTCGGCCTGGCGGGGAGCTGGACGAGGGGGCAGACTTGTGTGAGGAGTGCAGGGCTCGGGCTGTGGGGGAGCCTGCAGGAGAGCCCCTAACAGAGCCTGGGGCGGCCGAGAGCGGCTTCTGGATGGGGACATCCAAGTGCTGGGGGGTGAGGCAACGGGAACACGTGTGCAGAGGTCCTCGGCGAGAGGGCGGGGCTTGTCCTGGGACCGCGGGGGTGCGGGGCAGGGCTGGGTCGCGTGGGCTGTGTGGGCACGTGACGAGTCGGGCTTTCTCCTGAGGGCAGAGTGGGCTCCTGCCCCCCTGAGATTTCCTCAGGGAGGGAGTGACCCAGAGACATGGGGCCGAGGGGC
>NW_011888939.1:1874190-1883533 GCF_000151845.1 Pteropus vampyrus
TACCTGAGCTCCCCAGGTGGGGAGGAAAATCCTTCTCTCTCTTAGAAAACATCAAAGGAGCCTCCAGCCTGCGGAGTGCAGCAGGCAGTGGGATCAGGCTCAGGCAGAGATGAAATGCTGCCCGAGGTCTCAGTAGATGCGGGCACAGCCCCCAGCCTGGGGCCGCAGGGCTGTGGATCCTGCCAGGGCTGTTGGCTGGGGCTGTGGACAGTTCTTGTTCCAGGGGCTGTGGTGGCAGGGGGACCCGCTGTGACATCAGTGGGCCACTGTGTCTCCAAGCTGCAGCCTGGCTCGGCACTGGCCCCCACTGCTCTGGGGAGTCCTTGGAGCCAGCATACGTTAACAGTGACATGCGGCGACAACGCCCCAACCTCCCCTTATCGGATCTGTGCGGACAAAGCCTGCCTTCGGCCAGGGCAGTGTGGATAATTCGAACTTGTAGGTGGGTGGGGTGGCACGTGAAGGCTCAGCTGGTGCCGCAGCACTTGGTAAATGGCAGCTCTGAGCGGTGTGTGCCAGGTGCCAACTGCCAAGCCCGGGAAGCGCGGCGGGGTGCCAAGCCCGGGGGTACCATTTTCAGTCACAAACAAGGCGGGGGCCCACTTCCTCCTGAGCCTGGCAGCTGGTTCTGCAGCGGAGGGAGGCGATGCTGGCGAGACCTACTGTGCGCCCCGGTTCACACTTCTACTTCTTCACATCTTTACTGCGACCCCACAGGGTAGCAGAGAGGTTGTTGACGGTGCCTTTTTGTACAGGGAAACTGAGGTTCAGGAGGGTCTGTGACTAGTTGGAGGTCACATGGCCTGTGAGAGGCAGAGTCGGGGTTTGAACTCAGTTCAGCATTTTCCGGAACCGTGCTCTTGCCGGCAAGACGGCCCCCCCGGGGTGATGCCCAGAGGATCCAGACGGGATTTGCGGAGCAGCTGCCTCCCAGGAAAGCAGAGGCTCCCCGGGGGCTGCTTTCCCTCACATCCAAGTCCTTTGTTCTTCAGAAACCACCCGCCTCGGCCACAGCCCTCCCGCCTTCCAGAAGTGGAGGCTGGTGGCTGCCGCAGCCACTCGACCAACATCGTCCTGCTGGTAACTGGTTTCCACAACAGCGTCACCAGAGCCTCTAGGAAAGATCCCAGATGCTGCCTCTTGAGGTTCCCTTCTAAGGTGGCAGAGACACCCTCTCCCTATCTCGTCGGGTTTGGACCCACCCGGCCCACAAACTTGGGGCCTCAGCAACTGCTGATCACCTGCCAAGCAAGACTCTGCTCAATCGACATTTCAGCTGAGCACCTCCTCCTCCAGGAAGCTCTCCTAGACCACCTCCCCAACCCCGTCAGATGGCTCATCCTCCTCTGAGCAACCAGCACATATAACAACAATTGTTTCCATTACGGAATTCCGTGTATCAACCAGCACATTTAACCATCACCAAATCCTTGTGGGCAGAGGCCGTTAAAATCCCCTTTTGACAGATGATGAAACTGGGGCACAAAGGTCAAAGGTCATGCCGGATTGGGAACGGCTCCACCCCGCGACCGCTGGCTTGTGCGTCCACGTCTCCCTGCGGCTGTGAGCTTTCTGAGGGTCAGAGTCACCCGACGTGGGGCTCGGGGCAGCGACCCTTTCATTCTGCAGAAGACAGAAGCCGAGGCTTAAATGGTCCCGCAGCCCGTTGGCTGGAGTCTGAGAACGTGGGCACCGGCTCAGCACAACTCCGATGCGGGCCAGGTGGGCTCATGGGCGTGGGGGAGCAACATCCACCCCCTCGGCCGTGGGGCACCCCTCAGCCTTTGTATTCGTGCGCTGTCAGCCTCCCTCTTCTGGCCTCAGTGGGCCCCAGCACCCCAGCTGGAGACACCCCCACTCTGCAGAGGTGGCCCCACCTCTCCAAACCACAGTCTTCTCCTCTGCCAAATGGGAGCGCGAGCCCCTCGTCGTGGGCCGTGGTGAGGAGGGCTGTGGCCGTCCTCGAGGGCACTGGCTAGTGCTGGGCTGACCACAGAGCCGGGCTCTGGCACCCAGGACGATGATGCCGATGGGGCCTGTCCGAGGAAGGGGCCCTGGCGGGAACCACTTGTGGAGCGTGAGCCGGACCCCTGGAGCCCGTCTGACAAACGGGGGACAGTCAGCCACTCTCCCACTGCCCCAAGTGCGGTCCTCCCTCCTCGGAAACCCCGATCGCCATCTGCGGGAGCACGTGGGCCCAGCGGCACTTGGAAGACGCCCAGGCGGCTGGCTTTTGAGAATCCGCACTGAGGAAACAGGCTGCTCTCACTCGTGGCGCCTGCCCAAGGGTCCGCGGGGGCGGCCAGCGTTTCTCCACCGACCGACCGGCCGCCGTGCAGCCGCCCGGAGCTGGACTGATGAGTAGTGTAGCCTCAAAATTAATAAGTGATTTTTTTAGTTCCCTACCCTCCACCCGTCACCTCTTTTTTGGCCTATGCGGGATTCGTGCTCCGTGCGTGTGCAGAGGAGGGGGAAGTGGACACGTCAATCTGTTACTCAGCCCCCTCTCCGTGTCTTCCTGTCCGGCTGATCCTCGCTCTGTCCCGAAGGCCTTTGGCATGGTGACAGCCTGCCATCCGGTGTCCCTGAAGTCCAGAGGTTTCCAGGAGCCTGGAGCCACAGGTGCAGTTTGCCCTGAGCGTCCACATTAGAGAAAAGCTCCCCGCACACCTGAGACCTGCACTCGCCCACATGCGCCCTTGGAACGCGCCGGCACGTTGCTTGGTAATCAGCTCCAGGGCCAGGCCGGGGTTCCGAGTCTGAGGTCCTAGTCGGCGCCCAGCACACCTGGTCACCTGATATTGGAGCCGAGGGATAAGGGGCGCCCGTGGCAACGATCAGCGATATCCAGAGCAGCGGTTCGCACGCTGCAGGTCGTGATCCGTGGGCAGGTGGTGAGATCAATTTATTTTGTGATCGGCATTATTTTTTAAGTCGCAGAGAGTGGAATAGAACAGCACAGGACAGAAAATACCAGAATGCAGCCTCTTAGGGCAGGTGTCATTGCAGGAGTGTCTGTTTCAGATAGAAACGCCCGTGAGTGGGTGTCACCCTGCAAACCGTACTTCCCTGGGTCACCAAGTCCAGAGACGCTTCTGCAAAGCCACGTCACGGCTGTGTTGGGCCCCTCGAAGATGGGTCACAAGTCACCACTCAGGTTAAAGGCCCGTGTTGGCAAACGAACTCTGTGTCAACTCCAACCACTTTGCTGGGAACACCTGCAGCACTAACCTGATCGTAGCGGACCTCCCCAGGTCGGGGAGGAAGACCCGGGAGGTCCAGGCGGCTCCAAGACGCGCACTCACCCGCACTGCTCACGAACCCCGCTGCCTGGAGCGGGGCGGTCACGCCTGTGACTGACACGCAGCCGGGGATGGCAGCGAGAAAGAAGGGCCGAGGACTCTGGGCCTAGAGGTCGGCTCTTGGCGTGAGAGGCTGGCCAGGAGACGAGGAGGCACAGCCCAGGCAGCGGACGCCCTGGTCGGTGGCACACGCTGGCAAACACGGGTGCGGTGTGAGTGGGGAACAGTGGCCTTAGGCTGTGGGCGTGACGTGTGGGTCACGCTGCACACGCCGCTGCTCATGGCTGCCGGGCCTCTGGCCAGCGTCTGGGCTTCTGTCTACCATAACGAGGAGGGGGTCGGGCGACACAGAACTTTGTCCCGGGGCGGGGTTAAGGGGGGCTCAGCTCTGAGCAGCTGCTGTGGCCGCCTCTCGGCCAGCTGCTCCTGGCCGCACGGCTCGTCCTTCCCAGGGTCTGGGCTTCATGTCCTGCCCGTGCCTGGAAGCCTGGCATTCACACTGTTTACTTCCTAATCGTAGTAGCAGGAAAAATGATGACGATGGCTATGACATACCAGCCACCGTGCCCTCTACTGCTCGCCGAGGTCCCGGGAGGCAGGCTTCTCAGAGGGTGAGGAACGTGAGGCCCAGGGGGATGAATGTCTTCCCCAGGCCACACGGTGGATGAACATGGGGCCAGCACCCTGTCCTTCCTCCAGGGCCTCCCTCCCCACCCTTTAGATCAGCCCCGCTTCCTGCCTGGGTGGGGTCCTCTGAGCCCAGGCCTCACCCCTGTTCCTCTGCCCGAAGGGCCCTGACTTGGTGTCCCCAGCTGGTGCTTGGAACATTTGAGTGAATGGAAGGGGCCTGGGCAGGACCCCTGAGATGGCTCAGGGACGAGCGGTGCAGAGCCCGTGTCTGGAAGGACGACCCAGGTGGGGCCGAGGGAGGAGAGCAGAGGCCCCCGCGGCCGGCCGGTGTTGCCGTGCTGTCTCTAGCTGGCACTCACCGAGCCCCAGCCATGGGCCAGGGCCTGAGCTTTTCCTGGGCTCCACTCTACAGATGCAGAAGCTGAGGCTCAGCGGGCTGGAGTTACTCCCCAGGGCTCTGCAGCCCCCCGTCCAAAACCACTGCCTACCCCACCAGCCCAGCTCCCCGCTCCGGCAGAAACCGGCTGCCTTCTCCTCCTGGGGGAGCCAAGGAGCCCCCCATCCCCATCCCCGCTCCTGCCAGAATTAGGCCTCTCAGCAGGTGTGCTCAGGGTGTAATCTGCACCATCAATACGCTGTCCACACCCCGCAGATCTGAGCCTGATAGAACTTCCCTCTGCGGAGCTGGCCCCTTCTGATGACTTTCACATTTCAGGGCTGGGCCAGGTTTCAGGTCATGGAGCAAGAAAAAGGGGTGCCACCTCCCTCCTGCTGCCTGACGTCCCCAGGGACAGAGCAGAGCCCCCGCGGGCAGACCAGCACCCGCTCAGTTCCGGGCGACTGAAATCAGGCTGCTTACCAGTGAAACCGGCAGCCAAGGCTGGGACACCTGGGACTTGGTTCGGGCCCAGTCGGAGGGGTTGGCAGCCAGGGCTGCTGCCTCGGCAAACGAGCGAGGAAAAGGCTCGTTAAACAGAGAGAGGAGGAAGCGAGGGGCGGGCGGGAGCAGGGTTGTGAGCGGACCCTAGAAATACTCAGGGCAGCTCTGGCCGGAACCAGTGTGGTGCTTATTTCAAAGCGGTTTCACCGGCGGGATTCCCAGGCCAGGCGTGTGATTGGAAGAGGAACATGGGCCGCTGGTGGCACCCACGTCACAGCCCAGCCGCCTCCCCCCGGGAGGGGCTGGGGCTCGGGTTTCTCCAGCTCCCACTGATCTGCTGCCTGGGCCTTTTTTATTGGCGGGGGAAAGCGGGGGTTGGTTCATGCCTGGCAGAGGTGGTCTGAGAGATGGAGCTTTGCAGGCCAAACGTGCGTCTGTGCGTGCATGCGTGCGTGCGTGCATGCGTGCGCGTGTGCGTGTGTGTGTGTGTATTCTCAATCTTTAAAATCGTAAAAATGGGTTTTGGTTCAGTTTTGATTGGACCTGGGAAAGATGTCAGGACTCTTGTCCACCCCTGTGATTTGACTTGTGGGGAAACTGAGGCCCAAGCTGGGTGGAGACCAGTCCAGGGTCCCCTGTCCAGGCAGCGGAGGTTGGCCTGGGAGCTGGGTTTCCTCCACCCAACCCCAGTGACCAGGATTCCTTCCTGAGGGGACGTGCTGGGGGCTGGGGGACATTCAGTCAGTGCCACCTCAGGCCACCCCCATGCCCTGGAGTCCCAGCTCTGCTCCAGGTCCCATGCCAGGGGTGCTGAGGGACATGGGAGGCCCAGCCCCTGCCCTCGGGAGCCAGCGGCCAGGCGAGGCGAGGGGGACACCCGTGGGGCTGGGACTGAGGAGGCCGGCGCCAGCTCCCCATCCTCACCGTGCTTTACAGGTGTTCCAGCGACGGGCAGACGGCTCCGTGAACTTCTTCCGCGGCTGGGAGGCGTACCGGGACGGCTTCGGCAAGCTCACGGGGGAGCACTGGTTAGGTGAGGACCCTGCCGCCTGCAGACTGGGGGGCTGGGGGACCGGCTCTCCCCAGACGGATGGCTGGCTGCGTCTCCCTGGCCTGGGCACACCGAGCCAGCTCGCGGGTGCTGCGTCAGAAGGGGCGACATCAGTACGTTGAGAGGGAATGAGGTAGAGGGGCAAGCAGGTACAGGAACCATGGTCACCAGGATGAGCCCCATGGACACATGGGCTTTTCCTGTCGGGGACGCCTTGGGGCCTGGCCACTTGTCATGTGTCAAGGCAGCCGTGGGCAGGTGCAGGGCTCAGTTCCACATAATGGAGGGCCAGGACAACCCCCAAAGCGCCCTGCCCTCGGAGGTCAGGGGTGCCGGATGCCGTGCTCGGGACATGGAGGGCGTGACTCCTGGGAGGGTGGCCAGTCGGTGCCCCTGCCCACGGTTCCCGACGGTCCCTCGGCACAGCCACCCACTTTCCACCGCTGGCACAGAGTCCATGCCTGGGGCAAAGAAAGGGCTCGAAGAGTTTAGATTCATATAGTCATTATCACTATTATTTACATACTGTCTCTCTTTGAACTCACTATTTTAACGTTTTAAAATACATACATAATTTCATTCTAAAGAATAACATTAATGAAAATTCTAGACCCGAGGTCCTATATATCTGGTGGCGAGTTGTGGCTTGCAAGGTGAGGTTTTGGGTTTGGTTTTTTTTGGGGGGGGAGAGATAATTCACTGTTTTAAGGTGCACAATTCAGTGGTTTTTTACTATGTTCACGGTTCTGCCACCATGGCCACTATCCAGTCCCAGAACATTTTCTGCACCCCAACAAGAAACCCTGTGCCCCATGAGCAGTCAGTCACTCCTGTTTACCTTTTAACATATGTTAAAGTAAACACAGGCATTGGAATGACACATTCCATCACTGGAATGACCTCGCACAGCACACCTGTGCCACTTTGGCATCCCCGGGCACGGACATCTGGTGTCATTCCCCAGCGAGGTTGGGGACAGCCGGGCAGGAGGGAGAGGAGGTGAGGGCAGAGGTGTGAGGCCCCTGGCTGGCCGGAAGCACCAGCTGGAGGGCCGAGCGCCAGGATTTGGGCTCCAGGTGGGGTCGGGAGGGTTCTAGGTCTGTAAGGACTTTCGGGGGTGGGGGCCAGGTGTGTGCCCTCTCCCCACGTGTGCAGAGGCCCCCGGGTGGTGATTTAGGCTGTTGTTTGCTTCATGTCCATCTTCATGACCGAAGATCATGAAGGCAGGACCCTCTCTGCCCGGACCTCAGCTTTGTCCCTGGTGCCACACGGGCACTGGCCGCAGGAGAGGTGACATCCCCACGTGGACTGCATGACCACAGCCCCAACTACTGCACACCTGTGTGCCCAGCCCCTTTTACACACTTCGGCCTGATACCTCACACCCTGTCACCCTTTTATGGACGAGGAAACTGAGGCTCAGAAAGGGTGATCACTCGGTGCAAGTGACACAAGTCACAAGCTAGTGTGTGCTGGAGTCGGGGAGCCTGGGCAGGGTTCACGTGCTGGGGCCACACCAAGCTTTGAATCATCCCCTGAACTGAATGAATGAACACAGGGGCAGGCCAGGGGGTGGGGGAGAGAAGCTTCTAGGTGGGGAGACCCTTGCCCTGGCCGCCCCCATCCAGGTGGGTGTGTGAAGACAGGGCGAAGGCGGCCGGGTGGAGGCCCTGTTCCCACTCACCACCCGCCCCCTGGGAGCAACATCGATGCCTCTGTCGCTCCGAGCATCTTAATTGAAATCTATCGGCAGCCACGGTGTGGGAGGAAACGTTAGGCAGGGCCTTGATCAGCTCCTGGCAGACACGGAGCCCTGACCGGAATGTCAACTCGAGCCCGGTCCCACATCCCTCTGCTCTTCACGTTCCTGTCACCTTCCCATCCTGTGTTTTGTCTTTTCCTATTGGGTTTCAGGAGCTCTTTATATATTAAGGTTATTGATCTATATCAGATACAAGTGATACATATTTACTCCCAGTCATTTATCTTCCAGTTTTTTTTTTTTTTTGTAAAATTATTGCTTATTTCCTAGAAGTTTTCATTTTCATGTAGCCAATTCTGCCAGTCTTTTCCTTCTTATCCTCTGGGTTTTAGGCCCTTCCCAGTTTTCTAGGAACGTCTCCTATTTACTAATCCTTTCTCAGTGTCGCATGTTAGGTTCCGACCTTCAGTCCATCTGAGAATTCACTGGGGCAACGATACCAGGTTTGGGGGGCTGTGTTTTCTCTCCACTTTAATTTGCTGGCTCCTTCTTTCTCAAGCTCTGCTTTTTGAACTCTGATGGATGATGGGGTCGGATCTCAGCCCACCAGCGAACATCCAGTGGTGGGGAAAGGAATCTTCCAGCATCCCCACGAAGCTGGCCTCCCTCTTGCCCTATTCCTGGATCTGATTATTCGTCCCAGGCAAGAACTTCATAAGAGCAAGGAGTCCGGGCAAATCTGCCTAGGTTCAAATCCCAGCTCTGCCACTTAGCAGCTGCGTGACCTGGGCCGGTTACTTAACCCCCCCGTGCCTCCTTTTCTCACTTAGAAAATAGGAGATAATAATAGCGCCTGCCTCGCTGGACCGTGACAGCAGCGGCGAACACCTGAGTAAGATGTGCAGCCGGCTGGGCTCTGTTCTAAGAATCGCACAGGGATTCTTTAATTAAATTGGACCCATCCTAATGCCGCAGGGTTCATTAACCCATGTGAAGTGCTCAGAACAGTGCCCGGCATCTGTTAAGTGCTGTCTGGGTAGTGGCTGTTGTCACTTGCCCGCTGCCTGCCCTTCAGAGTTTGTGGAGCCCTCTAGCCCCTCCCAACAGCCCAGTGAGGCCTACTGCACAGGTGTGCATGCCGGGGCCCAGAGAGGGAGAGCAGGTCGCTCTGGAACTCCAGCCCAGGGAGGAGTGGACACAGGCAGGGAGACGCGGGGCAGGTCAGCTGTTGGTGCTGCTGTTACTGTGTCCTTGGACCTGGACCACGGGACCGAGGCTGCCCCTAGGCTGGATGGGGAAGGGCCACACGGCCGTCATGCCCAGTTAGCAGGAACACGGTGACCCGTGGGGTGGGGGTGGTGCAGAGCTCGGGAAAGGCAGGCAGGAGGGAGAGGCCGATGAACTGTCACTCAATGCTGATAACTTGTAAGGCGTTTAATTAAATGGCCTCTTCATCAAGAGATAATCAGAGTGGCAGGGAAGTGCCTTGAGTGACTGTGGGGGAAGGGGGCGGGGGGAGAGGGAGGCCTGGTGTGAGACCCCAGGATGGGCATGGGACTGCTGAGGAGGGGAGGGACAGAGGGAGGGAGGAGGTGCGTTGTGTGTTGGCGGGGGGCAGGTACGGAGCCAGGCCTTAGAGGCAGCTGGAGACACAAGCTCCGCCTTCTGCCTCTCATCTCTTTATTGAGCGCCTACTGTGTACCGGGCCCCACCTCAGACACTTGGGATTGTTGTCCCTTTCTGTCACCAACCACATGAGCTTAGCTCTTGTTTCAACC
>NW_011888939.1:1883583-1887467 GCF_000151845.1 Pteropus vampyrus
GGACCCATCCTAATGCCGCAGGGTTCATTAACCCATGTGAAGTGCTCAGAACAGTGCCCGGCATCTGTTAAGTGCTGTCTGGGTAGTGGCTGTTGTCACTTGCCCGCTGCCTGCCCTTCAGAGTTTGTGGAGCCCTCTAGCCCCTCCCAACAGCCCAGTGAGGCCTACTGCACAGGTGTGCATGCCGGGGCCCAGAGAGGGAGAGCAGGTCGCTCTGGAACTCCAGCCCAGGGAGGAGTGGACACAGGCAGGGAGACGCGGGGCAGGTCAGCTGTTGGTGCTGCTGTTACTGTGTCCTTGGACCTGGACCACGGGACCGAGGCTGCCCCTAGGCTGGATGGGGAAGGGCCACACGGCCGTCATGCCCAGTTAGCAGGAACACTGTGCCCCGTGGGGCGGGGGTGGTGCAGAGCTCGGGAAAGGCAGGCAGGAGGGAGAGGCCGATGAACTGTCACTCAATGCTGATAACTTGTAAGGCGTTTAATTAAATGGCCTCTTCATCAAGAGATAATCAGAGTGGCAGGGAAGTGCCTTGAGTGACTGTGGGGGAAGGGGGCGGGGGGAGAGGGAGGCCTGGTGTGAGACCCCAGGATGGGCATGGGACTGCTGAGGAGGGGAGGGACAGAGGGAGGGAGGAGGTGCGTTGTGTGTTGGCGGGGGGCAGGTACGTAGCCAGGCCTTAGAGGCAGCTGGAGACACAAGCTCCGCCTTCTGCCTCTCATCTCTTTATTGAGCGCCTACTGTGTACCGGGCCCCACCTCAGACACTTGGGATTGTTGTCCCTTTCTGTCACCAACCACATGAGCTTAGCTCTTGTTTCAACCTAGTTTTCTCTTGGGCGGGACCTTCTAAGCCCCCCACTTCTCCTACATTCTCTCTCCCACTCCAGGGCTCAAGAGGCTGCACGCACTGACCACGCAGGCGGCCTACGAGCTGCACGTGGACCTAGAGGACTTCGACAACGGCACAGCCTACGCCCACTACGGGAGCTTCGGCGTGGGCTTGTTCTCTGTGGACCCCGAGGAGGACGGGTTCCCACTCACTGTGGCCGACTACTCGGGCACTGCAGGTAGGGCTCCAGGCTGCAGCAGGCCGGGGGTGGGGGGAGGGAGCCCACCAGTCTCCCCACCTAGGAGGTCCTGCCAGGGCAAGTGCTCCTGCCTCTGGGGTCGGGATCAAGGTTTCTCCCCTTCCCCTCCAAGGCCCACCTGGTCCTCATCCCAGCAAACGAAGCCAGTAGGGCCTGCAGTGTTCGCCCATTTAGCAGATGAGCAAAGTGAGCCAGGAAAGGAGACACCTGAGGTTTGGCTCTGCGGGTCTCTCAAGGGGGCTGGGTTTCTCTTAGGCAGAGTCGAACAAGCAAGGACAGGGAGGCAGCGCGTGAGAAAGCTGGGGGGAGGAACAGAAACCGCCTAGACCCAGGGGACAGCCACCGACCCGTAGGGGGCGCTGCGGGTGCACGTGAGCTGCGCGGACACCGTGGGTGTGTCGGGACGGGTGCGTGTGCACCACTCTGTTTTGGTGGGGGCACTGTGTACACGTGCGTGCACACGCACATCCAGGGGAGCGCACCGCGCACACGTAGCTGTGCTCGCATGCCCGCACCTGTGCGCCCCGAGTACACACCTGAGTGCGCGCGCCTGCGCAGGGGACTCCCTCCTGAAGCACAGCGGCATGAGGTTCACCACCAAGGACCGCGACAGTGACCACTCGGAGAACAACTGCGCTGCCTTCTACCGCGGCGCCTGGTGGTACCGCAACTGCCACACGTCCAACCTCAACGGGCAGTACCTGCGCGGCGCGCACGCCTCCTACGCCGACGGCGTCGAGTGGTCCTCCTGGACCGGCTGGCAGTACTCGCTCAAGTTCTCCGAGATGAAGATCCGGCCGGTCCGTGAGGACCGCTAGACCGGCCCCGCCCCCTCCCCGGCTCCGCCCCCTCCCCTCCCCTCCCCCTCCCGGGCCCCCTCTCCCACCCCCGGGCCCCCTCTCCTGCTCGATTGCCTGCCTGCCGCACCTGGCTGACCCGCTCTTGCATTGGCGCGGGGCCCGGCCAACCCCGACACTGCCCCCTGGGCGGGCGATGTCGCACATCAATCACCTTCGCTCTGTCTCCACCCTTCAATTTGCCTCTGATGCGGGGCGGGGCAAACTTGACCCATAATTCTACCTGCCCAGACTTTGGGTCCTGGGCTGTCTGCCTTCACCTGGCCAGGAGTCACCCCCGGCAGCCCCTCCACTTTGCCGATCCAAACGCCCGGCGTTATGGGGGCACAGAGAAGGACAGACGGCGCCCCTGGAACCCTTCCAGCAGACAAAGGGAATGTTTGGGGCGTTCTGAGATCTGAGAGCAGCCCCTCCCTCATTTCCACGGTTCCTGGAGACCCCATCTCTCGCCGCTGGAGAGCCGCTGGTGCTCAGAGCTGTCCAGGGCGGTGAGGCTCAGCTGCCAGTGGAGACTCTTGCCCCAAGGTGGCCAAGGCTGGTTCCCTGGAGTCCCCCACCCATCCACCCCATGTCCCTACTGGCCTGGGAGGTCCCCAGTGCCCTTGGCTGCTGCGTCCTGCCTCATGGTTTCCTGGGGCAGCCAGAGCCCCTCCCCACCACCATCTCCTGCTTGTGAGAGGAGGGTGCAGATCCTGCACCACTGTCCGAGCTCAGCCAGTGAGGACGTCTTGATTTCCTGGGTGGCAGTGGGCTTGTACTACCCCCCCCCCCCACCACCAATTTCCAGGGTTTCCAGGGACTCCAGAGTCCTAAGGCCCCTTAGGAGCAGGCCTGGAGGGTGGAGGCTGGACCTGGAGGGGTTAGATGGCTATTACCCCATCTGCCCAGACTGCCCCCTGCTGGGGTTAGGGGGAAGGGCAGGGCTGGGACTCCCGATTTTAACCTGCTGCCCAACAACCTTGGAGCCCTGATGCATTTGTTGTCCAGACCCTAGCACAGAGCTGTTTTTCCAAGTTCCCGCCTATGGAGACCTGATGGGGTGGGGTGGGGCTTTGAGAGGGCTGGAGTATCAGCCTGAATTGCTGCCCAGAGGGTGGGCAGCACCAATGGCCCCTCCTCAGGCAGGACACCTGAAGGCACCTTTACAGGACACCTGAAGGCAGGCACACGGGAGAGTGTGGGGCTCAGCTCTCCCTTCCTCTCCCACCAACATTTGTGCTTCAGTAAAAATCGGAGTTGGCCGGGGGCAGCAGGAGAGGCCTGGAGTGCCACTGACCTGCCCTGAGACCTGGCCGCTCCCCTCCCTCTCGCTCTACCTGATTGTCAGTGTTCGGCAAAGCTTTGCCGGACATCTGCTGTGGCCCAGAGCCTGTTGAACAAGACCGAGTCTCTGACCTCTTGGCACTCAACTTGAAGCAGAGACAGCCAAGAAGTAGGTGTTACAGCCAGAGTGACCAGGGCAGTGACGGGAGCAGCCCAGGTGCAGGCAGGGCTGGGGGCAGTGGTGGGCAGAGATGTAAGATGACCACATGTGACTTAAAGGGAAGACTCCTGCTGGCCCCCTTTCTCACCTTCTAGAAACCAAGAGAGCCACCCCACCTGGGCCACTGGGTCCCCCAGATAAGGAGCAGAGTGTGGGTGGGACCGAGTCCTCAGCCCAGACTGGAGCTGGCTTCTGCTGCCAGCCGAGGAGTGCCAACCGCTGTTTAGAAAGTGCCAAGCGCTTTCTGATCTGTCTTCAAACAAATTCCTGGTGAGTGTGATGTTAATGGATTCACAGATGTGCGTGCGTGTCAGGAGGCTCCTGCCAGGACTCGGCAGACGAACAGACGTGCCACAGCTCGGGCCTGGCAGGGGGACGGGCGAGGGCGGCCTTCAGGGGCCCAGAGTCAGTGTCTGGCTGGCCCAGAGACACCCATTTCTTCCTGCCTGAGGGC
>NW_011888939.1:1888737-1890430 GCF_000151845.1 Pteropus vampyrus
CGGGCCTGGCAGGGGGACGGGCGAGGGCGGCCTTCAGGGGCCCAGAGTCAGTGTCTGGCTGGCCCAGAGACACCCATTTCTTCCTGCCTGAGGGCACCAGCCCCGTTCCCAGCCCAGGCCTGGCACCTCTGGGGGACATGGCCGAACCAAATGCTGGCCGAATGGGCGCCAAACCCATCCTGGTGATCGTGGTGGGGATGGCCAAGGCCAGCGCATCCCCCCTCCCAAGGGCACCCCTTCAGAGGCTGGCGCTGAGCACAGGCGGCCCCTGGACACCCCAGGAGGCTGCCGCGAGGGAGGCAGACCTGGGCCCACGCTGCGATGTCAGATGGGGGTGACCACAGAGGAAGGGGGTGCTGGCACAGGCAGTGGAGAGGGGCAGATCCACCTATGACAGACATGCACATAGGGTCACCTGGGACTACAGTCACAGTCACTGTAGCCGGACCCTGACCCACGGAGCCCAATTTGATGGGTTGATGGAGGGGTGCCTGGGTCCCTGCCATCCCATGTCACCTGATCCAGCCTGCCTCATTCTTTCCTCCTTTAATGAGGAGAGGAACCAGCCAGGGGAGGGGTCTCTACACTGGGATCTTGAGGCAGTGTACTTACCGCCCCGCCCCCCAGCCCCCGCAACTTCTGACAGGTCCTGTTCACAAGCACAGGCAGGTTGTGTGGAATCAGCCAGCGGCCTCAGGCCTTGCCCCCGCCCCCACCTCTGAGTTAACCTAGAGGCTGCCCAGCTGGCCACTTGAGCTTCAGAGAATGGACGCACCTGAGTTCCCACCCTGATGGCCTCCGCACAGTTAGCGGGAGATGACAGAGCTGTGAGCAGTTTCAAATTGCACTTTCCCTCTGCGGCTGCACGTAAATAGCTTTCACGTTTGTCGTGGTGGAAGCAATAGTGCCCGCCTCTTCCTGGTCCCTCCCACCCCCGCCGCCAATCACCCCCTCCCCACACGGGCCTCTGGCTGGCCTGGTGGGAGCTGGAGCCGTGCAAGCTGGGGGCCTTGTCACCCAGGATCCGGAGCATTAGTGAGGAGTGTCGGCAGGAACTGCCAGCTGCATCTGCTATGCCAGGAGCGGAGGGAGGAAGAGGGGTGCCACGTCTGCTGACATGGAGGGACAGGGACGTGAGCAAGGCCCATGTCAGCTGCAGATCTCTGTCCTGTGGAATCTGAGAAGCGACATGCTGGCAGGAAGAGACATTAGTGGATGCGCTGAACCCAGAACAAAGGATCACTAGACGTTGGCCCAAGCGGCCAGGACCTCTCTAAGGCCTCAGTTTCTTCGTCTGCTCACAGGGAGAGGGCTGTCCCCAAACTCCAAGTGGGCCGAAGAGCTGGCAAGACTCAATAACCAGAGGGCTGAGGTGGGACCTGGGTGGGATTTTGGGGGGATGTGGAGTAAGAAACCGGCTCTGACCTGAGGCTGGCCGTGCTGGCCTCCTGCTGCGCCTGACTGTCCACACAAGGCTGGCTGGGTGTGGGACAGGAAGTGGGGTGCACTGGGGCTGGGGAGGGAGCTTGAGGGCCAGCACAGCTTTCTATGAACAAAGCATGGTGTGCACCGGGCGCCAGTCGGCCCGTGTGCACTTAGCATTGTGTATGTTCCTGTCTCCAATAAAGTCTCCTTGCGACCTGGCTCAGGCTCCGCCTCCAAGCCTGCTCGGCGCCCAATCGGAACAAGGCCT
>NW_011888939.1:1891440-1898785 GCF_000151845.1 Pteropus vampyrus
TGAGTGATACAGCACAGGAAGAGGTTCCCCGTGGCAGGAGGGGTTCAGCCAGCACCCCCAGAAGCTCTGAGAGGGAACAGCAGACCCAGGCAGCCCAGGCCCATGAAGAGGGCGCCGTCTGGGCTCTTGGACACCAGCAGCAGCCAACACTGGTTGGGTGGGTACTGTGCAGGCCCAACCCTGCTCAAGACCCCCCCAGGATGTGGGCATTGCTGTCTGTCCCCAGTCAGGTGGAGAAAGGGAGGCTCAGAACATGGTGGGCCTTGCCCAAGGTCACAGCTGGTTCGTGGCTGAGCAGGCATGAAATCCACACGGGGCTGATGGGTGGGGGCTTCCGAGAGCCAAGGTGGGCCCTGGCTCGGCAGCGCCAGGCTACGTCACCCCAGCAGGTATTGTCCACGCCCAGCCTCAGCCCCCACACTGAGAAGCAAGGGCAGGCTGCTGGGCAGCTTGGACATCCTAGGACATGGCCCCGACCCTCCACCAGGACGGCTTCCCAGGGAACCTCATACTGGTGGCTTCCAGCCTATAAAAAAGACGGTCCCCTGGCTCACAGCCTTCCCCATTCCCCTGATACCACAAAAAGCCTTTGCCGGGGAAGCTGACTCCAGAGGATCCCGCTGCTCTGAGATGCAGCTGCAGCCCAGGCCCTGCCCTTCTGCTGCTGCTGGAAGCCCTGAGTCTCCATGGTGGCAGAAATAGTGTCACAGTTGTCACTGCCCCCCAGCTGCTCAAGAGTGGGGGCTCGTTTCCTGGAGGGACCCCAGAGGCTTTGAGGAGCCCAGGAAATGCTCTTGAAAACAATCTTTTGGGCCAGGTGTTCTGGGTGCCTGGCAAAACCCCAGAGCTGGGAAGTTTGGCATTGAATCCAACATCATACTTGGCTCCAGGCGGCTGGCTCCCGAGGGTGGGGACATCATGGGTGGGGGCTGTGCTGAGGAATCGGTGGGCCACATGGGGGCCTCGTCATACTCTTCCCCAACCTTATGCCCAACCCAAACCTGTGCCCAATGCTCAGGACTTTCAGTGGCCACTTGACAGAGCTACAGGCCCTAGTCCTTAAAGGGGCCCTGGGCAAGTGGCTGTTTTCACAGCAGGACCTTTTCCTGGAGCCCAGGGAATCAAGGAGCCCCAGAGAGGGGTGAGGTTGAGGGGAGGGGGGAGTGGAGAGGGGGGAGGGGGAGGAGGGGAGATAAAATGACGACGCTGCACCCCTCACACGCACTGGTGTACGCACGCACGCCGGCCCCTCGGTGATGGAGGCCGCCTTTGCACCTGCTCCCGCAGGCACGTGGGCGCACCCTCTGCCCACACCTGCACGAAGCTGTCGCCCTCACCACGGGAGGCCAGAGCGCACCCCTTGGGAGGGCCCAAAGTCAACCGTGAGCTGGCTGTCCGCCTTTTCTGGACCCCACGCTTGCTAAACAAGGTCAAGGGGAAACCTCGGCTTCCTGCTGGGGGTGGAGCTAAGCACTCTCTTGAGCCATCGTCCCCCATGAGGGGGTAGACTGCAGCCCTTCCCTCAGGTTGCTGGGGGCGGGGAAGTGTCCATAAGGCCCTGTCTCTTCTCATGGGGTGGTGACCTCTGGCGTGATTTCTTGCCCACCCCCCCAGCACCTCAGTCCCCAGCCTGGCCTGAGTAGCCGTCCCCAGTGACGTCCCCAGTGACTGCAGGGCGGCCGCAGCCTCTAAGCCAGGGGGAACAGGCTGGGGGCGTGGCTAGACTGTGTCTGTACCTCCTGCTGGTCTCCCCACAGGCAGTCCTCAGGTGCAGAGAGGGGTGGGGTGGGGACTGCTGGAGTCAGCCAGAGGGGTGCCACCCACCGGCAAACACTTCCTGCTTCCTTGTGATGGGTCCCCGCCTCCCCCTTGGCTGCTGCCCGGAGAAGACCCCAGGGGTGCTCTGCGATGACACGCAGAGCAGATCTCGGATGAATCATCGTGAGGCGAGACAGGAGCAAGACTCCAGCCAGTGGCCACGCCCAGACCAGAGCGGACGCCGCAGGGACATGTGGACCCACGGGGCAGCCCGCTCTGTAAGGGTGCTGTGCGGGTGACATGCGATGCTCCCCGCCCGCACCGGTGAGCTCGCCTGGGGAAAAACCATCTGGGAGCAAGTGGCTGGGGAGTGACAAAGACTGGTGTCGTCCACCGTGGGTGACGACTGACACCCAGCCCTCGTCAAGTCCCACGGTGGCCTAACAGCCTCATCTCTGTGCCGTATCTCTGTGCCGTATCCCTGTGGCCGGAGAGGCGATGTGACCGCTCTCAGCTGAGGTTCAGAAAGCCGCCCCGTGGAGAGCCACGGTGCTGACCCTCGCTCGCCTGTCCGTCTTTCCCCGAACGGGCGCAGGCACGAGCCAGGCCCTGGGCTTGAGAGAGGAGCTGCCCAGGCCAGGGCTTTGGCCCCTTCCACCGCCTCTTGTAGGGAGGTAGCCACTGCCCGGTTCAGCCTGTTGGCACCGAACACCCCGTGTAAGGCTCCAGCACGGGTGGACTGCGGCACCGAGCAACCGCTCACCTAACTCGACTGGAGGCAATCGCTGGCCTCATGGGCGTCTGTCATCTCGAGCCCGGGGAGTGGCGTGCTGGCCCGGCCACAGGTGTGTGAGGTGTGGACACCAGCCCCACCCCCCGCCCCCCGCCGACGGCTGCTGCGGAGAGGCGAGCCTGACACAGGCAGGACCGTAAGGGTCATTAAGGGGGGGGTGGGGCACCAACGCCTCCTCCAAGGGGCTCGAGGGTCTGCCCGTGATTCAGTTAATGACGCTGCCCGCTCTCCTCCGAATGAGGTGGTTCTCTGGGCAAAGGGCGGCCCGTCTGCCCCTCATCAGACCACATCTTGTTTGAACTGCCCCCTCCTTCACCACCAGTGTCCCCAGTGGAATCCCAGGGTCAGGAATGTGCAGCAGTCAGAGCACACAGTGGGTGACAAGTCCACCCAGGGGACCTATATAAAGCAGGGATCGTCAGGAGCCACACCTCCTGGACGAGAGCCCGGAGGAGCCTGTCCACAGCAGGGTGAGTACAGCTGCTCCGTACCTGCAGGAACCCCGTCAGGCCCTCATCCAGGTCAGGAGCTGGGCAGGGGGTCTCAGGGCTGGGTAGGCCTGGAGAGGTGACGCTGGCACCTCATCTTGCAGCCCAGAGGCGGCCGGAGCTGCCCTCCACGGGAGGAGGGCCACTTCTTTCTGTGCATCAAGAAGTCCCCTTTCTCGAGACCCAGAGGCCATCCTCAGGTAGATTCATCTACCAGGTGGGATCGTCCCGGTCCAAACAGCTGTTGGCAGCGTTTTACGGGGAGGAAACAGCTGTGGAGAGCCCCCCGCCCTGTCCAGGCCTGATGCAAGGGCTTTCCCGAAGCGGCCCCAGGGACGAGCAGCTTAGGAGGGCTGGATCTGGGTAGAGAGGAGGGCTGCTTTGTGATTTCTGTGAAGCTTTCTGGCAGAGCTCACTTTGAAATGTCTTCAAGGGAGCCATTTCTGGAGAGCGCTCATCTGTGCCATCGTCTCCAGGGCCAGCTCTGCATGCCAGCTTCCGTCCTCCTCGAAGGACCAGCCAGCTGACTCGCCACGGTCGTTACCAAAAAGGCTTCCTCTGCGAGGGAACGAGCAGTCACTGCCGAGGCAGGGGCATATGAGGAAGCTCTAGTCTGGCTGCAGATCCCCCATGGACCCCTATCCACGTAGCAATTCCCAAGTCAAGCCCAGTTCGACCTGGGATTGCATTCAGCTCTGTCACTTAAAAGCTGTTGAGGTCTTGGGCAAATCACCCGCTTGAGCCTGCTGCCTCCTGTAACGGGATAACATCTCCTGGATATTATCCCACAGGTCTGGCGTGCCGAGAAGCACCTGGCCATTAGAATCATGAGTCTCAGAGCCTTCGCTTTCTAGCCATGTGGCCCGGGCACAGTCTTAGTCTTTCTGACCTTTTTTTTTTTTACGAAAAAAAAAAAAAAATGGGAAGAACGGTGCCTGAAAGGTTTATCGTGAAGACAAAGTGCAGCCATGCACACAGATGGGGCTTAATAGAGACACTGACACCCCGGCCATGTTTACACGCTCCTCTCCAGTCGGGTGTCTGAGTTAGACCGGGTACATCAAATTTGTTTCCTGTTTTCACGAGCAACTCATTTCCACATTAGAGACATCAGTAGAGTCCCAGCTAAACAGCTCAGCCAGACCTATTTATTATCAAGTCGAAAACTAAGAGAGATTGATGCTATTAACTTTCTACCCTGCGGCTCTGAGATGATTGGCCAAGAGTCAATAATTACAATAAAAGAAGAATGAACCAAATCTGCCCAGCTTTCCCAGGCTGCCTGCGTGATGCTGTGAGCCACCCCAGCAGTGGTGGGATTAGAGCGCTAAGCTGCCACAGCCGTCAAACCCAGAGATTGCAGAAGAGGGAGAAGCAGCCTAATTGGTACAATCAGCTCCTGAGCCTGCTAAGAAAATAAAGGATGGTCTCCCCACGTAGTGACACTTCATGCTGCTTGCAAGTCGGGCTCAGCTGAGCCACCAGCTTGGGCCTTTGATGGCTGCCCAGGCCCGGGGAGGTAGTTGACTAGTGCTGTGCACGGCCCACACGGCAGCCTGTAACTTCCCCGTCTCCTTCCTCCGACCAGATGGTAAGCCCCTGCCTCCTGTCCTGCCTCCTCCTGCTGCCATGGGGCACCTGCTTTCCTCTACTGGGCAGAGAAAAGCCCATGGATGCCATGGGTGGCATTGAAGGCGAAGTGAGCTGGGCCGGGGGACGCTGAGTCCACTTCCCATGGGGCTCCTCACAGCAGCCGAGAGTTCCACACCCGCATGCCCTGCTCGGCACAGCCGTGGAGCTGCGGACGTCAGGCAGAGAGCATACCGGTGTCAGGTTCGGTTTGGGAGGCAGGATGATGGCAACGAGGCTGCCAGCTTCCCTCTGGCTGATGGCGAGGCTAGTGACCCATTGGGGACCCTGGCTGAGGAGCTCAATGGCTACAGCAGAAAGAAAAGTGGCTTCAGCTTCCGCTTTGGCCGGCGGTGAAGGGCCAGGGCACCTTGGAGAGGGTTTCTCCTTGGATACTGTCCCCCCACCCCAACTCCCACTCCACAAGCCTCAAAGACGCTGAGAAGATGTGGCTATTATTATAATGAATTAGCAGTAGGATTGGTTAGGTGGATGCTTACTTTTGATTTTCAACTTTGCTGAAGCAAAAACTTGGGTGGTGTCAAAAAGAGGTGACCGAAAGCAAGCTGTATCTTGGGTAAGATGACACCACCATCGCAGCTCACCCACACTATGGTCTGGTTCTGGTCAGCCCCCTGGCTCCAGCGGCATGGAGTCCGGGATGCTGTTGGGCCACGAATATGAACAGAGCTGGCTGTGCCAGCTCCGAGTTGAAGGCAGGCAGACGGAATGACTGCAGTGGGGTGATCAAAGATTTGACAGTCTCCATAGGGACGTCTGTAGCTGACATCCAAAGAGCAACTGTGAATGAGTACATTCCACTGGGTGAAGAGTACAGTTCTGAAAGTTAAAAATGGAAAAATAAAATCTCGTTCTCCGCCCCATTAACACACGACCCCTCTGGCAAGAAAACTCTGCTGTGGTGTTGGGATGCTGTTCAGAACCAGCTGCCCATCCCCTTCTGGTAACTGTCCCCCTCGATGTTACAGTGTTTGTCAAGCCAAGTGTCTCGTGGGACATGAGCAAGGAATCCATTTTTGCTATAGCAAGGTTGCATTTCAAATGTTAGGAATATGAATGGTATACGGATCTTTTGAAATAATAGTTGTAAACTGCAAAGCCGTAACAAGCAGCTCGCCTGGCTCTTGCCTACAGGTCCTCTGTGCACTAGGAACTTCGCTTTCCTGAGCCGCCAGTGCCTCAACTCTGGGGAGATGGAAATTGTGTTGCATGCACCCACACACCTTTCCCAGCATCCCCTTAATTGGCAGTTGGTAAAATGCCCATGGTCCAAGGTACAGAGAAACAGACGGTGTATTTTTCTCCTGCACTTGACTGCCTCTCCCTGGTTTTCTCCAAGCAAAGATCATTCTGAAATCACCTGCTCTACCTGAGGGAAGTTAGTGCTCAGCCACTGGGGCGAGGCAGAGCATCTCTTCCTAACGCTGCTCTGGTGTGTCCTGTGTTCCGTCTCGTGTCAGATACGGCAGTCTGATACTGCTTACTCCCAGGCTGACTTCAACTGCTGAGATGAGAACCTGTATTGATGTTACTATGGCAACATCTCCCGCCTCCTTTCGAGCTGCTGCTTGTCTCTGTTCACAATTGAATAATTTTCCATTGAGCTGTCACAATTAATTGCTGGATTTTTATTAGCCTTTTAGAACCACACTGGGTTGGACGCAGCTTGACCCCTTGGAGCATTTCAGAGTTTTCTGTTGTTAGTGACTTAACAGTAGCGGCTCTCAGTCCTTGGCAGCTAGAAAGCCACTTCATTAAGTGGTACACAGATCTGAGCCACAAAAGTCAAGCTGACTGGGGAGCAGAACTGGGGGGTAGGATGGGACGGGAACAGAGGAGTCAGAACACCCCTTATGTTAAAGCGAACTGCCTTCTCCTGGAGCCCCTCACGGCTGCTCCCCTGTGCCTGGGTACCTATGCCCTAGGGCTCAGAGCTGCTGATAGGGACCAGACAGGGACACAGAGCCTGGAAAGCACATCATACTCTTTGGCCTCCACTACTGTCCAAGAAAGGATGCCTCCTGCTAATGTGACAGTCCGATGGGGAAGGAACACATCCCCGGATCTTCATCCACTGGTAACATACACTCACCCTCAAGCCATGGAGGGCAAACCTCAAGAAAATGAGCCCCAGTGCTTGTCCACGAAAGACAGCTCTGGTGCCAAGAATGTTTGTCACAGGGTGGCTGGACGAAGCGCGTACAATTCCAGCCCCGGCTGTCTCCCCTAGGTGTGTGCTTGTCTCCACTCTGGGTAGCGACCAATCAGCCTCCCTCAGCTCGTTCACCCAGGAGACTTGCTCATCAAAGACCAAGTGCAACCAAGACCAAGGGCAGAGGGAGGCCTTGTAGCAAGGTGTCCTGAGTCTCACGTGCAGTTTCCACTCCTAGAAAACAGACACACACACACACACACACACACACACACACACAAGCGTGCTGCTCCCGTGGTCACCAAAGCTGAGACATTCCTGCGTGTTTACATACACTTAGGGAGTGCCCTGGCTAGTTTTTAACTTAGTTGGATTAAATTAACCTCAGTGGAGAAATCTCAGATAAAGAGAGCGAGAGGGCCTTCAAAGGCGTGGATATCCCATCATTCAGCTTTCATCATTAAACAAAAATCAACAAAGCTATTCTTTCTCAGTGGGGGGCGG
>NW_011888939.1:1900075-1945061 GCF_000151845.1 Pteropus vampyrus
AAGAGAGCGAGAGGGCCTTCAAAGGCGTGGATATCCCATCATTCAGCTTTCATCATTAAACAAAAATCAACAAAGCTATTCTTTCTCAGTGGGGGCGGGGGGGGGGCAGCGCTCAATAAACCTGAAAATCAAAACAATCGAAAGGCTAAGGGCCCTGATTTGTTAAACTGACGCCCACTCCCCGGGATTAATCTCTTTAACCCCTGCCCACTCCCAACCCCGCCGGCTCCTTTGTCTTGCTCGGGCCCCTGCTCTCTCCTTGGTGGAGGTTACTCCCCACATGAGCGCAGGTGACACTCCTTGGAAACACTGATTTGGAAGCAGAGAGTAAGCTCCCGAGAGCTCCGAGGTCGCTCTACCTGGAGTGGCAGCACGCTCTCCCGCAGAGCAGACATCTGAGAGCTGTTAGCATCCATTCATCATATTTATTCTGAACACAAGTCTTCACCTTGGGTGCACATGTAAAGGTACTTAGCTATTAAACTGGATGGGGAATGCTTCTGTCCATATTTTCCTATGCGTTTGAAATATTAATAAAAATGTTTAAGAAAAAAAGAGACAAGGGGCAGCAAGCCATCAGGCAGCCGCTGCGGTCCACGAGGAGACCCCTCGTCCCAACTTGGCCCCAGGGCTGGGGACGCTGCACAACATGCTCCACTAAAGACCCAACCCAGACACGGTGCTCCATGCAGGGAATTGGGGCCCTGCCCAGAAGGCTGGGTGACCACCAGGGATGAGAGCAGGCATGGACAGGGCCACCGTGGTTGGTCAGTCTTGTCCACCTTGTTTATGTGTCAAGACGACATTTAGCAATTGATTTCGTCACTCAACGTGGGAATGCCACCCATAAAATGCGTCAACACTGAGAAGCTGGGCGAACACTTCCCGACTTCTCTCCCACGACGAGGGGAGAAGCCTGGCCCAGAGCGGTCATGCTGTGGCCATCTGCACTGCCACACATTAGTCTTGGCACGGCAGCTATAAGCTGGCACACGCTGTGTGTGACCTTGGGCAAACTACTTCACGCCTGAGCCCCGCCCTCCTCACGTGAGAAGTGATGGAAGCTCTCATAAAAAATGGTGCAAGGTTTCCTGTGGGGACGCAGAGCACGTCCGCAGAACAGCGGAAAGCACTCACGTGAGCTGGAACTTTGAGAAAGCTTTCGCTAAAACATTCACACACATCGAGAATGTGCTCCAATGCTAACTGTACAGTCTGAAGCCTTCTCACCAAGTGACACACCCAGTAGCCAGCAGCACCCCGACTACGTAACAGAGCTCTGCCTGCCCCCCAGGGCTCCCTTGTGCCCCAACCTGGAACGACTCCCTTCCCCGTTACCCTCCAACCTGACTGCCAGCACCACAGTGCAGACTAGCCATGCCCATCTGAACAAGAGGAAGCTTCCGGCGCCGCCGGTCTGGCTGGCCGCCTCTGCCCAACACTGCACTTCTGAGACGTGCTCGCGGGGCGCTGTGGCAACAGCAGGTCACCCCGCTGCCCTACGATAGTCTACTATATGAACACACAATGTGCTCCCCCCTTCTGCTGGCAACGTTGCATTGTGTTCAGTTTGGGGATCTTAAAGTGCTTTTCAACTTTTTAAAATATTTTGACACTCATATCTTGTGACAATAACAGCAGCAGCACTGGCCCTTCAGGAGGCCTTGGCCCTCGGGAGCTCCCAGCTTCTCGACCTTGAGGGCAGGAGTCCACGTTAACTGAAAACTGTTTCAAGGGCACAGACTGGCGTCTTCTGGGGCCAGATCCAGCTTGCATTCAGCTCTCAGAGGATTCTGTGACCTAGCAAGTTTAAGCTCAGGTGACATACAGGAAAGGTTATTTGGCAGGTCTTTTAAGACCCTTATTTGACACTGGTACAGCTGCCGAGGTGACGGCTGTGTGACACCATGCATGAGCTATGACCGGACAGGCCCCCTCAATGCTGAGTGCCCGGAACCTGGGGTAACACGCCCAGAGGCTGCTGTGAAGACTGTGATCAGTCCACATCCGGCACGGAGGAAGCAGCCGTCACTCCCGACTGTCACTATAATCATTCTGCGTCTTCTCTCAGACTCGAGAATTGTCATTCAGCGAAGACCCTGTTGCCTGTGGAAAAGCCCAGACTTAGAAGGCCTGGTGCCCAGTTATGGTCTGACCCCTAACAGGCTCTGCGGCCCTGGTCTCGGTCTCTGCCTCTGTGAGGCTGTTCTCCACGCTCCAGCGGATTCCAGCAGCCCTCGTCCCGGGTGGCGTCTTCGCCTGTCACCTGGCGTGCCGCGCGCCTCACTGCAAGCTCCCCGGTGAAGAGTCTCGCTGAGCCGTGCTCTTCCCCGCACGCTGGTGAGCAGGATCTGTACCCGCGGACAAGCCCGCGGACTTAATGAGCATCATTACCAGAGCGCGCCACTTCCTTCCCCGACTTCCACTTCCCCAGCTGTCGGCTGGCGCGGGCGCTGCCACCGCCCTGCAGGCCCCCTGCTGGGGGCTGGGAGAGGCCGAGGCCGGCCCGGATGGCACTGCCACTCCCTCGCAGGCCAGCACACCCCGCTCCTCCTTGTCCTCACGAAGTAGACTCCTGGGGTGTCAAACACGAGTGAGGGGCGCTTCGAGGGCTGAGGGCAGCGGCAGCAAGTGAGCTCGAAGGCAGAGCGAGATGGAGCGATGAGCTTTCAGGCCAGCGAGGAATCAGGACATCGCGTCCTCCCACTTCAATGACGCCGTGACGGTCTGACAGTGGCAGAGCCCTCGGGCTGCTGCTCCTCTCCTGCGCCAGCCAGACGCGGCCCGTGTGGCGGCGCAGCCCGTTCCCGGTGCCGCTGACAGGAGCCGGGCCGCTGGCGAGCAAGCATCAAGGGCGCGGAAAGGCCCGAGACGAGGGCCAGGAAACCGCGGATGGCTGACGACGACGCAGGACGCAGGGGGCTGCCACCAGCCTGGCACTGTTCTGTCCTGCAAAACCCGCCCCGGAGAGCACCACATGCGCCACGGCGCTGAGCAACGGGCAAGCAGTGCAGACCAAGGAAATCGCCCGAGTTCTAATGTTGTAAACATTTATTTAAAAAATACTACGGAGGAGAGATGTGGATTCAAAAAACACAGTCATGTACAGAAACAAAATGTATTGGAACAACAACAAAAAAAGACACCATAGGCATTCGAGAAGAAAGGATAGTGGAAAACTATTTACACATCATTTATAAAAGAGCAAGTCTACGAGAGTGTGATACCAAGGTATAAATGCAAAATATAGTGGCACGTCACGTGGAGACTAGTACCTCACGGAACAGGAGGCGAGGAACCTGGGTGGGTTCGTTTGCTTTGTCTCAAGGCCGCTGGCGGTGTTCAAGCGCCTCCCTCAGGCTGTGGGGCGCAGCAGTCTGGGGGGGCAAAGAGGTGATGCGCTGTGAGAACAGCATACAACAATCCAGAGGAAACCGTCTCTACCAGAAAAATAAAACACAAGTTTAGGTGATTAGCGTAAAAATAGGGCCTGTGCAAGGTCACGGGTGTGAGAAGGCGTGAGGAGCAAAATGTGGTTTTCTTGTTGTGTTTTTTTTTTTTTTTTTCCCAAGGGCTGTTTCTGGGCCCGGAGTAAGGCCCTGGCAGGTGCCTGCCCACTTCAGTAGCTGCTCTAGGTCAAGGAGACCTGGGCCCTGCCCCGCGAGCCTGGTCCCGGGCTGCTGGGGGAGAGCACGTCAAGGCCTGCTCCTCGAGACACTTTCTAGGGTTTCACTTGTTTGTGGTTTTCTTCATCCCTGACGACCCCGACACAAACATCAGGCTAAGTGCTGGTCGTGGCGATTAAGTAAGATGTTTGCCCATGGGGTGCAGCTGACACTGATTGGGGCGTTGGGGCCCCCATCCTTTTCCTCCCGTTCGCGTGCTGGTGCCCGACGCCTGTATCGGAGGCGGCTGTGCTGAAGGCGGAGCTCTGAAATGCTTCGAGGACTTCAGAAAACTGAAGGCTGGCTTGTCGCAAATGAGTGTCCTGCAAGAACTCCCTTTGTCTTAGAGGAGCACAGGGAGGGAGAGATCGGGCAGAAATCAAGACCGAGTGCCTTTCAAGACACCTGGAAATCTAAAAGGAAAGGGACCCTGGGTCCAGGGCAGACCCGCGCAGGCCCAGCCCCATGCCAGCTGGGTACCAGCTGTTCACCCAACAAGCCCCCTCTCCCAGCTCCCCTACTCCAGCATGCTGGACAGCGACCCTGCTAACCCTTGAGACTCAAGTTTTCATCCAGGATCAGCAGTGCATGTCACAGGAGAGCAAGGAGCTGGGCTCTGAGGACACGCAGAGAACGGATGGCAGGACACTCCCCCATACCACGGCCTCTTCAGATTCCCCACCTGTCCTGGGAACCAAATGCTGACTGGTATTAGCACCCTGTTTCACCCCCAAATCAAGAGCTGTCCTTTGCACGCGGAAATGGTGAGGGCGCCAGCACCGGCGGCAGTGGAGGGCAGTGACTGGCTGGCACGGCCTCCCAGGACACTGTTCTGGAGAACGCATCTTAAGCCCAGGAGGCACGAGGAGGATGAGGGGACAGTTCCCGGGGCCTTGGGTGACATAGCTCCCGTCCAGGGCACTCATTCTTGGGGGAGATGGAGAAGACACAGCAAGAAGGAAGCCTCCAGAAAGAGAGCCAGGAAGGAATGCTCGCCTGCCTTCCCGGCGGCCCGAGGAGCGGTCTGGAGGTGCTCCAGGCAGGGGGCCAGCGTGCCGACCGCGGCCCGCCGAGCGGACTCCACAGACAGCACTCAGGATGGAGACGGCGCCGGAAGCCCAGGCTGAGGAGAGGAAAGTGCAGGACAGCTGGTGCCCCGCACAGGGAGGAGGGCTGTGCTCCACGGTGGCCCGCAGCTGCCGGGCCACGGTCCCTGCTCACTGGTCTCGTGTCGGCCACCTCCTCGGGCACGGGGGGAGCCCTCACACACCGCGGGCGGCTCCAGCTGGCCTGACGCCTGGCTCCTGCTACCTCTGTACAATGTCGCTGATCTCCTTCACGGAGCTGAGGAGTTTGCTGAAGTCCTGAGTGGCTGCCGGGCCACTGCCAGCTGTTGCCGGGCAGATCTGAAGCTCCCGGAGATTATTCTCCAGTTTGTTGATGGCCTCGCGGAAAGCGAATTTGTTCCTCATTTGCTGAATGGAGTCCACGTAGCTCACGCAGAACGTGTAGAGGTTTTTGCCGGCTTCTAGTACGGCGCTATGGCTGGCCATCTGCTCGGAGTTCCTGGAGATGGCCAGGCACAGGGCCTCGGTGCTGTCCAGGACCACTCCCTTGGTGATGGTGCCACTGGCGATTCGCTCGGGAGGTTGGCGGGTTTTCCGAAGAGACACGCGGGTCGATATGAGAGGGATGAAGGCAGTGGAGGATGGCTGGTCACCCGCCAGGGTGGAGGATGCTGACGGCAAAGTGGAGGCAGTGGGGGCAGGGCTGGTCGGGGTCCCCACCGGCTTGGTGGATGACTGCGGCTTTGGCATGGCCGGGAGCGTGGGCTTTTTGCCACCCTCTCCCAGCTGGCTGGGTTTGGCAGCGTCACTGTTCACAGCGTCCACAACCAGAGCTGGGAGTTTCGCCTTCCCGCTGGCGCCGGCCTCCCCGGCTGCCTCCTGGCCCGGGCTCTGAGAGGACTTCCCCGCTTTGCCGACAGAGGCGGGGGGTGGGGGCGGTGGGGCAGGTTTGAGCTTGGACAACTTCCCCTTGTCTCTCCCTGGGGACTCGGAGGAGGGCTTGTGCCTCCTCACTCTGGACTCCTCGGCAGGAGCCTTGCCGGCCCCTCCAGATGCGCCTGGCCCCGCTCTGCTGGTGAGGGGCACCGGCTCGGCTGCAGCAGGTGTCCCCAAGGCACTGGACTTCCCGGCCTCTTCCTTGTGGGGGACACCAGAGGAAGGAGCCAGCACAGCCTGCCTGCGCAGGAGTTTTGGAGTCAGACTGGGCGGGCTGGAGCCCGGGCTAGCCTCTGCCGCATCTCTGAAGACGTCGTCGGCTGCTTCCTCCGTCTTTTTCACCAACCTGGGCGGGGGCGTCACTGTGCCTCTGGTCACCTGGTCAGGTCTGTTCTCACTTGCTCGCTTTCGAGGCAGAGCTGGCTTCTCACTTTTGTGCCCTCCGAAAGTGGACGAGTCGAACTGTCTTCCCGTGGACTGCAGGTCCCGCGGCAGTGTGACTGACTTCCACTCTGTGTCCTTGGCCCCGTGGGGCACGCAGGAAGCAGAGCAGGATCTCAAGAACCGTTTGCTGGAGCTGATGCCACTCTCCTCTTCGCTGGCTGCTAATCGGCTGCTGGTCAGTGTGATGGACTTTTTCCACAGGTGGGGAGACCGGAAGCCTGCGCCCCCTGACTCCCGGAAGGCTCCATTGGGGACACCAGCCCCAATGCTGGGCTTTGGGGACTTGAGCGGCTCGGCCATGTCCGGGGCTGGGAGCGCTAGCGCCCCGTTGATTTCGCGGGCCTCGTCCTCACTGGCCCCCTTGCGTTCGGGCTGGCCGTCCATCTCCCGGAAGGAGCTGCTGCGTTTGGGAGGGGTTGGGGCCGTTTTCTTCTTCTTCTTGATCAAGGCGCTAAACAAGTTGGTCTTTTTGTCTTTGGGGAGAAGGCGTTCATCTTCATTGAGGCCACCATCTTGGGGACTGCGCTCTTTTCGAGGGAGCAATGGAGAGACAGCAGGCTCGTGGTCCAGAGGATCTGAAACACAGTGAGAAAAGCTTAACAAGTCCAGACTAAAGGCTCTTGAGTGCGTAAGAAACCTTGGGCTGGCCGCTCGCTCCCTACAGTGGTGCAGCCACAGGCCTGGGCTCTGGACTCTGAAAGGCCTGGTGTGACTACCAGCTCTGCCGCTCACAGCCACGAGGCCTGGGCAAGGTACTTCTTTCTCCCATCCTCAGCTTGCTCATCTACAAAACGCAGGATAATAAAACCAATCCAAAGCACTGCTGGGGGAATGCAACACAGTAACGAACACGGAGCATCTGTCAGAGCTGAGAATGAAATTTCTCAGGAGCTGTTGTCACTGTTAGTATTCTCATGAGGAAGAGCTTAGGGCTCTCTCCTTGAAGACAATGCAAGAAGGAGCTGGATTGTCCCTGGCCTCCTCATCCCTGTACTGGTTTCCTTTCAATCAGCGGAGTCCCCCCACTATCTGGTGAGTAGAAACCATGACAAGACCGAGCAAAGGGTCAGAACCTGTGCCTCTCAGACCAGCAACTGGTGGAGGTTCCAGCGAGGTGTGACCTGGAGGGAACGAGACGCATCCCATGGTGACGATGGGCTATTACGCTTGAGAAACGAGAAGGGGTAACCTTTTAAATTTTTTAAATGGGCAGTCCTAAGAAAACTTTCTGGTGTTGCCAAGTTCCCAATACTGAATGACAGACTTCTCTCTCAGGGGGCAGCTATAAGGAGAGGTTTTCTGTCACACGTGTAACTCAGAGCAGAGGTACAAAGGGCATTCACCAGAACATCAGGCAGCATGCAGGAGATCTGACTCAGAGAAAGCCAAAACTTTACGCCAGAGGAAGAAAGCGAAAAAGGTAAAATTCTAACAAATTATGCGTCTAACTCTATTTCAGTGCTGCACAGCTAAATGACACTCCTGGCTTGCCATGAGATTACGTATCAAAGCTCCCTCAGGTGAACACGGACAGGCATACGAACACGAATGCTCATCACTGTCCTTTGCCTAAGCCCCAACTTCCACAGCAGCTTCTCCTGCTTCCCAGTGCTCAACTACCTGAAATCACATCAACGAACAGAAGAACAAAGGGTCCAAGGTTCTAGACCGTTTACATGCCATGGCCTCCAAAGCGCGGTGAACGAGATGATCCATGGGAGTGTGGAAATAAAGCATTAAAATATGAATATGTTTCTTATGTAAACCTTTTAAGCGCATATTTTTGGTATATTTTATGTTATACTTAATACCTGCATGCAGTAATACATGTATATACTTTACATACATACGTATGTATAGGCTGCACGTTCAATTTTTTAAAAAATTAATATGGGTATATGATAAAAAATTGGGGAATCATGGCTCTGTAGATTCTGCTATGGTTAAACATCCTTGAACGCTTGCTTTGTCTGTCCCTTCCCACTCAGTCTGTGGTCTATCAGAGCCTCCCCTAGGAGCCTCTGCAAACCGGAGGCTGGCCCTCTTCAGTTGGTCTGCAGTGGAACCCAGACTTCTGGGGTTTTGTGGGGCAGGGAACAACTGCTCCACAAGAGTAGCCTAACCCCGAAGACAGCCTGGCACACAGGAAGCACTAGATCAATGTCTGCTAATACGACTCCTGACAATTTCCTGAGACCCCTCCTGAACCACTCCCATTCTCCCCTGCTCTACTCAGGGACCAGAGAGGACATAGCTCTGTGCCACAGGTGTCTCCTGGTTCCGTCGGTCCCAGTGAGCCTTTCATATCACTTCTTTTACGACAAGTTGCTCGTCGTCTGGTTCGATATTTATTATTGCTGTATCTGCCTTGCAAGAACCACCACAAGTATTGTGAATAATACATGAAAAGGCGGGTTCCTTTTCCACAGGTTTCATAAGCATCTCTGCCTATTTGACTGAACTAACTGCCAAAGCTACTCGCTCCTAATGATGCCCAGAGGGAGGGGTGGGATGCTGCAGCGAGAGGAGAACCCTCTTCCCACCACTGGACCACCTACGTGGGCTGTGCCTGCCCTTCTGTGCAGGCGCCCCTCACTGCTTCCCAGCTGCCACACTGGCCCCGAGGGCGTCGACTGCCCTGGGCCTGCGGTGGGGGAGGGGTCGGGACATACCAGGCTCTCCCGGGGCCTTGGAGTGGGGTGTCTCAGGCACATCGGTGGAGTCTTTGTGTTCTGCAGCTCTCCTGGAGGTTCTTGTCTTGGTGGGCAGCTCTGGGGCCTGCAGCAAAGTACTTGCCACCCCTCGCATGCCTTTTTTCCCCAGCTCCTTTTCCACTTCTAAGAACCACCAAAAAAAGGCGAAAACAAAAACAAAACACGAAAACCAGCAGCCATCAGTAATGGTATCGTTTTGGTATGTTGGCTTTTTCTTTTTAAAATAACAGCTGTCACCTACACAGTTACGGAAAAGAGGGATAAATGCTGAAAACGCAGCACTTAGTCCTTTTCAGAATTCCGCAGGGCTACAAGAGACAGAGCTCCACACTCGACGCCTCTGCCCAGCTTTCTGGTCTCAGAGAACTTGTTGGCTTGTGCACTTCTACCCGGAAGTGAACTAAAGGCCCAGAGTTGGAGTCCCACAGTTGTCCCTCCTACCCCAAACCTTTCAGCCCACTGCAGGCATCCCGCGGACAGACGGCCAGGCCACTTTACCATCTGATATGCTGGACTCCTGGAACATTGTTTCAAAGGCTTGGTGGATTTCAGCAAAGGATGGCCGGTCAGAGGGATTCCACTGCCAACCTGGACAGACGACACCCAAGTCAGACCACCCACGAGGCCTTGCTGACAGCGTGGGGCTAGCAATTCTCATGGAAAAGTCTAGAAACCAAAGGAGCATTCCCACTCCTGCTACCCATCTTTTGTTGTGACAAGTAAAAATGATAATGCCATTGTGCCTTATTACAAACATTAAGAATCTGAAAAGACTTTAGATATCGGCAGCAATATGGATTGTAAAACTCCAGAGAGACGTTGACAGCCAGACTGCGTTTACAAATACATTTTCCCAACCCTATTCTAGCAAGTACAGGAAATTACTATGCCAAATAGCACCGCCTCCCTTACCCTTACTTTGTGGTTATCAAAGTCCAAAATCCTCAGCAGTCAGGAAATGCTAATCAAAACAAGATTACAATGAGGATTAAGAACTGACCAGACCCAGTGTCGGTGAGGATACAGAGTCACTCACATACACTTCTGGTGGGAGTACAAATTGGTACAACCTTTTTTGGAAAACAATTTGGCAAAACCTATCAAAATTTAAGATGTACATAGCCCTTTGAGCCAACAGCTCAACTTTTAGCAATACCGGCACAGTGCGCAGAGGCGTATGGAGAGGGTGCCCACTCCTGCCTTGTTTACAACAGCAAAACCCAAATATAAATGTGTAAGACAGCCAAGTGTTCATCAAAAGAGGACTAGAAGAATGAACGATCCGCTTAACAGAATGCTAAACAGCTAGGCAAAAATAAGAGGAGAGGGGCAGAGAGATATCTTGGGATCATGGACGTGGAAAGACAGGCCTGTCCACCGCTCAGTGCAAAAAAGTTGCGGGAATGATTATATATATAATAAAACCAACTAGAAAAATGTCCCTTGGAGCACGTACCTGTCACAGCAGGTTTAAAGGCAGGTCCAGGAATCTATATTTATTAGTAAGAAATCCAAGTTTGGTACCCCTCAATCCCAATTTTGCATTAAAAAAAAAACCACCCTCACACATAAATACTATGTACAAATGAGATACACAGAAACACTGAAAAAAAGCCTGCAAGCTGTTCCATTCGTTGCTCTGAAGACTGGGAATGAAGAGAGGAAATGGAACACTAATTTTTTACTTTGCGTACGCACCCCTACACGGCATGTCCTAAAAGCCCACACAGAATTTTTAGAACGCGCAGGGGAAGGCTCACATGCTCGCATGAGTTCGTAGACCTTCTCTGGGCAGCCTTCCGGGCGCTCCATGCGATAGTCTTTCTCCAGCAGCTCATACACCTGCGACAGGTCAATTCCTGGGTAAGGTGACATGCCATAGGTAGCGATTTCCCAAAGCAATACTCCAAATGCTAGAAGAAAGAGAAAGGTGATTGAAAACGTGTTCAGTATACTGCATTTACAACTGGTTACCTGTGCAGCAGACATGAGAAGTTACACCCTCAGAAGCGGGCCAGGCACTGACATTTCACCAGGTTCTTAACTACCAACAGCCCAGGACAGTTTACTCACCCCCCAGACGAGAACACGCTGAAGGAGAGAAGAGGACTGGCTGAGCAACCCCTCCAGGGTCTCTGAGGTAACATGACCCTCTTGCTGACACCCGTGGTGGAGAATCTAAAGCTGGAAGTCAGGAGGCCATTTCCACTCCCAGCTCTGTGATCAACTAGCTATGTGCCCAAGACATGCCACCTCTCCCTGTCGGGTATATGAGATTATCACCAAGGCCCCTCCCAACTCTAAAAATTTCATAAAAATCTTATGAAATCTTAGAACACTTTGAAGGCCCAGAGTACAGCCTTGAAACTCCAGATCCCGTTCAAGGAAGCAAGGCCCTTGGAGAAGTGGGTGGTTCAGGTCTACGGCAGGGAATGACGCCAGAGTATTTTATCATTCCAGATGGCACAGATGCTATCGAAGACTATGAGGGTCTCATCAAAAGGACCAGGAGCAATTTGAAGTTGCCACTGGCCAAAGATGAGACAATTTGAATACCAATAAGGAAAATAACTGCCGTGGATTAAAACACATCGAATATATTTAAACATGTTATATATATGAGAATTCATAATAATATCACACACACAAAAAGTCCAACAAAAACCTATTTGGTCACCATTGTAAGCTTATTAAGAAACCAACTCATTATTGTGAAAACTGGTAAACAATGGCAAGAAAGCAAACATTTATCCTGCCTTTCCTGTATTAACTATACCAAGTAACCAAATAGTAGATGAAGGAAAGCTTCTTCTTACAGAAGTACTGAGCTAATCGAAAAATAAAAAAGGACAAAATTAGAGAACTACCATTTGGCAACCCCTAATAAAATAGTGGATCTAGGCGCTGGGTATCAGTAACTGCTAAAATCATGAAAGAGAGAGAAAACCAAGCATTATGTACCTATTGATGAAAAAGCACACCACTGCCTAAGAAGAACTCTTAACTAAAAGAAAAAAAAAAGTCAAACCTGAATATGATCAAGCTGTCTAGATCCAACTATCCATTTACCAGGAATACTGAAGAGAGAGAAACATATTAAATCACACCACAGGGATACAATGAGCAAAATCCAGAATGTGGGAAAATTTAAAGGACAAGTGACAGGGTTTCTTCGACAAATAAATAGCAAGGGAAATAAAGAGTCGGAGAGAACTTACAGATCAGTCTTAAGGGACATATCAATTAATCACATTATGTGAACCACTGGATCTCAATTCAAACAGATCGTAAAATAAAAATACGACTTTTCCGATTCAACTGGAAATTTGAACACTAACTAGATATTTGATAATATTCAGAAATCACTGTCAATTTTTGGAGGAACGACGTGGTTATAAGAATAAAAAAACCATCTTTTAGAGACTCATTTAAGAAATATTTGTGGACAATATGATATTTGAGACGTGTTTGAAAATAAGGGTCAGGTGGGTGGGCGGGGCACAGAGGACAGGAGAGCACGGGGAGGGGCCAAATTAGTAAAGCGGGTGACGGGTACACAGGGCTCGGGTCAGGCAGCTCTGTCTTCTTTAGTGTGCATTCACAATTGGCCATAATAAAAAGTTCTTCAAAGAAGAAAGAAAATATGGTCACACGAGGCTTTAGGGGGCAGTATCCTATTTAAAGCCCAAACCAAACCACACAGCGTTCCGTGCACAGAGGAACCCTACAAATTCAAGCCGCAAGTTTAGAATGGAGACGAAAATGGCAAGGAAAAAAAAAGTTACTCTGATTACTTCAGAAGAAAAAGCTCACTTTTACTTCACTTTGGAGATAAAACAGAGAAGAAAGACTTTTAAACAAACAAAAAAAACAAACAGAAGGAGAATCAAGTAATGAAAAATAAAAGAAACGAGGGAGCGAGAAAGAGGCAGCAGAGGAGCAGGGAGGACGAACAGGAAAAGGAGCCCCGGCCGGGGCGGGCGACGTCAGGATGGAGCGGGCAGCGCTTACCCCAGACGTCGGACTTGATGGAGAACTTGTTGTAGGCCAGGCTTTCGGGCGCGGTCCACTTGATCGGGAACTTGGCCCCGGCATGGGCCGTGTAGGTATCTCCTGTCATTAACCTGCTCAGGCCGAAATCAGCCACCTTCACCAAGTGGTTTTCCCCTACCAGGCAGTTTCGGGCAGCAAGATCTCTGGGAAAGGAACAAGTTCGTGCATGAGACATCCTGGCTCGCTGTCCAGCTGTCCAGCTTCACAAATCCCCCCGCCCCCCAGGAAAGGGGCAACACAGACAATGGGAAAAGGGAGTCGGGCTTCCTGGAAACACGTTAATTCCTCACCAGGGAGCAACGCCGTCCCTCGGCACCCACCTGGTGAGAGGGTGGCGCTGGGAGCGGGCTCCCTGGCCCTGTGACCTGAAGCAAGTTAATTAATTACCCGGGCCTCAGCCACCTCATCCGTAAAATGAAGATGATAACATCTACTTCTTAGGGTTGTTGTGAGTGGTAATTAATTAATATGTGCAGTGCTTCAACCGACGCCTGGAGAATAGTAAGTGTCATCTAAGTGTCTGGTTAGTGCTGCTCTGCGCCAGGAATGAACGTACAGGTCAGTCCTCGGCCGTGAGCCACTGACGTCAGAGTCTCTGCGTGTCCTAGCCAGACGTGGTGACGAGCCCACAGCATTCTTTACCCAAATTGTGTTTCCTGCTTTCCTCTTTCTTCCTGATGCCTATCCAAACGTATCCTAAAAATTCTCTCCTGTATAATTAGCTTCCTCTCGCCTACTGATTCCCTGTCGGGAATCTAATCCTTGGTTCATGGATGTGGACCATGAAATCACAAGGCAAACTGAAATGGAGGGATGAGAGGCGGTAGCAGCTAAGGTGATAGCTGCATAAGACAGCATGATCACTGGGAATCAGAGAGAAACTAAATACAGAAGAGTTGTGCCTAACGGGATTTTGATAAAGCACTTCAAGTTTGCCCACATAAAGAGGGAACGGACCTAGCTGGGCAAGGCAAACCAGAAGTCAAGAAATCTCAATTTATAGCCTCAGAGGGTTCACTTTCTTGAGTGACAGGAGCATCTGACCAGCCTCTCATGGAGCACAGAACATCTGTCTTACAAGGAACCGCCAGCATTTCACACACGCTACCCCCAGTCCTCACTACGAAAGCTTGTGTACAGGTTTCATACTTGAGTTAATTGGGCAGGAAAGGTCACAACGGTGGCGTGGAGAACATCATGTATAAAAGACTCTGGCAAAGCCCATTAGACTCTGCCTTGCATAGGCTGTCACTTTGCGAGGAAGCCATTTCCACCCGCAAAGAATGCGAAGACCAAAATAATTGTGGCACACCTGAAGGTCAAAACGCTCCAGGCTTTACAACAGCAAAGACGCTTAATTTAGAACCACACACACGCAATTCTGACAATTGTGGAAACATCGCTGAACCAGATGACAGCAAGTTAAGTGGAGAATGAAATGATAATAAAGAGAAGGGAGGGAAAAAACACACAATGCAAATGCAAAACCCGGACCCTGGCTGTTACCACACGTTTATGTAAAAGCGACACCAACTGCTCCCAGGAAGAGGTTTCACGACGCATGCCGGGCTTGGAGGAACAATGAGTGTGCTACTTCAGGGGAGCTGTGGCTATCAGGAAGGAGGCCTTTCATGAATCATTTAATGTTCCACTTAATCCAAAACGGTTCCGAAGTGAAACATTTCTTGCCCCAGGGATTAAACCGCTCTGTTGGTCCAGAGTCCGGGCCTGGCTGATTCTGGACCTAGATGTACACCCTAAGCTGCCAAGGTCAGGAACCCAGCATCCGCCTTTGTTCCAAGGTCTAGTAAGTTACCAGCACTAAAGCTGGAGGCTGAGCCGCAAGACCTCAGAGGCCGGGGCTTTCATAGAAGGATGCGCAGGCCCCATGCTCACTCCGTGGCTCGGCGGGGAGGGCTGTGTCACCAGGCTCCTACCTGTGGATGAAGTTTTTCTTCTCCAGGTACTCCATGGCTGACGAGATCTGAGTGGCCATGTACAGCAGCACCACAGCATTCACCTCCTGCCGGTTACACTCTCTCAGGTAATCCAACAGGTTGCCATAGGTCATGAACTCAGTGATTATATAGAACGGGGGCTCCCGGGTGCAGACCCCTGCCAACAAGACATTGAGGGCTTCGGGGTGCCGCTCTACCCCCGAGTGAACAAACATCAAAAGGGACTGGCACTGAAGGGGTCAGGCTTCTGAAATGGAGTCTGACTCGGTGCTAGTCTGGGCCCCACTTCTAAAGAAGGTTCCAAGCACTTGTGACTTGAGACTATGTCTCTGTGGGAGGGACATGGCCACGGTCTTTTCTTCCTCTTAAGCCAACGACCTTAAACAGGAAGCGGCTGCCACTGAGTTTAGAAGCAAAGGCCAGGAACACAGCGAATGGCCTGAACTGCTGTTGGTTTACCCCTAAATGGTTATGTCTAATGGTTATGTCTTATAGAATCTCTTTAGTGAAAGAATTCTTAAAAATTAAGTTTCAGAAGCCAATCTGCGATTTGCGTTTCATTGCTTTAGGTATCAATTTAAAGAAATGAAGTTGTCTCTCATACACACGCACACTCGCACGCACGCACACGATCTTACACAGGCCTCCTTTAACAGAGGGCTGAATGCTGGTAGAGAACAGATGTCCAAATCAGAGATCTAAGCGTAGTGAGCCATTCGTCTCCTCTCCGACAGCACCTGCATCGCCCTGAGGGTTCCAGTCAAAGGCCCTCCCTTCTGCGCTCCACACTCACCGAGTAACTGTACTAGGTTAGGGTGCTTGATCTCTTTCATCACGGCAGCTTCTTTCAAGAACTCCTCCACCTCCATGGTGTCCTCCTGCAGAAAAAAAAAAAAGTGGTGAAATTATTTCAGCAAGGGATGTGTGTGTGGGAAGGTATGATGGGGTGGTTGACATGAAGAACTGGAGCTTTGGCAAACAAGCTTCCTGGCCCACCAGGTTCGGCCAGCGCATTGCTCTGCACAGGTTCTGAGGCAGCCGATCACCGTCTCAAGGGCACGACGAATTGCCTCTTTGGTGCTGAACTTTTGAATTCTCGCCCAGGGCAATACATCAAAGTTGGTTTGTATACGTTGGTGACCTGCTTCTGGTGGCTGCTCCGCGGACTGTACCTGTTCCCATCACCGTGTGGAGCTTGCGGGTAGGGGGAGGTGTGTGCAGGCAAACACCACAAACATGGCGTTAGTTCCCTAAAGGACAGCTGGCTTGCAAGGGGTCTTAAAATGCCTAACACACACACAAAACATCGCCAGAAGAATCTGAAATGTACCCGATTTAAGAGAAGAGACTCTGATGACACAAACAGATACTGTAGCATCAAAGAACGACACCTCGAAACACGGCAAAAACAGAGGACGTGGGACTGCTTAAGAATGGGGTGTCATGGGGTTCTTAATGAAGCCGTCACCACTATCTGTCAGGTCAGCTACTCCATTTCTAAAATCATCTTTGCTAGCAGCTTCCCTAACGAGAGCCACAAGCATCATCGGCAGCAAGTTCGGTGTCTGAATGCTGAGGAGAGACAAAGATGTTGGCAAACGTGGTGATATTTCTATATTTCCTCAGGTATTTTCGGACTCGGCCCCAGTCTGCGGGCTGTGGCGCAGTAACGAGGCCCTGCTACACGAGAACCGGGCTGCGGCTTACGTCAGGTGAGCCTCTCTGTGACTTAAAGAACCCACTGTCCTCTGAACTGACCATCAAAATGGGAAGCAGGTGGTGGTAAATGGCATGGTCTGTTCGCTGCGAGAACCTGGCTATAAAGGCCAATGAGGGAAGCGAGATACCACCCTCCAAATTTCAACATGGATTTTGAGTTTGTCTGAAGAGAAAGACTGCACGGGAGACAGGGAATAACCTTCCTGAAAACTAGATCCCCCCAAAGGAAAACCTCATCAAGTTCACCTTAAACGTGGAACCTTATACACTGCACCTGCCCCTTCGGGGACAAAGGTCTAAAGTGTCCTTACTGTAGCATTCACTGTGATCACCCCACCCCCGTTCCTAGCCCCCGAACCCAAGGCAGACGTCCAGAGGACAGGCCCATCTCTGCTTAGCGCTTTCTTGCTTCGGTCAACCACATTTACGAGCGGAGCGTGACCAGTGAGTTACGTGTCAGGCCATTATCACTTTGCGTGCGGCTCTGTGAGACTGAAATTTAGAAAGTTATTGCTCTTTAAAAATGGCGAGCTGCTCTTAATGTCAATTAAACGTCACTGGTAGTCTCTGTGCCAGGCTGTGTGGGGGAAGAGGACGCACCCCAGCTGCCACCCCACGGGCGGGCTCCTTGATTCTTCAGAGTCCTCTCCACTCTGTCACGTGCTCAGCCGACCATGCCGTTTGGGGCGTGAAGTGCTCTGATTTGCCAGGGTGACACACTAATGTCAAAGGCTGGAGTGGGAACGCCTGCCAGGATGGGGGTGTCAGTGTTGCCCACTGAGGACCAGGGGCTTTAAGAATCTTGCCTGGCCAGCAACACATTCAAAAAGTAGCTCTCACATGAAGCTTTCCAGACAAGTGAAGTTTTTCGATTTTAAAGCACCACACGATAAACCATGAACGGGGAAGTCATTTCAGAAACACCATTTGTCTTACAGCTGCTGACTCTTTTCTAAAAGAACCATGTTCTCAGTCTTAAGAGTCTTGGACATGCAGGAAGAACAATACAGCTCTCCAAGGCATCCTTCTTCTTTTTGTCTTTCTCTTTTCATTCATTCATTCATTCATTCATTCATTCATTCATTCATTCATACACACACACACACACACGCGCGCGCGCGGACAGTATAAATAAACCCTTGTTTTTTTCCTTCAGGACAATCAGTGGGAACGTGTCTCCCCCTGCTGGAATCAGACTGGGTTCAACTCACAGTCTGAACTAACAGCATACTACATTTATAGTTGGGTTCAAGTGGAAACATCCCCAATGTTATTCTGTTAAATTTCTTTACGTTCATTAAAAAACTTTCCACCATGTTTTTGAAGAGAATTCTTCCCTTACATAGTAAAATAAAACTAACTCAGGTTAATTGGGGTGAGGGCAACACTTTGAGTAAAAGCTGTGAATTTCAGCCTTGTCTGTTTGGGATGGAGATGGGTCAACTGGCCTCTCTCCACAAGGACTGATGGGCTTGGCCCAGATGCAGATGAAGGTTTGGGCTGGTCCAGGGAAGAGGTTAAAAGGCGGCTTGTTAATACTGACCAAGCCCTGCCACTGTGTAGCCAGGTGTTACTTATGGAACAGGTAACACAGCAGTGATCTCTGAAATTGTTTCTTCATTTATACAGGTGGAAAAGACAGCAGTATCTGCCCCAGTGCCAACTACCGTGCCCAGCCCCTGGCCAGCATCCCACCAGTGGAACTCACTATTATTTAAGACGGCTGATCTCGATTTCTGAGAAGCAGACTAAATATATAGCTTGTATGAAAGACAAGCAGGTTCTTTAACACAGTTTTTTGTCTTTCTCACAGATACATTCTCCTGGACTCAACATCTCACAGGTATGTTTTAACCAGCTTCATCCTGTTTGCTCCCTGGTCTCACCTCCAACAGTAAGTATCCTACAGCATAAAAAAGAACACTGTTTTTAAAGATGGCTCCGCCTCCTGCTGCTGCTGTACAGCTTTTAGTGCTCTCTCTGCTCCCTCTCAGCAAGGAGCCCCCCGGGCTTGGGGCAGGGCTCCTGTGTCGGACAGAGATCAGTTTCCACACGCTTCTGATTCTTACCCAAATGTTAGCTGAACGACGTTACAATCAGTGAAGTACCGTCCTTCACTCCGGGTGGACCAAGGCCAACATGTTTAAAGTCACACAGGAGAGATGGGGCAGAGTTTCTGAGCTCGACAGAGGAAGGCGGTTCACAAACCAGGTCTGACACTTGAAGCTCAAGCAGAAAGTCCACAAGAAAGCACCTCCCAGAGGAAGCCCCAGAACGCTGATCCCCAATACCGCACCTGTACCTGGCTCTGCAGCCAGCAGAGAACCCAGTGCGAGAGCAGGGGTCACAAGGCGACAGCGGTCTCTCTCCCCAGTGCACAGCCCCCTGGGGAAGCCAGAGAGCACTGCGCGGGACTGCCCCGTGCGAATGCTGTCACAGAACCCTTCCCTCTCTGCTCATTTCTGGAGCTCTCCAATAAAACCGATCTCCTTGGGGGGAAAATAACAAAACTAAACCCCCAGCCAAAACACCCTGTGTTGGTGAGGGTGCGGCACACAGGCACGCCACCCTTGCACTGGCGGTAGAGTGTAAAGAGGCAGGAGCGCCCTGGGCGGCAGCTGAGAGTGTGATCAGAACGAAAACGCACGTGGTCCTCAATCCGGCAGTTCAACTCTGAGGAGCTGACCCGCCAGGAGTCTCTCCCGTATGAGCGAATAAGGACTCCCTGGGGACTGTTCCGAACAGCCAGGTGTTGGAGAGAACACAAACGGCCATGAGGGCTGGTACACGCTGAAGTATATCCACACAAGGACAAGACGACCTTGTGTGCGCTGACAAGGATCAACGGTCACGACACATTAAGTGGACATAAAAGGTACAGAGCAGTGTCTACAGCATGCTGCCATGTGGTTAAAAATAATGCGCACGCGGACTATTTCTGGAAAGATACAAGAATCAAGGGTGGAGGAGACTATGCGCATATATGACCTATTTGAAAACCAGGTAAAGAACTGGGTACAGTTTTAAGTCAACATTTTATAACATTATTTTCCATTATTTTAATGGTAAATCTGTCAGTTCACTTATGATTCAATCTTAATGTCACAACTAGACTAACAGCAGTCTTTTCTAAATTCTATTACTTATACAACTGTATAAGGGAAAAAAAAAAGACTTACAAACTAACTTTTGGAATACAGCGCATGTGAAACTTGGGGCTCCCCGTTCTTGACAGTTGGTTCTCTTAGGCTCATCCTGACTTAAATACAGTTAGTACAGGGGTAAAGCTAAGCCTATGACCCACTGTCAAAACGCAAACTAGCAGTTTCCCATCAGTGGGCCTTGGTTGTAATCCCAGTTTCCCACCCATAGGGGTCAGACCTGTGCCTCCTTTTTTCATGTACTCATCCTGCCGTCCTGTCTCTATGCTCAGAAGGTATAGGACCTAATACTGCCTAGCGGTTCAGTATGGAGTCGTGGTTAAAAGTAGGGCCTTGCTCCCCCTGCTGGTTAAAGAAGAGCTGACTCTGCCCCTTGAGGGGCCAGCAACACAGAACAGGCAGGACAGGGAGGTGGGAAGAGACCAAGACACAGGTGCCCAGTGAGGTGCCCAGTGAGGTGCTGGATGAGAACAGCTGAGCAAACGAAAGCCTGGGCTAGAGCTGGTAGGGTTTTCCAAGGAGTCCTGGAAAAGAAGGAAGACCAGAGCTATCACCTCTAAGGGAAGCGAATGGGGGAGAAGGGAAGAGTGATTTTTAAGATGCGTAACTGTGGTTTATGTATATTTTGCAGGGTATATGAGGAATGAGAACCTGAGCAACTAATAATAATAATAATAGTAATAACAATAATAGGGCTTTGGAGCAGGATGTCTCGGTTTGAATCCTGGCCCTGCCACTCCCAGTGGTGTGACGCCAGGCCAATTACGAACCTCCCTCTGCTTGGGTTTTCTCAACTGTGAAACAGCGCTAGTATCACGACCCTTCTCTTAAGGTTGCTGTAAGGATGAAATGAGATGCTATATGAAAGGCACTCAGAACTCTGCCGGGCACGTAGTAAGAGCTCAATCAATGGTAGCTATTACCTGTCATTTAGAAGCCAAAGTTCTCTATTTCTGTAGCAGAGATAAATGCCCAAAAACATAATCTTATCGGACGAGTGAGAAACAAGCTGCAGAGATGCTTTTTGTGCTGGGCGGGGCAGAGGAGGGAGCATTCACTTCGTAGTGCCTCAGCACCGTATCCTGGGCTAACGTGCCTCTGGACAATGACGCATTCCCCTTCCCTAATCGGCTGGGGTGACGACTCACAGAACTCCACACAACCGGATCCTATACTTTGGGACCACACATTAATAAGGCTCTTGGGGAGAATCAGTAACAGTATGTAATAAAAAGTTGAACCATACATCATTAGAAAAGTATATTCTAACAGGCACCCACTTCCAGATAATCCTGATTCACTGGTAACAGAAAACCACCACCACCACCACCACAGCTCCAGGAGGTCCCGGCTCTGAAATCCCCTCCTTCAGGCGGTCAGAGAACAATGCCACGGCATCGGCTACTGGGCTCGGTTTTCCCCACATTTCAAATTGCACACACTCGATCTCCTTTTAAAGCTTTTGAACAAGCCCTGCCTGGGCTGAAATCTAGTGTACTTTGTGCTTTTACTCCTCCTCGTTCCATTTCTGCAGATTCTGGCAAATGCCTGGTGATGCCCAGGCCTTTAACAGTTTCTCGAGCTGGTCAAGGCCTGGTGTCTCTGGGCCTAGTCTTCAATTGTGTGCCAATCGAGATGCTGCAGCACAAGTACATGCCTCTCCCTATGCTCCCCCCATCTGGGAGAGGAAGGGCAAGGGCTGTTCAGTTCTTTCTAAAGATGGCTCGCCAACATAGCCATCTTTGTGAAATGCAAATGCTATCATCTTATTCGCATGCACCAAACCCTTCCGTGGGCCCCACTGCTTCCAGGGGACCACCCAGCTCCTTAGCTGGGTTCAAGCCCTCTGTGACTTGTGCCCTCTTTGGCCTCCACCTCTCTGCGCCCCTGGCCCACTCCTGGTCTCCCACTACAGCCCTGGCCTAGGATTCCCTTCATGCGCTCTCCCCGTCAGGCAGAGCTCAGTCCCTCCTTTTGGTCCTGTGAGGTGACACAGTGCCGGGCTCGCGCCTGGCGTGGCCCTTATCAGACTGCGCAGCTATTACCGTTGCACTTGCTCTGTCTCCCGCTGAGCAGGCCGCCCGCCTCCAGCCAGACCGCTCTAGCGACCCAGACGAGCGTGAAGCGAGGGACTCGGCCTCACTCCTTTTCACAGTTCCCGTGCTAAGCCAGGGTCTGGCAAACAGAAGTGAGGAACTCGATAAATGCTCACTAATCTTTAAAAAAATCCTATCTGGAAAATATCTAAAAGTTCTTGAGGTGACCCGAAACCACGCCCTCCCTCCCGTGTCAGCCCTGCCCCAAGGACCGATCTCAGGGGACACATTTAATATAGTGCCAGGAAGCCACCTTTGGTTTCTAGGACTAAAGAATGTGATCGTTCCACTTAAGGGTCACTTTGTATCAGCCAGAAATCATAGTTTCCCTTTTACTGCACCGCTGAGTGAAGGCATCAGGGAAACAAGAGTCCCTAAAGCAATTTGGCTGCGCCGGTCTCAAAGCATGCACCCAGCTGACTTTCGAGAAGATAAACACGGTTGGGTCCATTTTTCCCACCAGTGGGTGTTTCAGTTCTTTTCCTAATAGTTACAAAAACGGCTCATTCTCGATTTCTGTGCAGGTCAACGGAGTTGAAGTTCTCAGGTGAAAATATCGCAGGTCAACACTAGGGGACACTCTCGCCACAAAGCGTGGATCGCATTTTGAAGAAGGCTGCAAATTAAAACTTCTCTCCTTGGTGTCCTAAAGCTTTCAAAGAACTTCAAAAGAAAACTTCAAAAGAAAAACAAACTGCCTGGAAACCACAAACACTATGCATTTCGTTGAGAGAGTGAAAGTCAGAGATAACAAGAAAAAAAGCGGGGCATCTGAGTTAGTAAGAAGCTTAATGTTTCCTTAACTCCAGAAGTCTGGACGCACAGTACAGAGAACAGGAAGGAACCTGCCAGAAACTAAACAGCACTTGCTTTCCAAATGTGCCAACAAAATCCACAGAAAAGTCAAACGCATTCTGGTTAAATCTTTCTTTTAACATGCAAGAGTTTTTTTTCCCTTCTCTTAACTCTCAACAGGAAGTGATCCAAATGCCACACAAACAGAACGGAAACCCACGGCTATAAAAGACACTTGCCATAGAATGAAAAAACTTCTCCAAATGACTAATCTTTTTACACCATAAACCACAGCACTGCTCGGCTCTCACCATATGTGGAAACACACTGAGATTATAAAAATGACTCAACACGTACCTAAAACACAGATGACGAGACTGACGAGTCAACGCCTCGGCACCGATCACCCCTCGGACCTGCATGCAGGAGGCGGGCCACCTGGAAAGGTGCACCACCGCACACCAGCAGCCAACGCACCGCGTTTGACTGAGGCGCCGTGAGCAGCGGCGGCTCTACCTGGAGGCGAATGGGCAGTCCCGGGCCTACCTTCAGGGTCTTCACGGCCACCGTCAGGCTGTATTTCTTCCACACGCCTTCGTACACCTCCCCGTACTGGCCCCCGCCCAGTTTGTGCTTCATGGTGATGTCCGTGCGCTCCATCTCCCACTTGTCGTAGTTGGGGGACACGCCGTAGACGGTGGGCTTGTTGCGCTTGGGGGCTGGGTAATGGAGAGTGGTGATGAGCCCATCGGCCACCGTTGAGTGATGATGAACCAACTCGGCCAAAGTGTTGAAGCGGCTTTCTGAGGAGACGTAGAGCTGGGAAAAACAGGGACAGCCTTCAGCCCACGGAGCAGACGCGAACTCAGACAACCCCGGCACACCAGCTCTGCGGAGCCTTCCCATAATGCACAGCGAAAGCCCAGGGAGCGGCCCTCCACGCAGGACCCAGTGTCTGGAATCCACTGGCGTCGAGGACACCTGCTCTGACTGACTTGCTAAGGCGGGAAGATGCAGTAAAAGGCCTCAGGGCCTTCTGCAGCTGTCGCTCCCTCTGCCTGAAATCCTCCACCTCCCTAAGCCTCACATGCCTGGTCCTCTCACCATTGTGAGCCCAGTGAAAACGTCCACGAAGTCGCCCCTGACCACCCCACCGGAAGTCGTCACCCAGCACCAGTCACACCCTAACATCCATCTTACTTCTCCACATTTTACTTACCCCTGATAATCCCCGTATACTGGCTTGATCGCTGTCTCCATCTACCAGAATGTCAGCTTCATAAGAGCAGAGCCCTAAAGCTGTCTGTTTTTATCCTGTATCCCCAATGTCAAGAACAAGGAATGAGCACGTAATAGGTACCCGATAACAGCTGATTAAATTAGTGAAGAGTGGAGCTTATTAAATGTTTGCCCATTAGAAAAGAAAATCTTAAAGAATAATTATGCTTCTTATGCCTCTGCCAGGGGCTGCACCTGCCACCCTGGGCAACCTCACCAAGGCCACATTTGATGCCGTTTCTAAGACTTACAGCTACGTTACCCTCGACCTCTGGAAAGAGAGCGTGTTCACCAAGTCTCCCCATCAGGAATTCACTGGCCATCTTGTAAAGACCCACACCAGGGCTTCTTCCTGTGCAGAGGACCCAGGCTCCAGCTGTGGCCACCACATAATTTCATACAAGAAAAAAGTGAACTGAGCCTGTTAAAACATTATGTTTATTACTAAAACCTACCATTACCTATAATTATATGATTATCTAGAACTAAAGAGGATCACAGATGAATATCACTAAACAAAACACAAACCTCCTCATTCCCACTCCCTCAACTTGGGCCAAGTAAGAAGCATCAGAGGCCAAGACCTGCAAGGCCCAGCGGGATGCCCTATGGGCTGCTCTGGGCAGTGTCTCCGGGAACAGAGCGGGGGCCTGGAGGGCTGCACGATGGCCACCCAGGCGTTCCCACGGCCGGGAAGTCGGGAGAAGGGACTGCAGACACAAGCGCCTGAGTCTCTGGGATGCACGGCGGCGAGCACCTGTGCAGGGAGCACCTCCGCAAGGAGTGCTCGTCTGGACGCAAGTGAGGCAGGGAGGAGGGAAAGGAGCAGGTGACAGAGGAGAACAACGGGGAGGGTGACGGCTCTCTTTTCCTCTGTGTCAGTGGTGTGGTGAGGGAATGCTTCTGTGGCAAGAGCCATTCCACATTAACCACAGAGGACAGTGGGCTCCAGGCACATCATGGAATCTACTGGCTCACTCGGAGCAGCCGGCGATCGCTGAAGGGGGAGAGGATCCTAAACGCCACGACTAGGCGTCTGGAAGTCTTGCCCAAACTGCAAAGGATGTGGGAAGGGGAGTACCGATGTGGACCAGTGGTGACGCCTGGGGCAGGAAGGATAGAAGGGAACATCGGTCAGCTGTAGCTTAACATCTTATTACTTAAAACAAGGAAAAGCGGGGGGAAAGCTTGAAATGCATGGCAGGGCCAAGGCCTTGGCTGCTGGTTACAGCAGGTTCCACTATTCTGTTTGTAATATCAGATAATCGGAATATTTTAAAAGAGGGCAATAATAGCAAATATACAAGTTGCTTCCTTTATAACCTTCAAGAGGGTAAATAGGATTACTTAACAATTTTATTTTATTTTTTTGCTTGGGGAGATGACCTAAACAAATTTAAACTCAGGCAAGCTAATGGCAAACTCTGGCTTACAGGTTTATAATTTACAATCTTTTGGCAGCAGTCCTACTAAAATAAAATTCTGATCAGCCCAAGAATTGTCCAGAAAGACTCCATAGCTCTGGGGAACTTGTCCCTCTGCAAGATGGTGCCTCCAAATGGCAGGACCTTTCAGGACGAGGCAGCAGCTCACCAGGAGGCCCCACTCTTACACATGACAGCACTGAGGAAAAGCTCCGAGGTGACTGGCCTGGGGACATGCTATGCAGCATACTCAGGCCCCTGAACACTGGCACAAGAGTGCCACTGGGGGTGGCAGACAGTGTTACCGAGCCTGCCCTTGGCACACACAGCATTCTCATGTGTCAGTCGTGACTTAAGTGCAGTTCCCAAAGAGAACAGGGTGGGCCTCGGGGACAGCTCCTAAGCCCCATGCCTCTCTGGAAAAGTGTCAGTTGTCCAATTACTTCACTGCGGCCTGCAATGCTCTAAGCCCTCTCCTGAGTTGGCTGAGCCATTCCAAGAAAGCCCCTCGCCCCCGCCCCCGGAATCCGAACGCCCCTCAGCCTGGAACTCACTGGCACAGTACAGGGCAGGTCACCTGGGAGCGAGGCTCATGACTTATTTCTCCCCATCAGCTTGAAAGGAGTGCTCCCCACCTCGAAGACCACGCTCCCTCAGTCGCACAGAATGACCAAGCTCATGCAGAATCTGTTCTTGGTCTCATCTGATTCCCTCCCAGGCTCCCAGGTGAGAGATTTCAGTGATGGGAGGTTTCACCGAATGGGCAGACTTTATCCTTTTGAATAATTAAGTTTACAGACCCTATGACTTAGTTCATCTTTCAATATAAAATTTATACACCAAGCCTCTGTGGCTAAATATTAAAGCCACGCCCCTGAAACACACTGCACAGCCGTCTTCTAACGGTCAAGAAGGCAGCCTCTGTCTGATTAGTTCTAGGTTTTGAGCAGCACTTGCTAGTGAACACGGTCATCTTCACCAGGAATGCGTGGCACATTCAGAGAAGAACGTGAAATCAGCATTCTGAATGGCATGTCAGTATGCTGTGCATTCGTTCATATAAACACTCGGGGTGCTCAGCCAGGGCTGTGCCTTGTCTTAATTGTGCAGGAATCTGAAAGACAAGACTTGTCAAAGAAACTCCACAGAAATGGCTTGCCTCCTGACAGCCATACTCACAGACTTATCAGAGCTTGGACCCGTGCACCCTCCAGCTGCCTCAGACTCCGGAGACCCAATGTGCATGTACTGTTTACACGCTGCTCAGCTAGGAGCGTCATTCCAAGAGCATCTCATGTACCAGCAGAAAGGCAGTACTTAATAATTAAGCAGTAATTAATAATGCTCCCAGTCTCTTCCACAAGGGAATGTCAGCCATGTTTTGGTGGGCTTTTCACCGGGATGCCTGCACCTCCTGAACCACTGTCAGCGTGGGTAAATCTTAAAATCCAAGACGCTATATAAGGTTGGCCTTTCTTGCCACCTCTGCTAAAGCTTAAGCCCAAATTCCATTCCCGTCAACCCGAACCTGTCACTTCAGCAGACTGGAGGAAATAAATGTCAGCTAGGCATCTCTTTGAAGAAAAGGAAAGACTCTGTCGAGGCTGTCAGGAACTGCAGAACTTGACAGTGGCACCCCACAGAAGTAAATAAGGTGGAGGCACCAAAAAACACAGATGAACTGAGAGGGACTTAGGCAGCAGGGAGTAGGGTGGAGAAAAATCAGTCTTTAATTCTCCTATGTTGGCAGAGGATTACAAAGTTTGAGAAAGGATCAAAGAACCACCACCAAATCCCAGGGTATCTGATGATTTTTAGACTGTCAAGACTCCTAGGAAACAGCAATGGCTGTCTGGTGAGGCCCTTTCAAGAGTCCAGGTCCAAACTCCCCAGTCCCAGACTCTGGGCCCTGAGCTGGTGACCCTGGGCTGGCTGACTACCCAAAGCTCAGGGACATGGGGAAAGAGGTAAAGTAGAGCCAAGAGGGTGGGGACAGAAAGAAATCCTTTGGGGCCTCAGAGAAGACTCTTCTAAATTCGGTTGTTTTTTAAAGATTAGCTAATTTCAGAATAAGAATTCAATTTATTCAACCCTAGCCTGTCCCTCCTACCAACCTTAAATTTTCCCCTTAGAGACCCAACAAGGACTGCGTCAAAGCTCTGCTATGAGCAGCTTTCGTCAGTGCCGAGCCACAGACTCACGCATCTCTGTAGTACCTCCCATTCTGACACTGTTCTACTCATTCCAGGGACGCAACCCCACCCAACACTGGCTCCTCAGGTGTGGCCCTCGGAGAGGAGCCTCTGCAGACGGTCTGCCTGGTGACCCCATGCGACCAGAAGTCTCCAGATGCTCGGACAGCTGAAGGGAGGGTCTCTGCCAGGGAGGGGGAGGACAAGAGGCCTAGGATACTTCGAAGAGCTGCCCAGTGATAGGCAGTGACTGATCATATGAGGTCCCCATGCTCCACCTGGAGTGAGAGGAAGCTGGCTATTATATAAAAGGGCTGGCTTCCTCAATGGCTGACTCTCAAATTCTGCAAGTCATGCACCCCCCAACAGGCCTTGTTCTTTCCCTTTGAGCTGTCAAACTAGATCATGACTGCCTGCATGTTCCAAGGATGCCGATTAAACAACTCCAGAGAAAAGAGAGCACTACCCTATTCAGCACAAACCTCAGCTGATGACTAGTGCAGAATGGCTTGCCCTGGACAAACAGCACAGAGAAGAAACCTCCTCCCTCAGGGGCAGTGTCCTCAGGTGTCCTAAGTCACTAAATAGGCACCCTTGAGGTCTGAAGGCAAGGTTTGAAAGGGCTCACCACCCTAATACATCCTGCAGAAGGAAGGACCGAGCTCCAACCTAGCGTAAAAACAATGACCTGAAAAGCCAGCTGGTAAGGCTGATCGCTAGTCACACGTCAACGACAGACGACGTGGTCAGTCGTACAAACTATGGCACTGTGTAAAGACATCTGCAGTGATGGAAAGTGTCGATACTGACAATAGGACTTTGGCCAGAAAACCCTGACACATGGGGAAGAAATGCAACAGATAAGAACATTAAGTACACACACACACACACACACACACACACACACACACACACGCACGTTTGTGTGCACGTGCATTTGTATGGTATAAATGTGTGATGATAGTCATAAGAATGCTAAATAGAGGGAACTAGTCCTACCAGAAAATAAAACATATTATAAAGCTATACCAATTAAGTCTGGTATTGACATATGAATAGACTAATGAAAGACTACGGAGAGTAGATCGACAGACATAAATATATATGCAAATCTGGTGCATTTCAGATATGTAGGAAAAGATAAATTCAGTAAATGGCATAGGAATCACTCAAAATACGACACATGCGTATTAAACATTAATGCGATATCGGCTTTACCAACTAGTGACAGAGATGTTTTTACAAGTCTGATAGTATACTGCTGATGACAGTGAGGAAAAACACACACTCTTATATGCTGCTGGTGAGAAACACATCTGTACAATTTCTATAGAAGGCAATCGGGCAATATCTACACAAATTTTAATCACATATAACCTTCAATCAATTCTAGCAACTTATCTTGCATACTCTCCACTGTGCAAAAGAAGTATGTGAAGTGTACTTCCAAACTGCAGGGCATGACCCAGTAGGGGGTCTATGAAATAAATTTAGCGGATTATGACCACAATTAAAGAGAAACAACAGAATGGAATACAAAATATCAAAGTGCATTACATAAATTAAGAGTAAGTAGGGGTTTTACCTTTTGTTATTAGTGTATCTGGTGGTGATGTAAAAAAATTTTTTTTTTTTACAGCAGGTCAAGATTTTTTTTAAGAGTAGAAAGCCACCTCATAACATTATTTGTAACAGCATAAAACTGGAAACAACCTAAATGTCAACCAGCAGGGGACTGCTTAAATAAATAATGGGCCATCCGTGCTGTGCAGTCAGTAATAGGAATGAGGCAACTCTAAATGTGCTGCCATAAAACAATCTCCAAAACATATCATCAGGTGGGAAAAGCGAGATGCACAACAGTGTGCAGTATGCATCATTTGTGTTTTTTTAAAAACGTAAACATATATGCATCTGGTAATTCTGGAAGAAACTAGTTACAGTGGCTGCCTCTGGGCACGGAAGTAAATTAGGAGACAGAATTACTTTTCATTGTAATTCATTTTTTTAAACCATGTGCATGTATTACACGTTATTAAAAAATACATACACCATCTGGACCCACCCCGGCAAGCCACCTATCTACATCCTCAATGACGACACAGTGCAGTAGAGCAGACAGTGTGGTCGCAGCCTAGTTCCATCAATTTACTCACTGTCATCTTGGGCGAGAAATTTCATCCCTCTAAGCCTCATTTCCTTTCCTTACTGCAAAAATGCAGCTTATAGCAGAACCTGCCCCGAAGACTGACTGAGGTGGAGCTTTAAGTGAGATGAAGACTGAGAAATGCCCCAGCACACAGTAGGGGCAGTAACTATGCTCGTTCCTCCCCTCACTTCATGGATTCCTAAGGACTGCTGATATGATCACATTCATTTACAAAACTATACCTTGGGTTTGGAAATCTACAGGTATAATGTGATCCCATTTTTGTTTAAAAACTATGTACAGAGACACACACACAATTTTATCCACAGGAAGGCCATGTACCAGACTTATTTTGGTGAGGTGCTATTAAGGTGGCTTTTTGCTTTAAAAATACCCAACTATTATTGTCTGAATTTTATTCACTGAGGATAAATTACCATCGTAAGAGATCTTTTAAAAAGGAAGTGTCTTAGTGTAAGAGGTATGCACAAAACCCAACAGATATTCCCCCTCTCTTATGAAACTGCTGACAAGAGTCCAGCCAGACAATCAGAGAACCATACCAGCCCATGGACTTGCACTACCATGTGATGGGTCCTCAACAGAGGGTCTTTCATAAGGCTGATGGAATGATGTCGCCTGTTTACTTGAAAGCGTCTTCAAATGTGTTCCTGGTTAAGCCTTGCTGCAATAACTTATCAACCCAGCAGAGGGACCTCTGGCTTCTCCTAGCCAAAGACTGACCCCGTCCACCAGCTCCCGCGCCTGGGACCCCTACCTTGCCATCGGAAGCAGTGTTGATCCTGTAGTGGTACACCCTCCCTTCGTATCGCAGTGAGATGGACCTCTGCCCGGGGCTGCTCTCGCTCTCCCGCACCAAGAAGCTGCCGTTGATGCCACTGCTGAGCAGGTACTCGGCGGCGTTGCGGGACACCGGCCCGTGGTACCAGGAATGCTTCTCCAGACTGTTGACAGGAGTGATGTAGTTGCTTGGAACCCACCCCTGGCCATTCTTGGTTTGGGCTTCGCACCATTCCCCATTGTGATTGTAGCCTAAGACCCGGAGCTTTTCACCTGAGAAGAAAAGAACCAAATCAGACGCATCAGCTAAAAGGCTAATTCATTCATTCTCACTTATTTTTGCATGATTATTAAAACTTTCCAAATTCCTAAACATCTACTTCATTTTAATAAATCCACATAAATATATGTATTTATAAGTGTGTAAAAGTACATTTTACATAAAGCTCCCTACTTGTATTGAATGCACAGATAAATATATAACCTGTTTTTATAAACCTATTATGTTTATTCGAGTGCTCTATTTCTAATATAAGAAAGCTTTTTAGGGAAAAAAATACTTTTTCTTAAAGAAAGTGTTTTCAGTGTTCTAGGTGCCTTTATCAACATCAAATAAGGAAGCTCTGCTTTGCTGAGGATGACTGTACAGGAACTCTTTTCATGGAAAAGTGACTCTCTTACAGAGATGCTATTTAATATTTTGGATCTCTCTGCATCCCGAACTTTAAACCTGTTCTTTCAATCTGCAAAGGGGTCGACAGTCGAGCCACAGTGTCCCCTGATTTCTGTCTCTTGCAACCACCGCTAGCTGTCCACGCCCTTTTACCTTTAGTTATACTTAGAGTGTTGTCCCCACTGGCCACAAAATCATACAGTGCAACAAAAAGGTTGGGGTCATTTTCACTGGGACCAGCAAGAAGGTTTTCCTTGGAGTTCCAACGAGCCGCTTCGCTCAGACCCTGGGGCTCAAAGTCAGATGCTACTGGCCTTTGGAGGGCTTCTGGAAGAGAAATGAAAGAAACAGTAAGAAGAATTGAGGGGAAAATTAATTTTATCCACAGGAACAAAAAAAGTCCACGTTTCCAACATCATACATTCTTAATTTATTTCATTTCTTAACATCTGTACATATATGTATTAAAAAGGTCACTAAAAACATTGACTCTCCCTTTCTCAACTCTTGTGAGAAATACTAAGTATTTTCATTCCAAGGTGATAACTACTGTTCTCAAATAGTTTAAGCTTTTCAAATTTATTAATGCAAAATGAATTCAGTTAGAAATGGAAAAAGCCCATCTTTGTAAGTCTGCCATTGCTTATGTTATAATATGGAAGGAAAGTTTCTTGCTTTAAAACATTTTTAAATGTATCATATATTTTTAAATGTACGCATCTAATTTAAAATCCAATAGCACAGAAGAGTTTTTAATGAAAGACAAACATTTTCTATCCCACTCCTCTCTACACCCAGAGGCACCAGCCGTGTGTGTGTGTGTGTGTGTGTGTGTGTGTGCGCGCGCGTGCTCACTTCCATCTCTAAACATAAGCTGCGTGGGAGAACCCCTGCTCGGCCCTATCCCTCCATCCCTCCGCCTCCCTGTGCCATCCTCTACTGGTTACCTTTGTGTTTTCAGTATCAGACTTACGCCTGTATTTCTTGTTCTACCAGCTAGAGACAGCATCTCTCAACTATTGACTTCCTAAGATAAGGATGTTTACATCCTACACTTCCTTCCAGCTTTCCTCACTCTAGCTTACTCTCGAATATGGCCTTCTTTATACTTTCTTTCACCTTGTGAAAAGTGTTTCTTCTATTCTGTAATAAAATTTTTCATGTTCTGTCTATACATATATTCTTAAAGTTGAAAACCAATCAACATCCCTTATATTAGGAATGTGTGACTATTGTTCACTATAGGGTCAAACGGTTCATCATTTTTTTCTTGAAGTTTCTTCTTGTCGTCTTCTTGAATTATGCTCAAATTCTCTAGAATTTCTCCGTGATAATGACAAATGCGTACAAGGGTCCTCTGAAACCAGCAAATCTATTCCCAGTAGATCTTAACAATTGTAGGATATTATGGAGTGAAATTTGAATACTCGTTTAAGGCAACTACATTAAGAAATCAAACTTTTTTAAAAAGGGGAGAGGAGAAATTCTAATTTGAAAAGAATGGAACGATTTACCATATGCTTAAGCCAAACTCAAATGGTAACAAAACAAAATTGTTTTAATTTTCTCCCTTTATGGATTTAAAAGACTTCCCCCTCCCCCAAACATCTTTTCTTGGGCAATCACACCCATCTTGGGGATGGGCCCGATTCTTCAGTATTCACTTAAAAAATCAAAAGAAAACAAACAACCCACTGGAGGCACCTAAGATATCTGAGGGACTAAGCTAAACTTCTAGAAATGTAACTGGAGAATTTTCAGAAATGGACATTCTTTATAACACCTCTTTGGAATAAATCAGTAAAATATAAATAACGAAGGTCTTTCGATTCTAGTTTTTGTGCTACTACTGACTGAAGTAAACCTAGAGGAATTGTTTTTCTAAGAGAGTAAACTGCAAATTATGTCACTACTATACTTGGTCATTTCATCTCATGAATAATGGAGGCAAGGAAGAGGGTCTGGTAACAGCAACATTTCCTGGAATACGGAAAAGCTTTAGTGATGTGTCAGGCTCTAAAAGTATGTCTAGCGCCACTGTGATCGGGGATTGATCAATTAACCAAAAATAAATTATTATTTCTTTATTAAAATATGTGATTCCCCCACCTCCATCTGAAAGTTCGCTGGTCAGTTTTGACTAAAGGGCCAAGGACTGTCCTTTCGAGTGTGGGCACCTGATTAGGTTGGGTGGTGTCTTCTTCTGTAAGTCACACCTGTAATAGCTCATCTCACTTCTAGTTCAATTTCCTGAAGGTGGCGGGAAGATTCAGAGCCATTCGATATGTAATCCAGCGCAATCCCTTTCAATCGTTTATAAGTTGCCTGATCCGGTAGCAGTGTTTAAAAAATTACCTGCCCTCACTGAGTCTGTCTAAAGCATTTTCATTTGCATAGAAACAATTCTCTTTCACATTTGATTTCACTGGTTTCTTATTATCCAAGTAATAAAAACAGCGAGTAGTACTAAAATAAACAGATTTGGAAAGAAACACAACCGGCTCTTGATGTGGCCACGACTCAGTGGACCAAGGTGGAGTCCCTATCCCATGTGCCACGCCTCGGCACGAGGCACACATGTATCGCAAAGGAAGTGGAGCGCAGGTCAGTTTGGCAATTTAGTTAAGCGGAAGTCAGTCAAAAGAACTTCTTTTAAGTAATGTCATTATATTACTTAAAACTATTAGGCAAAGGATTCTCAACGTAAGAGAACCCTTGCATATCAAAAGAAAAAGACAAATCCTCCCACTTATGGAAAAAAAGAACCAAAACCAAGAATAAGCAATTCACAGAAAATTTAAATTATTATTAAACACAGAAAGCCTGTTAACTCTCTAGTAATCAAAGAAATGCAAATTATTCAACAAATTGACAGGTACATTTTCTTCAGTGTTCAGACTGAATGAAATGGGCACTCGCACAATGCTAGCTCATATGTGGTACAGAAACTGCTGTGACATTTAGGAGGGCAACTGGAAATAAGAACCTGGCCCTTTAAAAATTCTATAACCTTTGATCTACCTCTGGGAAGTTATCCTAAGAGACCCACACAATTGTACATGCTGGTTTTTGAATAACAGCACACGAAAAGAAAATACAAAAATGTTTATCAATACAAGATAAGCTATTTTGCGGTCTCATCCATAAAATAGAATATATTCATAAAGCCATTCGAAATAATTATTGGAAAAAATATCTAATGGCTTGGGAATATATTCACAGCAACTATCAATTTTATAAAAATCGAAAATAGTCCAAAAGTAACTGCTCTGAGATGTGAACAGCAGTTAACTCGGGGGGTGAGAATACGAACATGTAAAACATTCTTGATTCTTTTCTATATTTCGGAGTATTTCTCGCAATGAATGTGGATTTTTATAATCGGGAAACAATTACAAAAATAGAAAAACTGTTAGAAGCTGACACTTATATAATTGATAATTTAGCATGAAAAAGTTCCTGGGCGAGGAGGGGATCTTCTCAAGTCGTCCTGAAAAAGTATCTGTGCACTTCCCTCTGGTGTCCCCTCCTTGTGGCCACAGCATACAGCTCTGGCAGACCAGGCCCATACAGGAAATTAAACCTAAGTCATGAATACAGAAATGCTTTTCTTCTCAAATGCCATTTGACCTCTTCTATCAAACATTCTGCAGCATCTGGATTTGATCAAAGTTACATAATCAGGGGAAGTGGCCTGGAAAACACCTGGAATAGGCGGATCGCAGCTACTCGCCCACGGGTGACCATGGGAAAGTTTCAAGTATAGGTGAAAGAAGGGCTGGCTCTAACACGGAGGCGGATGCCGGGAATGTCATGTGCAGGGGTGAGGCCTCTTTCAGGAAGGAAAGGGCCTCCCACTGCTTTTTGATTCAACAGGACGTCAGGAAATCCAAGGCAGCCTCTCAATTTTCCTCTCCAGTTCTTGCTCCATTCCACAAATTAATGGCCAAAGCCCAAAGGGAAGTATTGCTCATGCATGCCTCTGGATCGAGACACTCAAGTGCAGCCACAGTCCAATCCCCAAACCTTCCAGTCAATTCCCAATCCAGGCTGATGTCAAAATTGACTCACGATGTATAAATGCCAAGTTCCTTGCTTCATTTCATAGCGAACTATGCTCGTCAACCTTAAAAATGATCACAGCTTACGAGGCCAAAGTTGCAGAATGTACTTCTATCTTCCTTGCATAATACGTGAACTTGCTGCCAGTCCCACTGTCAGGAAGTTAGACCCCCTAAAAAAGCCCAGTCTTCGTTAAAAAAAAGATGCCCCAAATAGCTCCCCTCTTCTGTTCTTCCAATGAATGGCTCTTTTGGCTATTGTTAAGTTTTGGGAAAGAAATTTTAGCATCTGCTATTATTCTTATATTTTTTTGGTGAACATTTTCTGCAGCATCCTGAGTCATATTTTAAATACATTTAAGAATTGTATCTTTTCAAAAGTGCCCTTCAGCCCGTGTAAAAACCCCACTGTTATTTCACCATACTGTTAATGAAAAGGTTTCCATCACCAACACAACTCAGGAGAAGTCAGTAATCAGCCAGGTAAGCACCAAGAATGGCGATATCTACAAAAGTGCCTCCAAACCGCTGAAATGCTATGGCTCCGACTACGAGAGTATCAAACGGTTTGAAAATGCCACGAGATTCACTGGGCCTGTGCGTGATTAACTTTAGACGGTATTCTAAGAAAATGGCTTGGGTCTTTAAAGTGCAATTTAGAGATCTTTTATACAAAATAATCCTTTCTTCAAATTGTGAGTCACTGACCCACAATGTTTACAGGAGATTCTCTGATACGGCGTATCTGGTCTAGACTTCCAGGAGCTGCTGCTGCTGCTGCTGCTGCAGAAGCCCCTGCAGGCAAACAGGAAGAGAAGGAAAGTGCTCTTGAACTCCAGGGGCTGGCGAGGCTACTTCACAGTCCCGGAGGGAGAGAAGACTTCAACTCCAGGAAAAACACCCTGGGAAGCTTCCCACCTTCCTGTTGACACTGGTGCCCAAGGCCGCGGTTCCCTCCGGGGTGCCCTCTGCAGTCTTTGCTGTCCACCACGGGCATTTCATGCCCACCATTTCAGGGCGGAGGAGGGGTGAGAGAGCAGGGTATGTCTGATGTGATAAACTTTACTTTTTGCTCACATTCAATTATTTAAACCCATGTTGCTTTATTCCTATTTCCTTTGTGGACTCTTCCCTATTATCCTCCAGTTCAAGGAATCTCTAATTTAAACATCTATAAAACAGATCCTTCAAAAAAGAGGGAAAGCTTCGTGTTTTATTTCATACTCTGTTCCAACTGATGAGATCATGCTCAGACTATTCTCAAGTCAGTTTGCAACAGTCTCACACAACTTTTTATAATATGAGCTTAGAGGAAAAGTATTATTTCCCACAATTTGGACTTGTTGAAAATCATTTTTATCTACATTCTACATGGTCCTTTATTTTGTAACTTACACCCGCACCCGGAGCATTTAAAATTATTTTAAACGCAAGTTTAGCTAAATACAGCTTCGGCATTAATTCACACTCTGAACAAAATCTTCCCGGCACCCCAAAACGCTGTGTCAGCTCTGGAGAGCAGCGGGAGGGCAAGAGGGTAACGATGCAAGGCATGGTCCCGTGGCCCCCGCTCCCTGTGGGGAAACAGAGTTAACGAACATCTGCACGGCCTCAAAGCGAAACTCCAACGGGAGACGAGCAAGGCCCTGCGGGTCGATTTCTGACAACACGGATGGACGCTGAGGGTGTCGAGGGCCAGGAGCTGCGAGGGGTCAGGTCAGCTCACTGGGGTTAGGAAGGAGGTGACCCTGAAGAAGACCGTACCCAGTAAGGGAAGTAGGATTCACAGGGATCCAAGGCCCCCTGACCCTCCCCGGCCACTGAGGGAGGGGTCTTCATCTCCACTGTGCCGTGGCCTCTCTCTGGTGATGCCTAGGGACTCCAGCTCAGAATAAAGCGTGTAAATGCATAAAATAAATACAAAGGATTGCAAAGGAAAACCACTGTACTGAACGAGTCCTCAAATCATTTTATAAAAATTGTGATACAGCACTTCCTTACTAACGCATTAAATAACAAGAGCCAGTTAGGTAACTACTGTCATTTCAAAGTAGTCATCAGTATAGAAGTAATATTCAAAACCGTTATATGGTATGAAAATATCTATCTGATTTCTCCTGGTGATAGTCACAAGTACTGCTAATATTACTGTGGTTTGTTACCTATGTTCTTAAAAAACAAACAAACAAACAAAACGAAATGCCAATCTTCAGTTAGAGGTTAGTGAGTGAAATAAAATTTTGGGATTTCCCATCCAAGGCCACAGGCCCCTGGACTCCAGCTCCGACCCAGGCTTCCAGGTTGTGAGCGCCTGCGCTGCAGATTCGGTTCTGCACAACCCAGTTTTCTGCCGGGGAGTGGGCCTACAAAGGAAGCTGCTATAAATTAGTGATTAGGCCAAATTATACAATTTCCTTTTTTAAATAATGCAGTTTTATTACGTTATATAGGCAGTAAGTAAAATAGGTTTCTACGGAAACCTTTAAAAAGTAAAAGTCTAAAAAATAAAGTCATTTAAATTAGCCCAAGGTTTAAATATTTGCCCCGGAATCTTTTAATATTATAATGTTCCTAGCAGGTCAATTTTAGAAAACAAAATTCTCCATTCCAACCTCTGTCCTATCAGCAGTTCAAACAGTAACCTTTCTGAAGATACACAGTCCCTGTACCCTCTCCCTCTACCAAAATGTGAAAAAATACGAGGAATTTTATATCCCTTCTAAGGTTGCAAAGAAGTTTACGATTACTGCAAATGGAGTATGAAGACCCATGTGAGACCCACCAACTTTAGGCCACTGTGTTGTTGTCCCCTCTCCCCCTCTCATCCCATTAAGTTCACACCCACATTCTGGCCCCATTTCCTGCTAAATCTCTGATCGGTCCTGTCCTTTCCGTGACCTACCACACCCTCGACTGGTTCCCCTTTGACTATGCCCCATTTCATTCCAACTTCACAGTCCCCAGAGGGGTCTTTCTAAAATGCAAATCTGACCAAGTCGCCTGCTAAAGTCCCACCTAGATGGCTGCTGGCCAAGAGGCAGAAGACAGGAGGCAGCCATGTCAGTCGTCAGTCACCGCTTACCAGCAGAGTCGCCTGTGTCGACGTAAGGAACGTGTGCCTTCCAGGGACTGGGCGGTTTGCAGATGACACAGGAGACTCTGCTCCTAGCATGTAACACACTCTCAAAGAACGGCTGGGGTTGTCATTAGCACCCTAACTGGAGGAGAATCCTGAGCTCCTGAAGCAGACACACGAGGCCCTTCAGGGTCTGCTCTGGGACTGTCTTCTCCCATGACCCCAACTTTTCACCACAGCCTCTCCAAATGCCTTGCAGCACCCCCGTGCAAACCCCGTTGCTGCCTCATCTGTGTGCACCTCGACACGTGCCACTCTCTCCCCTAGGACCCACCCTCCTAACCTCACTACCTCTAGCAAACCTCTGACTGCTCCTTCCTCTTCCCTGCTGCTTCACCCCCAATTATTTCCCCTTCACCTCTTGAGGGTATTTGGTGTCTGTTCCTATTTACCGCCCTATGACACATGGTAAGAAACCTGCTCACTCGTGCCTTGGGGTCCAATAAGCCTGGGTTCGGGGGTGGACAAACCTTGTTCACATCTGGAAGATGTTCATTTCTGAGCCTGAGTGTCTCAAGTGCACAACGGGGCCAGAGCAGGACGGACCCGGCCGGGCTGTCGGGAGGGCTGAACACACAGTGGATGTAGAGAATTTTTGTACGGATGTCAGGTGCGGTGTGCTTGGCTCTGGGGCGCTGCAGAGACTACAGAACAATCACTTCTTCTCTTACTGTCACCATAATAATGTAAGCTCCTTTTGGGCAGAGACCAGCGTTCCTATCACAGTCTGCAGCACGTGCCCCATGTAGTGTGGGACACACGGCACTGCTCCGTGTTCATTAAAACGAACTCCTAACGCCCTGCGGTTGTCTGTAGCAACAGGGTAAAATATTAAGTCATGACTGAAGAGTGCACCTTGATTATCTGCTAACCTGTGACAGCAGAGAGCAGAAATGACAGACAGTAGAAACGAAAAGCAAATGCAACCTTCATGAAGGTCTAGGAAGTGCAATCATTGATTTTAATGGCAGGTAAAGCATGGCCAAGATCCTAAAACAAGGTGGAACACAGAAGTACATTTCTCTGCACTTTCAAAAGAAACAGGATTTGTTAGTCTCTTAAGAGGCAGACAGACAGCATGGTGAGCACCCCATGCCTCCATGTACTTTTTGTCTGCGGGGGAGAAAAAGTTCCATGAAGCCCCGCACTGGCCCAGATTCAAACTGTCCACAGTGAGCATCCTAACCAGAAAAGTATTTTTCTTCTGTCACAGGCCATTTGCAACAGATTGAAAGCCCCCTGCACTCGCCACCGCGTGCCAGGCCTGGGATGGTTGGAAAGCATTCATTTCACATTTCCTGTTCTCCTTTAAAGCGTCATCAAGGACTCCGGGGTCAGTGGAGACCTGAGTCACTGAAGTGAAGGGGCTGGCTACTCAATGGCAGACGATCCCCCCGGAACATCTCAGCCATTATAATTTCTACTGCCGACCTGAGTAATTGAACGTGACCAAAAAAAAGGTATTTTGGCTCCAAAAGCAATGGCTAGTTCTATTTGCGGCCTGCCTTTAGATTCGATTTTAAGGTATCAGATATACGATGCTATTTATTAGCTAAATTTGAGAACTGGTAAGATTGATAAGGATTAGGTCTCTAAAGAGAATTTAAGAGTACTGAGGTGAAAGTTTATTCAACGGCATGTGACAGAATAGTAGCTAATACTTCTGGAGCCTGAGTTCTAGCACGGTGCCAGGCGCTTTGCCTGCTCTAGCCCCCAGACCCACTGAGGAGACTCTGTCCACTGCACCAGAGGAGCGAAACGGAGGCAGAGGTGAGGTACGCCTCTGCCAGGCAGCTGCCCGTTCCTGTCTCTCAGTCGCTTGCACTTCTCTCTCGTGATCTCGCTCTTCCTCTCTCCCCTCTGGCCATCCTCCCTCTGTCCCTGGCCCCTGTCCTCCTCCTCTCATCTTTTCCCTTTCCTGTCTCACCCTGTCTGTCTGTCTTTGTCTTCAGGTCTGTGTGTATCTCCCCTGTGTGTGTCTCTTTCCTCCCTAACTCCCACCTGGGGCTCAGTCTCCCTCATCTGTCTTCCCTATCGCCACCACCAACACAGAGTATAACAAAGTTCCTACGATGTGGGCTAAGAAAGAAGGATTTGAAAACCAATTCTGCAGAACTCTCATTATCTGAGGACGAAGTGAGACTCTCAAAAGTCCGTAAGTAGCGAAGTTATTCTTCCAAATGGCTTTGGAACTATAACTTCCCTAGGCAAGGAAACAAGATTGACCATAGGTGATAATTATTAAAGCTGGGTGATGAGTACAAGGGCGTTCATTATGCTACCTGCTTTCATCGTAGGTTTAAAATTTTCCATTTAAAAAAAAAAAAAAGACTATTTTATAAATCCTTCTTCTGTGTTTATGATCCACCATTACAGAGGAAAAGTTAAATTCTTCCAATGTCCCATTTGATCTTTAGTTTGTGTTTTATATATATATATTTATTTTTTCCTGGTTTTATTGAGCTGTAATTGACATATGACAATGTATAAGTTTAAGGTATACGATATAATCATTTATGTATATATTGCAAAATGATTATCATAAGTTAACATCTATCATCTATCACCAGTTACACTTTTTTTCCTGTGAGGAAAACCTTTAAGATTTACTCTCTTTGCAACCTTCAAATATACAGTACAGTATTGTTAACTATAATCAACACGTTGTACGATATTGTTATCTGTTTTAAAAACCTATCCATCGATAATTTCTCCTGTTTCTATTTTGGATCAGTGATTACACTGGCAACATTAACGCTTGATCTTACAACAAGGTAATAAGTAGTATGAGAGTTTCAGTTTCACATGTTTGGAGCTGTGCACATACTGCCTCTGGAGAGAAGAAGATGCCAACCATAAGCCAATGGAAGTTTTTTCTTCCACAATTAAAATAGTCGCCATGGGAATAAGAGAGGGTTAGAGGACAAAGAGATACTTTTCCTTAAGACCAAGGACAGGAAATATTAATTATGTGCATCAAAGCGAACTTGGAAACAAATTGTTTTGTTAACACCAAGAGAAACTATGACCGAGCTCAGCTCAATTCCATCATCACTTCAACCATGAGAGAGAGAAACTGGCAACGCCAACATTTCAGACTAAGTGTTTAAAATAACAATGGCTAATATATGCTAACACCTTGCTCTGTGCTAAACAATTAAAACATCTCGTGTGAATCTTCCAACTCGACAAGGCACAGACTACTACGAGCCTTATTTTAGAGCTGAGAACACCAAGGCTCAGGGAGCAACGTGCCCAAGGTCACTCGGCAGCATGGATGGCATCTGGGTCCAGGCTGGCCTGCTGCAGAGCTGCACGCCTCCCATGAGAATGGGACCTTAGCAATTCCCCAGCCATAAAGCTCTCTGGACTTGAGGACATTTCAACTTTCACTTGAATCATCTCATAAGTCCTCAAAACAATCCTCTAAGGTGGGCTGGACCAAGGATGTTTGTTGTCTCAGAGGTAGGGGAACAGAAAAGCTGAGAGATTATCAGACAGAAACCCCAATCTCCTGACTCTAAATTCAAAAGTATTTCCAACTAAAGCGAACGGGGCCCTCCCTCCTCTTCTCTGAAAGGCTCACAGTGCTGCTATGAAAACTGAGGATGGCTATGATGTGCTTAGGGCCACGGCCTGCTGCATCACAAATCCTCGAAAATTTTAATGACAACCCCAAATGAAAAGGATTGGTTTTCTATTAAGTTACAGAAAGAGCCTCAGATTTTCTTTGTAACTAAACAAGAGAAGTATCTGATGACGTCAGGAGAGAGTATTTAGAAAGAGAGCATATGCTTCTCTGAAGCAATTCTGAAAGTGCATCTGTGTGGCTGGCAGCACGTAAAGCATCCTCCTGAAAGTTAACTGCTGAAAAGAAGCGTTTAAAAGTGGGCCCTTAAAATAAATTTTGAAAGTTCAAGAAGAGTTCACGTCTCGGACATTAGTTTTTATCCCGCAGTACGGAACTTACATGTCCACGTACACCTGTGTTTGTATCTGCATACGTTGTACACATGAACAAATAAAAGCAAACTAGAAAAAAATGAATTAAAATGGCCAATGTTTATGTTTTCTCTCACATCTCTAGGGGAAGCAACAATTGGAAAATTCAGTGTTTGAAGGAGATGGAAGACTGTAAAGCTAAATGTGACCGTGGTAAACAGCAGCTACTGCTATAAACATACATCTTCGCAAAGCTGAAGCACAAAATTCAAATGCTATAAATGCTTATATATACGTAAAATATTTCTAAAAAACTCCTGAGTGCCTCTGGGTAGGGAAACTACCCAGGAGAATTACTTTTCACTAAATAAATATCCTTTAATTTTTTTTTTTTTTTTTTACCACGTACAACTATGTTAACATACACTTTTAAAATTTTAACTGTATAGCTAAAGGTAATCATATTTATCAGCATTAGGTTTCCAGAAGAGAAAAGATGATGGCCCTTATTTCAGGCATTAGTTAGTGTTTCTGAAGATACCATTTTAACATTCACAGAGTTGCAAAGGAGATAAACAGTCACAGTCTGGAAAGCATAGAGTGGCTAAAGCTGGGCTCTCTGGAGCCACAGACAGCGTGGGTTCAAATCCCAGCTCCACCACTTCCTATCTCTGTCGCCTTAGACCAATTTCCTAATCTTTGGTGCCTTAGTTTCCTCATCTACAAAATGGAAATGACCACAGGGCCATCATAAGAACTAAGCAAATGAAGTCATAGGATGCTGTAACAGTGCTTGGCACACAGGAAGCATTCAGAATTGCTTTGATAACTAGGCCTGAGTGGTAAGTAGATGCATGATCACAGTTGCATTTATAGTTGAACCTTCTTTGATAGAATGAAAAACCTGACCATATTTAATTCTCTCCATAACTTGTGATGACTGGGCCCCAGTGGGTGTCAATAAAACACTGACTGATTGATTTAGGATGTCAGTAAAAATGAAATGGCTAGATTACTTATCCAGATGTTGGCAATTGTTTTTCCCAAGAGACTACGCGCATCCAGTCTTTAAGATAAACGGTCACTGAGGTTTCTTAAATTCTCTTAATTACAAACCAATAATTTCATTTATTTTCTCCAATTAAATATAACAACAAAATCGAGAAAACTACAGTGATACCTTCCTTGATGACATCTTAACCCAAGGCAGTCTGCTGTACCAGAATCTTTCCTTTTTTTTGAGACATGAGAACCAACATTATTTCAAGACATGTTACAATAGACTTTAGATTTCCTCCTTCTATACAATAATTAAATCAGTCAGGTATGCACTAAACAAAACAAAACAAAACAATGTCACAGCTTTGCTGTGACCTAAGCTTTCCTCCAGTTCTGCAGTTAGGAAAGGCCATCATCTCCCCGGCCTTAGGCACCCATCTGCAGAACTGAGCGGTAATGCCTCATGCTAACTCTTTACAGATGGTAATGCGAGTGTGTTCAGAATTTTGAGTGACTTGGAAAACAAGCCACGTATTAACTGAAGATGATTTTGGTTGCTCAGATGCCAACTTGTAGGGGACAAATAAACCATCTCCGTCGCTCAAATGCTAGATTGTGTGAGGCTGCTCCATCTGGACAAGCCTTTTCCGAGGCCCCTAATCCCAGAGAGGGAAAGGGATGGATGTCCACATACTGTGGCAAGAAGGGCCCGTGGGTTTCACGTGTATCACTGGTGTTTACGGTTTGAGTTGCACATGTGACTCCAGGCAGGCCCTCAAGTCAAAAAGTTGGAAGGAAAAAAAAGTTTAGACAATTAATGAGGCCTCTGTTTATTTCTCTATTTTAAAAAGAAAAACATCACAATTTCATGGCACTACAGCAGAAATCCTAATTGTTCTAAAATGAGCTTTACATTTCTATTCCTATTTTAAGTCCTCAATGAAAATGATGGCGAAATACAAACAGGATTACATCTTTTAAGTCCGCTTAGCCTTTTCTGCTGAAAGTAACAGTCTGGGATGACCAGTCCTCAAATCAGATCCATTTCAGATCCATCTTTAAGCTTCAAAATGACGACCACTCATCATCCTCAAGTCACTTTTTTCTCAGCCGTCACCTCACCAGTACAGAAAACGAAAGACAAATGAGAGGAAAGAGCGAACTGGGATTATCTAAGGAGAGCAGGACGGAAAGAAGGCAAAAGTGAACCGCTTCTGGCTCCGATTCAGTAGAGAAACCTAACGTGCGGTCCCTCCCCCACCCCAGTACTCTGAACCCATTCAAAACCCTTCTCAAAATCTGGTGTAATTTCTCTGTTCTCTACTGAAAAGAGAGAAAATGCCTAAGACCTCTTCGTGGTCCGTAGGGTAGTATGGGGTGGGGGTGGGGGTGGGGGAGTGGAAAGATCACTTGAAATTCTGTACCCATAAATGGTAGAGCCGTGTTCCCTTTGTACACGATACTTAATGAAAATCATCTGTTTCACAAACACGGGTCGACCTTTTTGACACATAATTCCCACTTAACGGTGGAAATTCCACAACGTGGGCTGACCAGGCTGTTCAGGCCTGTGGAGTTCGCTTTCTCAAACTTTCTCGGGCGAAGCCCCGCAGTTGGGGCCCCTCGACACCACCGACCAACCCGACGCGGGCTCTCCCGGGGTTAGCGGCGCGGGCCCGGAGCCCTGCACCCCCACCCCCACTCCTCCACCCCCGCTCGGCCG